>NC_139918.1:24808158-25013158 GCF_963514095.1 Eutrigla gurnardus
CTTTCTGTCTTCAACTTTCTTCTTCTCTCCCTCTCTCTCTCTCTCTCTCTCTCTCTCTCTCTCTCTCTCTCTCTCTCTCTCTCTCTCAGTAACTCCCCCCTCTGTCAGACGCATGAAAACACTCACTTAGTCACACACACACTGAAGCACACACACTCCCACAGACAGTCACCCTCTCTCACACACACACACTCACACACACTCTCTCCTCCCGCGACCCGGAATGTTTGGCAAGATCCAACTGTACTGAAATACTGTGCTAACCATATAAGGTAGCAGCAGCTTCACATGTCACACGTAATTTACATGCAGCGGGGCGGGACAGACACACACGCACACACACACACACACACACACACACACACACACACACACAAGTAGAAACACACATGCAAAACCATGCTTCCCCCTTTTGGAGTGACGCAGCAAAGGGAGGGAACGAGGTAGAAAATCTCATCTGACCATCCTCCTCGTTACCACAAAGCCCTGCAGGAGAACTCCAACAACGTTGAGTCAGACGCTGAGTGGGCGATCTATTGATCCTCTCCACTGCTTCCTGGAACAACCATGGCCCTTCTCACACACACACACACACACACACACACAAGCAAACGTTCTTGCTAACTAGCGCTACCCTCAGGAAGTAGCTATTGTGTGACTGTCTGCCTGGAGCCAAGAATGTGTCTCACTGTGTGTGTGTGTACGTGCCCATATCTATAAAACAAGTCGTAACAAATTGATGTTAACCCTGTGGCCCACACAGTGAACACACACACACACACACTTTGTAAAGTAAAGCCTGCAGCAGCACAGAGGAGGAAACATCTCGGTGAAAGCGACGAGGAGGAGGAGGGTTACGAAGCGAGCTCTTACCTCTCACATTGCTCTCTCCGGTGTGTGTGTGTTTTGCTTCCGCGGGTCGAGTGACTCTGTGTTTATGTGTGTGTGTGTGTGTGTGTGTGTGTGTTCAGACAGGCCGCGGCAGCAGCAGACCCCCAGGCACCGGCTGGACCATTCTCAGGCAGGCGGGCGGAGCGGCGAGGCAGAGCGACCGGCAGGAGAGAGAGAGAGACAGGCAAGCGAGTGAGTGAGCGAGTGAATCGGCAGCGAATGAGTGGAGGAGCTGTGCAGAGCCGAGCACCAGAGAGAGAGGAGGAGTGTGTGTGTGTGTGTGTGTTGCAGCGTTGGCTGTGTGTGCCTCCCCCCCCCCCTCTTGAAGTGCCTGTGCTGCTGAGCCGTCTCTACTGACTCGCCAGCCTCTGGATCGCCTGTCTGCTGCCCGAGGAGAGTGGCGCTCGCTGGGTGGCGGTAGCAACAGCTGTGAGGGAGGAGGAGGAGGAGGAGGAGGAGATCCTGCAGTCCCCCCCCCCCCCCACTAAAACAACACCAGGAAGTGCCGGTTCAATTACAGCAACGCTGCCCTTGTCTATCCAGTGGAGCTGAGGGAGGAGGGAGGAAAACATTTTGGAAAAGCAGAGTGAGAGTATAAAGAAGGAAGAGGAGCGAGAGGAAAGATGAAGGGCAGAAACAGAAGTGATGTCAAACACTAGCAGGGAGGAGAGAGTGAGACGAGAGGCATTTAATGGGTAAAGGATGAAAAACAGCAGCTGGAAAGAATGATATAGATTAAAGGGTGAGGAGGGAAGAATTCTGGAAGAAGAATCTGGGGGTTTGGAGAGATTAGGTCTGGCTTGTGTCAGATCCCCTCTGCTGCTGGCATGCTAACCCTCCGTCTACAGAGTGCACTGTGGTGATGCATGCAGAATCACACAAAGCATGGAAACACTGGAGAGTTCTGGATATTCAGAACCAAGGTTGCAGGTCAGCAACATATGAGAAATTTAAAAAAGGCCAACCGAGACAATACTGATGTAACAGCCAACTTTCTCCCGTATTGCTGTTGACTCGAGGCTTCTGCCGCCACAACGACGCTCACATCCTGGGGGGGGGGGGGGGGGCATCTGATCTGGACCTGATGCTGCAATATCCGGTAGCCATGGAGATAGTGGCCTTGGCATCAGCAGGAATATTTACGGATTTGGAGCGGTGTGGCGATGCCAGGTTTTTTCCATCTCTATGACTCACTTCATGTGATTGTGGAAAGGAGAAAGTGGGGAAAAAGGAAAAAAGCTTTGCAAGTGTATGTTTATGTATATATAGGTAGGTATATGTCATTTATTTTTTATTATTATTTTATATCTTTTTTATATTATTATTTTTCTCACATTTTTAGCTATTTTTTAATTTATTTATTTTTTAAAAAAGAAAAAGAAAATGATGTTTATATGTAGAGCTGTTTAATGAACTCCAATTTCAATTAAATACAAATTTTAATAATAAAGAAAAAAGAAAAGACACTGCAGCTGACTTCAGTTTGCCTGAGGTCATACTGACGAAGTGTATATATACATGTATGATACTATATATGTCCCACCTGTCTCTCTGCACCCTCCTTTCCTCCCTCCCTCCCTCCTCTCTCTGGGCCGGGCTCTATTGCAGTGCAGCTCCGTCTAACACAAAGCTGGGTGATAAGTCATCTCTAATTTACACAGCAGGCCTTAAACCCCGGGTGACAATCTGTGGTGGAGCCCCGTCTGCAGCGCTAACCCTTCACCTCGCCGACATCCTGGTGCAACGAGCCTGTCTGCCTGCTCAAAGGGAACTGATACGCCGGACAAAAAGGAAGTTAATCAATTATGATAGACGGTGGCATTATTAGCTCCAACAGCAAAGTGCACGCCTCGATCTATTTCCAACCCACTGGAACTCACAGTTTGTCTTTCAGATCAGCGATCTGTCTGCCCGCTGATCGATGGAAGCAGCAGGTCGCGCTAACCTCCGCATGGAGGTTTTCCCCTGACCCGTGATGACGAAACATGGAGACACATTAGCGACGCCTCCAGAGATCTGGGCGCTCTGTGAAACTCAAAGACACTGACGTGGAATTTCCCCTCTTTCTGCTGCAGCCCAGTGTGTGCCAGCACTTTGGCTGCTTTCAGTCTCACTCTGTCTGCTGGTCCACATCTCATATTCACTGTCATTCCCTTCTGCAGTATGTTCTCTATGACTGTGTTAGAATCACTTTGACTCACTACATCCCCCCCTCCTCCCCCGAGTATGAATATAAAGCCGAGCAGTTAACCAGATGCATTTTAATCTGATCAAATGTACAACAGCAGGGTCACTTCTTCCCCTTTTCACTGCTATGTTTGTTCTTCATCTGCAGTGACAACACAGAAACCCCCCCACATGTCATGTTGCCTCAGATAAGAGGACGCTGACCGTTGCCCTCCGCATCCACGAGGCCGAGTGTTCGCCTACGAGCAAGGCATCGACATCCTGGGGTTGAGCAAACTATTCATGTACACAACCAACTGAAAACAGGAAGCTGTGTGTGTGTGTGTGTCTGTGTGTGTGTGTGTGTGTGTGTGTGTGTGTGTGTTTTGGGAGGGGGGGGGGGGGGGGGGGGAGTAGTTAAAGGGAAATTCCACCAATTTTACACAATAAGATCAGTGAACCCGTATAATGTCATTAGCAAGTTGCATTATTGCACTTTTTTCTACGTCTTTTCCCAGTCCTACACATTTTTTTTTTTTTTTGTGAGGTTTATTTCACACCAGACAACAGCAATCAGATTAAAAAAACTACAAGCACCAACATACCAATACAGCAACAGCACAGCTAAAAAACAACAACACCTGGCCTGAAAAGGAGATGGACGAAGCATAGCCTTTAAATTTACAGCGTAATTTACTGCTACGGAGCAGAATAAAAGAGTCATTCTACGAGGAACCTTCTAGAAACTCATCGATCACATGGAGTGTAAACCAGCAGGCTGACCCCTCTGCCTCCGTCAGGCCATCAAATCCTAACCCTGTGCCCTCCCTCCCTCCCTGATGAATGCAACTTTCCACCTCAAGCCCCGCTATCATCTCAGCACTCTGCTATTTACCAGCACTCTGTAAATGACACTGGCCGTCTCATGTGAACTCTCACTCCACTGAGGGAAATGTCCCGCTGCCAAACGGACCCTGACGGCTCATCTATCACCGCGGGGCCGCAAATACACATCACACCCCCGTTACAGGCCGTCACGGCAACGCTGCACCGTGCACAGGCCTGCAGGGAATCGAACCGTTCACGGCGGCCTCACTAATCCAGGCTGCAGGATGAGAGCGCAAAGATAATGCTTTGAGGCCGTTTCCACACTTCTGCTTATGCTTTAGAATATGCGGCGAGTTCCCCCCTCGTAAACACAAGATGTTGGAAATATGTTATAATAAATACAAAGTGTGTGTGTGTGTGTGTGTGTGTGTGTGTGTGTGTGCACATGAGCGTTCACATCTCCCCCCACGCTGCATACTTTGTGGTTTTTATCTCAACTTCTCTCTGCTCAGACGCAGCGAGGGGAAGCAGGTGCAATTCAAGCTGTCAGGTTTGAAATACAGAGAGAGGAAATAGCACACACTGTCTTGTCCCTATCTGACACCACTGTGTGTGTGTGTGTGTGTGTGTGTGTGTGTGTGTGTGTGTGTGTGTGTGTGTGTGTGCACCATTCAAGCTTGAAGCTTTATCTAAAGATAAAATGAAAAAGAATGGAAACGCCTTTTGCAAAGAGGCCGTTTACTCGAGCTTCCAGCTATTTCTTTGTCTAAATGCAGCCTGCAGATCCAAACTGTTAGAAATATCAAATAAGCTCCTTTTCGAGACTTCTGACAGACTTTTATGAACAGAAAACACTTTTCCTGGAGCCGACACGTTCACGTCTCACAGCTCAATATCACATAATTATAAAATATTATAAATCAACAGAACACTGAATAAGACCAGAAGTCATCCACAGTTGAGTAGTGTTTAGTAATAATAATAAAGTAAAAGTAATGTAGCCGTGAGCTCACCTGTGTATCTGTCTATCGCCGACACGCCGCTGGGACAGACAGAGGAGTCGCTTCGACGCGGGTCACGCTGACGCAATGCATTGTGGGACGAACTCACTAATCTTCCTTTCTCTCTCTTTTCTCTCTTTTCTCTCTTCCTCTCGTCTCTCCCTCCCTCGCTCTCACAATAGCACCTTCTGCTTGGCAACGGCCATACCACAAAATGCGGTCAGGTTTACAGCGGGCCATCACTGCGCAACATCACGTCTCCATGACAACCACTCCTTATCTAATTTGCATCTCCGGCTTCGCATTATCTCCGCATGCCAAATATGGCCACCTTGATGCCCCCACCTCCTCTCTCTGCCTCCCCCCCCCCCCCCCCCCCCTTTTCTTTTGTTTTTTTTATAACTTCCTCTTTCCCTCCCTTTTCACAACTGTGTGTGCACTGAACGTTTCCGTGCACACGCACAGAAAGAGGAAGTGTGTGACATCAGGCGTGAAGGCTGGGAGATAAGCCATGAAGCAGCGCTCTGAATGAGGAAGCTGCTGTCGAGAGAAGAATACGTGTTATCACCATCCCTCCATGGATTTCACTTACCCTCTCCATGCGTCGTCTTGTGAAGTCGTTACGACCTTCCTCCTTCTCCTCCTCTCCTCTTCCTCTTCCTCCCCCACGGGGCCGTGTCTATCAAACTAGCAGTGGAGTGTTGAACCAGGGCCCCTGGAGCCCCCTGGAGCCCCCCCCCCCACAGCAGCACTCAGCAGCACTCAGCACCTGTCTCCAGCTGCCAGAGAGAGAGAGAGAGAGACAGGGTCAATCACAGCAGGGGGGGGGGGGGGGATTTCAACAGCAGCACTACATGATGGCTTATATCCACTACAAACAAGTAGAGGTGGTGACGGGATGAGAACATGCTGGACGGACAGGTGGAAACCTGGAGTGGGCTCGTCTGATGCTGTGACATCACCAAGCATTAAATCGCACCTGATCAAATGTATCTGTTTTTCTTTGAAGTCAATGTTGATATTGACATCGTTTCGTTTAATCTGAAAGTTTGGGCACTTTTACAATCATCTATCAACAACTTTGACTAGATACGGGACGCGTTACCCAGCGCTTAAACATTACCCAGCGCTTAAACGTTACCCAGAGCTTAAACGTTACCCAGCGCTTAAACATTACCCAGCGCTTAAACGTTACCCAGCGCTTAAACGTTACCCAGCGCTTAAACATTACCCAGCGCTTAAACGTTACCCAGCGCTTAAACATTACCCAGCGCTTAAACGTTACCCAGCGCTTAAACGTTACCCAGCGCTTAAACGTTACCCAGCACTTAAACGTTACCCATCACTTAAACGTTACCCAGCGCTTAAACGTTACCCAGCGCTTAAACATTACCCAGCGCTTAAACGTTACCCAGCACTTAAACGTTACCCAGCGCTTAAACGTTACCCAGCGCTTAAACGTTACCCAGCACTTAAACGTTACCCAGCGCTTAAACGTTACCCAGCACTTAAACGTTACCCAGCGCTTAAACGTTACCCAGCACTTAAACGTTACCCAGCGCTTAAACGTTACCCAGCACTTAAACGTTACCCAGCGCTTAAACGTTACCCAGCACTTAAACGTTACCCAGCGCTTAAACGTTACCCAGCGCTTAAACGTTACCCAGCACTTAAACGTTACCCAGCGCTTAAACGTTACCCAGCACTTAAATGTTACCCAGCACTTAAACGTTACCCAGCGCTTAAACGTTACCCAGAGCTTAAACGGCCTCAAACTGACACCCTGTCATGTGATCTTCAACAACCTCCATCCATACAGGAAGTGTGTTTCCTCTCCATCGTGATCCAGCTGATGTTCATGTGACAGAGAGAGAGAGAGGTAGAGAGAGAGAGGGAGAGAGGGAGGGAGAGAGGGGGGAGAGAGAGAGAGAGAGAGAGAGAGAGAGAGAGAGAGAGGGGAGGAGAAAGGGAGGGGGGGGAGAGAGAGAGAGAGAGAGAGAGAGAGAGAGAGAGAGAGAGAGAGAGAGAGAGAGAGAGAAGCCATGTACAGTAGTATTATATTTTGCGTAAGAGTTTAAAAAGTGAATGAATTTCCCCCAAATGTTGTTTAGTAACATTAAACATGCGACTCATCACTTCAACTAAAGAACCCTGACTGAAAGCAAAGATCAGCATGTTGTGCGTTTCCATGCAGACTCAGAGTGAAACCTTGTGATGATGACGGGTTTGAAGCGTGGCGGCCGTGTGTTCGTAATGAATGGATTAGATGAGGATTACTGCGCTGCCTTCCCACTCCTGTGTCTTCTCCTGGTGATATGACTTCACGTGTATTATAGACGACGGTGATCACATAAGCCACGGCATGGAATCCACAACAGGATTATCTATGGTGGAGGGATCAACGCTGCTGCTGCTGCTGCTGTGGAAGCCAACAGACTGAACCACCTAACGAGGACACAAAAGGCAACTAGAGCCATATCCATTAGTAGTTGTTCTTATAAAGAGAATTATTCATGGCTAATAATTCAATTAAGCTCCCCTCCAGGAATGACACGTTCCACTTTGTAAAAGACATTTAAAGTATGTGTCTGGGTCGACCCCGTCACCGTGGAGATATTTGCTGGGATCGGTCTACCCCATCTCACCTCCCCGGGAAATCACTGAATCTCTGCTGCAGCTCCTTTGGAAACTCTGCCGGCCTGATCCGTGTGAACGATGAGCTCAGCGAGCCTCGTCACATAAACATGCAATTAGATCATAACTGGAGGCTATTAAGTGACACGTGACGGAGATGAAACATAAAAATTACAGTCTCCTGCTCGTCCATATTCGGGTTGGGCCGGTCCTGCCGGTCCATTCAGATGTGAATTTAATAACACGCGACAAATCAGGAAGCAACACCTTTAGTATTAATTCAAGAGGTTAAAGGTCAGGTGATCATTCCTCCAGTATATGTTGGTGTTTAACAGATCCCCTTCCAATGTAAGACCGGATCCCAGACCGGACCTCATCTCATATAAACCCCTGAGGACTTATTCCAGTGACCACACGGAGGGTAAAGGGTTCACCACCGCGGGTCTACGCTGGAAAAAACCCCCCATGAAAAACACGTTCTATACGGTAAAAGAAACCGTCACTTAGTATCATAGCAACCGGCCAAAGTCAACACGCCGTCTATTGTAATTCTAAAACTAGCGAAGCTGAGTGCGAGACATAATTATATCTCTCCTCGACCAATCACAGAAGCCCGAGCCATAAATAACACAGACGGGTCGCCGACGGAGACGGAGCCCAAGAGTCAACAAACACTCTCACTCCTGGATTCAGGGGGGGAGGGGCTATAGGAGAGAGAGAGAGACCTATAGGTTTACAAAGAAGGAGAGAGAGAGACCTATAGGTTTACAAAGAGAGAGAGAGATTCCAGAGGAAGAGAACCAGCGCTCATAACCTGTGGTTATGAGTCATAATGATGCTGCTGGATGCGACCGTGGCGATGAACTGTCATTACAGACAAAATGCAGAGAGGCTGGAAAACCTCCAGGTCTCCATGAAACACTGCTTAGAACTCTTAAAGTCAGATTCTCCCAAAGTTATTAGAACGTTTCCCAAACATTTGACTTCCAATCAGAGCAGCTCGTTGCGTGGTGAGTGCTCCATTCCGAGCCTTATTACGCCACAGCGGCATTCTGGGAAACAGCTCCGCCCCCAGAGAGGCCTTATTTTTAGATTTTACGAGCAATATTGAATTCTGACCTGAGATATTTTCACCGGGTGATTTAAGATGTCACCGGTCGCAATTACATTCATATCTCATCATGAAAAAAAACCCTCTTATTATAGAGGTCATAGAGGAAGTAAACAAGTTGCTTGACCAGATATTTGCCGTTGCTATGACAACAACCTCACACGTCACACGTTGGTGCATCTCCATGCTTTTCCAGCACCTTCCAGCTGTGGTAAACTCCATATTTGTATCAATACAATGGTCAGTATTCAGTCTACTTATTATGTCACTTGTTGATCACATTAAATGAGATGTTATTGTCCTATAAACAACCAACATGATGTTTGGAGACAGCTTTTTACAGAAGGACCACAAATGAAAGGAAAACTAATTCCACTAACAGATCCACAGAAATATAATCACAAACTATTTTCATCATTGTTCATTTTTCATGCAGAAATGTCAGAAAATGCTGTTTTCAGTCCCTCAAATATGGAGATCTTCTTTTCTCTGTTCTATCATATATGTCATCACATAGAACACACATTTCAAGAACTTTAAGCACTTTTCAAACCTCAAACACTAAAAAGTCAAGTGTTTTCAAGGAGTTCCAGCACTCGTATGAACCCTGGAGTTCGTATGACCTGTTATCATCATCGTGGTGATAAATCAAGAATTTTATCTTGCTGCCAGTGAAACACGCTCAGCTTCTCGGGGAATGTGATCATCAGAATACCACATGGTTGAGACGCGTATGTTATAAGTGTGTAAACTGGTACCGTGACACCATCAGGCCTCCTCTGCATGGGTCACATAATAAAAGCATCTGTTTCACGTAGCACCTCTGGTACGGGGAGGTGCTACGTTCTAGACTCCGGTGTGACATTTCCTGGTTCCTGACGTACAGAGTTCATGTAGGTTTCTAAAGGATGAGGTCACATCGGCCTTTCCCCGAGTCTTTATGTTGCCCTGATGGAGTTAACGAGTGTTTGGCCTTTTTAGAACAAGAGAAAGGCATGCTTGTCATTTTTGGGGGTTTATGCCATAATTGCAGAATTGCAGTAACTGTTGTTTACACATGCATAATTACACTGTTTACAGTTTTATTATTGTTGTCATATGCTGCCTTTTAAATTACTTTGTTTTTATACTATTTATCTTTTTTATACTTAGATGTTACATTATTGGCATTCTGTGGACAGCAAAAGAAGAATTTCATTGTGCAGGGAAACACGTTTCTTTACTGTGCAAAATAAACCCTTTGAATCTTTGAATCTTGAATCATAAAAAGGGACAGATTTAGAGCACATAAGTAGCCTTTTTATCATTATGATGTCACAGAGGATCCTCACACAGTACTACCAGCGGGTAAACCTCAAAATGAACTAACTGATTGGTCACATGATCTGTCACAGCACTGTTAATACCTTAAAAATCGTGTTACTGATGCCAAGCTAAAGGACAGAAGCGTTCCCGTGGCGATGAGGAGGCGGTGTGTGCTGCAAGGCGGGACAGAATGACCCTCCCTCAGCTCCCCCCCCCCCCCCCCTCGATTCAAGGTCGGCAGCAGTGGCAAATTAAATTAGTCCTGTCCTGTTCTGCGGCGGTGTTGGCGGCGGGTCGACGGCGACTCGACTAAAATGATGAGTGTGGGATTCTGAAGGGAGCTGCATTCGTCCCGACCCTCGGGTGTCATGTTTGCAAAAGCGAGTCACAACGGTGAAGAAAAAAAAAGAGCCTGTAATCAAAAGCAGCGTATTAAATTCTGCTTCTGTAATCACTTGCACCAAAAAAAAAAAGGGGAAAAAATCAATGATTTCTGCTTTCAAATGCACCACTTTATACTGTTGTCCTCTGGGTTCACCCCACTGCTGCTGCTGCTGGAGTAGGAGGATGTCATGTGCTTTTCACATGGACAGAAGCTACATTAGGCCCAATTTGTTCAACTCACACCATAGCACACGCCACCTGCTGGGCATCTATGGTATGACATGTGGCAAGCAGGAGTAAACGTTAAAATACATTTGCTGTATTAATGCTTTTGTGAGGACTTTGTGCTCAACCACAAACATACCGTGGTTAATCTGACATCACTCTACATGCTCGTCTCTCACTCAGCAGACCCGTCATCACCACGGCAACGCTGCATTTCTGTCACGTAGACTTGTTCGCCCGTCTCCACGGCAGCGATGCAGAGTTTATCTCCCTCTCTCTCTCTGAGGGGGTTGTTATCAGCAGAGAGACAGCTCACACACCGCGCGGCGGAATGGGAGGAACTCGAAGAATGCGATGCGGTGTCAAAACATGACACGAGCGAGCAGACGACCTGATATTATGCTCCACTTGGCCGCTCAAATATGTGTGACAGGCGTCCGTTTGCAATGTCACAGAGAAAAGTTCCCAGATGGATCATTAGCAACTATTAGATGCACAGCCGGAGCGTTTTATGGATGAGGTAATGTGTCATCTCTAACGTGACGTCTGACCCAACCTGGGAAATAAGGCTTCCTAAAGGGTTCTACCAGCAAATATTTGCTCTTGAAAGAACCCTTTTTGGAAGAAAGGGGTTTTACAGGGCTCTTAGCAAGACTGAGGGTTCCTATAAGAACCCTTTTCTGACTAAATAGTTCAACGAGGATTGGTGAAAGCATAGATATTAAAATATCCACCCAGCCACCTTCCCTGAAAACCATGTGGATCATGATTGTTCTGGGATGCCCTGCACCACATCAGTCCACGGCCCTTCAGGAGACCCCCACAGGCCCCAAGGCTGCTGGACCAGGTCCCCTTCACCCTAAAGGCTCAACTAAACTAAACTGAATGAAAACCATGGTTATGGTGGCGAAAGTTCTAGGTTCTAGGTGAATACCCTGGAATATGAAAGTGTTCTCAACAGAGACCCCTATGAAGGGGGAGAGTTTCTGGATAGCGCCCCCTGTGGTTGGAATCATTACACCATAGAAGGGATCTCTGGAGAACCTTTCACACATGGTTCTACGTATAGAATGTATGTTGGGTTCTGAGTAAAACCCTCTATATGGGTTCCAGGTGGAACCTTTTTAAAAAAGTCCTCCTCCAGATTCCATATTTTCTGTTTAATTTTTCTAAATTCAGTGTTTTACAATTTAAGAGCATTTTTCCATCAGGTGTACGAATCAAAATTCAGCAACTCGCTAAGAAAATATTAGAAATGTATTGAGGAAATGTTCTCAAAGTTCTAATTCTAAGAACATGCAAATATGCATAAATATGCAAATGTGTGTGCAAGGGAGGGAGTCACACTAAAAAGATCATAAATAAATATTTATTTTGTTCTCATTCGGCTTAGCTGCGCTGACAAATGATAAAGAATATAACGATAAAGAAAACCCCAGATTTTTATAAATTGCATCCACATTTTTGTAATCTTTTCAACGAAATTCTGTCTTTTACAGTTGATTCCATTTTCTTAGTCAAATTCTGCCATTCCCCATCGCTGAATCATAGAGCCGGTTCACATGACACCAACCTGGTTGCAGCTGACTACGTGTAACGCCCATCGTCCTCTCAGACGTCCACAAACAGCAGATATCTCACTGCAGTACAGTCAGAAACACTGATCCTGACAACCACACCAGCGACAATCTCAGTAAAATATGTTTCCATGTAAGCATTATATAACTACAAAGCCTCCTGGTTGAATTCAGAGTCATGAATCTACAAGCTGCCAAGAAGACAAAAGAAACTCTCTGATCTGTATTAAATCGTCATCACCACAGTAAACCAACTCCTCTTGTTCTCATACAGTGTCTGTGTGTACATGACACACATGAGGCACACTCGAGGTGTGACATAGAAGTGGATTTCCAATTTCCACCACAAGAGGTCAGTGAAATACAGCTTTTCCGCTTGGTGTTTTGATGCAGGAAGACAGACACTAGAGAGCAGCAGAGCACCTGTAAATATTAAGTGTTCACGCCTCATGCACTGAATATGTACAGTATATGCACACTCACATAAACACACTTTGCAGCAGTTATGCACCTCATTTCACCATGTTATGACGTTTCAACTGTGATGTTTTTAGATTTGTGTTCCTAAAATGAGGATATTGGTGCGGAAACAAAAGAAATCTGTTGTTTTGATATTATTCCTCACATATAGCAAACTAAATCTGTTTTAGTCGTAGTCTGATTTTAAAAGGGGAAGCAGCTCACCCTTGGCAGCGGTTACGCCTCTCCCCAAGCACCTATTGTTGCTTTACGTTGACAGAGTTGATGAATATTTAACCAGAGGAGGGGAAAGTGGTAGGCATCAGATCACGGAGAAGAAAATAACACTCTCCCAATCATGTGACCAGACTATCAACGGTCTGGTGACGAGCTAGATTTACGCTTTTGATTGGCTGTTTGTTTTTTTTGGCCCAATATTGAGCTTTAAGACCAACTTTGAGTGGAAAAAAGGGACTACATGCAGGCTGTACTCTGGATTGTTTCCTGTGTGTTTGGGGCTTCTCCACTGTGTGTGTTTACAGGGTCAGATGGGGTCTCGTGGTGCTGGCTTGCGTGCCCTCTCAGAGAGATGCAGCCATCGGGGGGTGGAAATGTGCACCACGGACGGCGGACGGAGGCTCACGCAGGTGATCAACGCCATGCGGATGGAGATCAGAAAGCTGGAGCTGGAGAACATGGGTCTGAGGAGGACCGCCGGAGCCAGTCTCCGGAAGAGTGCAACAGTCCCCATCATGACCCCAGAATGCAGAGGTAGACCTGCTTATTATCAGTGCTGTGTGGTAATTCATTTCAGTTTTTTGGGGCTTTACCGTAGACTACTATTCTAGGTGTTATATTCTGATATTTTAATACTTATTCCCCACCTTTTAAGTGTCTTGCTCTTTTATAGGAGTTCCATGAACTCAGTGACATTGTTAGGCCTATTTTGGGGGGGCTGGAGCTACCCAAAATTGTTCCAAATGCCCCCTAAATAATGTGGCTTTTTATTCATTTTTTATTATTATTATTTTTTAGCTTGACTTGGTTGTTGTGTAGTTCTAATACAGTACTTCTCCGTCTTTAAATCCGAGTGACTCACCTATTTGCTGTTATATCCATTTTCCCATCCTTTTCTCCAGAGAGCGTCGTCATGACAGTGAGGAGATACTCCATCTTTCAGCCTTTCAATCAGCAGAATGGGCAGTCGGACGATGACGTGCGGTGGACGAGACAAACAGCAAAGATGGAAAAATAATTAGCAAACTTTAGGCCTTATTCCACACTATTATACGCTTTCTGTTAAAAAAACAAACAACAAAAAACTATTAGGATGTTGCCTTGGTCTTCTTAATGTGAGTGTTAGCCTAAATGTTAACTTTTTTTTGGCTTGAAACAAAATATACCGTTGGCCTGTCACCAAATAAAAGTGTTTTTCTGTAATTTGTGAGTTTCTTTTTTAAGAAATTTTGCTCAAATATTAAATACTTACCGCTTTTCGTCGAAATGCTCCAGTTAGCTTATGCAAAAGTACCCGCTAGGGTGTGGGACCACGCACCTGTCAGTGAGTCTACTACTCTCGCGAGGTCTCGGCGTTGCGCAGTGGAGGACAGCATACACAGCCGTCCGCCATCACTGCACATACAAGCTAACATTAGCCCCTCACCCCCCACAAAAAAACCCACTGGGAAGAAGAGCGAGTGACAACAACATATAACAGACAGCAGGCCGACCTGAGTTGCTTGGAGGTGGAGGTTGCTGAGTTTTGCCGTGCCCCGCTTTTTCCCTGGCGTAGAAAACCCAACTAGCAACTGGCTTTCATGTAGTCTTTAAAAGTCAACTTAGAAACGAAAGTCGCTCCCAACTTAAATCATGTCCAATCTCAAAGGCGGCCCCAAGAAGGACACCAAGATGAGGATACGAGCCTTCCCCGTGAGTATACTATCTTCTTCTTCTTGGCACCGAGACGCTAAAACTACGAGACTCAAAGAACCGCGGATGACAGCTACGTTAGCAGCTACCTAGCTAGCATGCTAAGTCAAGCGAGAAAAGAAAAACACGTCCAGCAGAAAAGAAATCACCCCAAACAACAGCAGCTATGTTAACTGTGTCAGTTTATTTGCCGATATCTAGCAGGCTAACTCGTTTTTTAAAATGCTACCTTCATTTGACGTGAGCTAATGTTAGCAAATTCGGGGGAAGTTCCGTCCGTGACATAACTACAACTAATCCCCGGTTGATGCTAGCTAAGTGACGTAGCGGGCCGCAAATCATGTTGGCTAACTAGCTACGTTGCGTTACGTATCGTTATGCTATGGTAACGCTGTGTTTCATTTCACGCATTTTAATTATTTTTTTTAACGAAAAGCTCTCACAGATGGCAACTAAACATATTAGAGTGCAGTATTATTAGCGTGGGAGCTAAGAGCAGTGTGACGTGAGACTGCAGTAAACATGGCTAGCTTGAGTAGTCATGTTGTTTACGTTCAACAAGCAGCCCTACTGCTAGTACTACTAGTACACTGCAGCTAAACTACATATTTCTCTCACTCAATGAAACTCAGTCACACGCGCTGTCGTCATGTTGTGGAATATGTTGTCTTAGTTGCTATGCTGTTTTAAGTTGCCTAACTCCCTTTGCAACATGCTTCCCTTCCCTGTTGAGGTTGCTTGTGTGAGACACAGAATGTTTGTTCTGTTATGAGTTAATCCTTCACTACATACAATTGCAAGACCACAACCATTACGCAACCAGGTGGACTTAGATAATATAGTAAGAAACTTTAATTATTATTGTTCATTGATCTTGATTCTTGCATTTCTAGTAGCTATTGGTTTTATACTGGGATCCGAAGTCTTTTACGAATAATTAGATTTGAACTTGAATTTGTGCAGGTTAGCTATCAGGCTAAGGTTATTTTCACTGGATGCACTTAACCAACTGTTTCTATTGCAATAGTTATTCTACTGATTACTAATCAGTATCAGTACTCTTTTCTTTTTAGCAAATATGAACCTGGTAGCTATACTTGTGTAGACTAAATCAGGATTATGTCAAGTAACACAAAGCTAAAAACTAACCCAAGTAAGTGATGAATGCTTAAACACCTCATTTTATAATGACATTGACAAGGAAACGGTATTTGACGTGTATCAGTCATATGTTGCTGACACCGTAAAGTCTTCCCTTCAGGTCAGATCAGTTATTGATGCAGTTTAAGATGTGAGTAATGAAGTAAAATAATACGTTGTGTGAGATAATGTGAAATTGGCATCCAAACGCTGTCAGTTTTATTGTGTATATATGGTGAGGTACCCAGAAAGTGACTCCCACTTTTACAATTTGGCAGATATCGTATGATAAAAATAATATTTCCAAGCTTCACTTTTGTCCACAAATTAAAATGTAATATATTAGAAGGTTAGTTGTGGTGGAAGTATTTTATTTTCATTCAGGAAGGTGAACACGTCAGAGATGGTAGAGCGGTTTGACACGCTTCACGTCTGCTTCTCTAACCTCTCTCCATCTTTATTGCTTTGGTGGTTCTTGGTTGATGCTCGTTGCCGACAGTCTGTCAGATTTTGTATCGCATCCTAAACAATGTGACTTGCGGCCTGATCTAATTTTCTCCTTGCTACTTCCTTAATTGTCTTTTTATGGCTCCATTTCTGACACATGGTTTACAGAAGTTCCACCGACGATAGACAGAAAGCCGTGATCAAATCAACAGAGTGATCCTCTGTTTATTTGATCACGGCTTTCTGTGGATCAAACCTATAGCTCATGTGCTTCTGCATTGAGATCCTTGATGTAATTGCTGTCATATATGCTTACAAAGTTACCTGACAGCAGGCCGGTTCGTCTGGGTATCACAGACGGGATTGCATGTAACGGAAGTATAGCTTGTTTACATTCATGCTAATCTTTAGTGCCTAAGTAAAACTGAAAGTAATTAATTGAACATCTGTCTTTTCAAAAAGCTCCATCTACCCTGTCCATAGGGCAACTAGAAAACGATGGTTCGTGTGATGTAGTGTGTGGAAATATATGGTTATGTTTTATCAGACAGCGTGTATGTGGTCAGCTTTAGAAAGCTGCAATGCTATTAGTCATTAACAACATAGAGCATACAGTGGACCTCTATTATCAAGCTTCTCTTTTACAAGGGTTTACTGTATTTAATTATATTTCAAAGAAAAACATGACAGTTCTGTCATTATCCACTTTTACCATGTGGAAATAATGAAGAGTGGACATTTTTCAAGTAAACAGACGTGTATCTGTCTGCCCCTCCTAGATGACGATGGATGAGAAGTATGTGAACAACATCTGGGACCTTCTAAAGAATGCCATCCAGGAGATCCAGAGGAAGAACAACAGCGGGTTAAGCTTTGAGGAGCTGTATAGGAATGCCTACACCATGGTGCTCCACAAGCACGGGGAGAAGCTCTACACGGGCCTGAGGGAGGTTGTCACAGAGCACCTCATCAACAAAGTAAAGAAGCATTTTCTGCTCCAAAGCAGTTGTTAACTCCCCTCTCCCCTTTTTAAATCAAATGTCCTCATGAGTATAACCTGATGTTTATCACTCACACCAGACATAACTTGGTGTGGCCTCAATTCTATCAATCTGTCTGTATTTTCAGGTACGAGAAGATGTCTTAAACTCCCTAAATAATAACTTTCTGCAAACACTGAATCAGGCCTGGAATGACCATCAGACTGCCATGGTGATGATCAGAGACATCCTCATGTACATGGTAAATTCACTGTTGTGCTTTCTTGTTCTTGTTGCTGTTGGATTTGTTGATGTTAAGTGCCATGGGTTATGTTGCCTCTGCAAGTGGATTATGGTGCTTGTTCCATTGTGAACAACTTTGTGCTTTTGAAGAAATGGCCTTTTGTTTCTAACCGTGGCCAATTTCTCCTACATCCTACTCTGGACTTTGTAAGGTGCTGTTTTATTTGTGGTCCAAACAATGAGCCTCTGTTGCTGTATTTATTTGTTTTGTTGGAAAACTGGCAAGCCTACCTGATTTCCTTGAGCTGCAAGCATGTTTGTGGGGGGGGGGGGGGGGCTTCCAGGCACAAGTGCAGGCTAAACAATTGCACAGTACAGAGACTGCACAGCTCTCCTGGGGTTCTTTTGTCCTGCACACTCTTTTCTTCCTGTCCTGGCCTTACCCCGGACAGTTCAGGCTCTCTCGTCTTTAACTACGGCAGTCTCACCATGTCTGTGGAGGCAGAGCCGCCTGCTGACCTCTAGAGGAGAGCAGCACAGATGCAGCAAGTGTGACTTTGCTGTTCTCAGCCAGTGTAGTTAACCTTTTTTTTTTTTTTTTGGAAGCCGCTGCCTCTTGCTTTAGGCCCCGGAGACATGATTTATTCCAGAACATGTAGGCTGATTATACATTTTCCCACTCTCTCTGGTCTCTCAGGACCGGGTCTATGTTCAACAAAACAACGTGGAGAATGTGTACAACCTTGGCCTCATCATATTCAGGGACCAGGTGGTGCGCTACGGCTGCATCCGAGATCACCTTCGACAGACGCTACTGGACATGATTGCTCGTGAGAGGAAGGGAGAGGTTGTAGACAGGTATGTCGGGGTGCTGCTTCACTACTTGTTCTTAAGGATTACTGTCACTGTGGGCCTCATCCAGGATGCCCCATGTGTTGGTTGAGTTCAGTAGCAAGGTGCCAAGAAATTTGTTTTGATCGTAGTGTCACAAATTTGCATCACTGCCGGTGTGTAAAAGTCTTAAATCATAATCTTGCAATGGACTATTCCTGGAAATTCTTTTTGAATTATTGCTATTATGGGAGCCTTGCCCTTAATTTTTTTGTATATCATCCATTGCAGGGGCGCCATCAGAAACGCCTGCCAGATGCTGATGATTCTCGGCCTGGACGGCAGGTCTGTATACGAGGAGGACTTTGAAGTTCCCTTCTTAGATATGTCAGCAGAATTCTTTCAGGTGAGACTCTGAGGTTCCTGGTATCTTTGTTTCTGTAGCCACTGGAAAAATCTTTGTAATAAATAGACATGCAATATCTGCTCTTTCAGATGGAGAGCCAAAAGTTCCTTGCAGAAAACAGTGCCAGTGTCTACATTAAGAAGGTAGAGGCCAGAATCAACGAAGAGATTGAGCGAGTGATGCACTGCCTAGACAAGTCTACGGAGGAGCCCATCGTCAAGGTGGTGGAACGGGAGCTCATCTCTAAACACATGAAGACCATCGTGGAGATGGAGAACTCTGGCCTTGTCCATATGCTCAAGAACGGCAAGACAGAAGGTAAACTTCTGTCTATTTCATGTGTAAATAAGGATGGCTCTCCGTCTGGTTCTCATAAGTTCTCCCCACCTCGGTTCCCTCTCAGACCTGGCGTGCATGTACAAGCTGTTCAGTCGCGTGCCAAACGGCCTGAAGACCATGTGTGAGTGTATGAGCTCTTACCTGAGGGAGCAAGGCAAAGCTCTGGTGTCAGAAGAGGGAGAGGGAAAGAACCCTGTCGACTATATCCAGGTATGTTGAATGAACAATGAGTCCAAGAACACAACTTTGAAGCCCATGAATGAGATTCATTTCTATTGTTTCGCCTCCTCGACAGGGCCTGCTAGACCTGAAGACACGATTTGATCGTTTCCTCCTCGAGTCCTTCAACAACGACAGACTCTTCAAACAAACCATAGCAGGAGACTTTGAGTATTTCCTCAACCTCAACTCCCGCTCCCCGGAGTATCTGTCGCTCTTCATTGACGACAAGCTTAAGAAGGGTGTCAAAGGGGTAAACGGCTTCTTCCAGTTTTCCTTCAATGCTTCGCAAATATTTCGACGTTTGTTACATGTTGCTGTGTTTGTCCAGTTGACAGAACAAGAAGTGGAATCCATCCTGGACAAGGCCATGGTGCTGTTCCGGTTCATGCAAGAGAAGGATGTGTTTGAAAGGTACTACAAGCAGCATCTGGGCCGCAGGCTCCTCAGCAACAAGAGCGTCTCCGACGACTCGGAGAAGAACATGATCTCTAAGCTCAAGGTAAAAGAACGAGAACATTTTGGTAACGGATGAACATGCAGAACCCTTGTGCTGCTCTTTTTCTTCTGTGTCTAAATGTCTGTCGGCAGTTTCAACTCACTGTTCTGTGTTTCTCCTTGTGCAGACAGAATGTGGCTGTCAGTTCACCTCGAAACTGGAAGGGATGTTCAGAGACATGAGCATCTCCAACACTACCATGGATGAGTTCAGGCAACACATACAAACCACGTCGGTGAGGCAGCCGCACATCTTTCAGTGCAATTCATGATCCATACGTTTATGGAAGAACGTTTAAAGTTAGTCTTAAATCAGCAGCGTGTCAGAATGTTGTGAACAAGTTATTCTTTTAAGATGTAATTACTTCAGTTTTATTGTGGCAGAATGTATTTTGAAAGAAATAAAACTTAAATGTCCATGCTTCTCTTTCAGGCCTCTCTAAGTGGTGTGGACCTCACAGTAAGAGTCCTCACTACTGGCTACTGGCCGACACAGTCAGCAACACCTAAATGCACCATCCCCCCCTCTCCCAGACACGCCTTTGAAGTCTTTAGAAGGTTAATATTTCACCTGAAATACGAAGTTTCAATGTTTTTCTGTGTGTTTCTAAAGAACCTGGTTTTCTGCAGGTTTTACCTCGCTAAGCACAGCGGTAGGCAGCTCACACTGCAGCACCACATGGGCGGGGCGGACCTGAACGCAACTTTCTACGGAGCTATTAAAAAGGTACTTTTTACGTTTTATTTTCAACCACATCATTGGAGATAAACTGGCGTCGTTGAAAAGCTCCCTCACCGACCGGCTTCAGTTCCAGCAGCTCCTCCTTCCCGTTTGACCGTTCGCTTTATTTACGTTTCATTTCATTTGTTGTTTTACTTTCGTTTTTTTCCCAAACATATGCCTGCATGAAAGTATCTGTTAAATATGCAAATAGGCATATCGGTTGTGTTCATGAATGGCCGAGGTGTGTGGCACTTTAAATGTTGCTCTCGCAAGGAATTGTGGGTCGGGTTGATCTCCTTTCCTTTGGTAAAGGAAGGTCCGTCGTATCCTAAAGGAGCTCTGTAAGGATCATTGGAGCTCCTTTCCTTTGCATTTAGAGAATCCTAACGGCTCTCATCATGGCGGCCACTTGTTTACTTCCGGGTCACTTCTTCAGTTAGGAAGCGACTATTCAACCTCAGCCTGGGTTTGGAGTTTCCGTTCACCTTCCCTTCTGCTTCCTCTGCAGGAGGACGGCTCAGAGGTGGGTGTGGGCGGGGCTCAGGTGACGGGCTCGAACACCCGGAAGCACATACTGCAGGTCTCCACCTTCCAGATGACCATCCTCATGCTCTTCAACAACAGAGACAAGTGCACTTTTGAGGTGAGGACGCAGCGTTTGTCTTCGTCCAGGTTGTTTTTGCTCACCGTATCACTTACCTGCATCCTTCTTAAGTGAGGACAGAATCATTTGTGTCCCCCAAACTGTCGTCCACCTGAAGGAGATCCAGCAGGAGACTGATATTCCTGAGCGGGAGTTAGTGCGAGCGCTGCAGTCTTTGGCCTGTGGGAAGCCAACACAAAGAGTCCTCACCAAGGAGCCAAAGTCTAAGGAGATCGAGAGCGGCCACGTGTTTACAGTGAACGATCAGTTCACTTCCAAACTGCACAGAGTCAAAATACAGACAGGTGGGCAACCTTCACATACACACTACAGGTCTCACCTCACTGTAGGACGAGATCCAGAGGGTTTAATTCCATAAGGTACTGTGGACTGGACAGCAACTTGAAATCATTTGATGGGAGTGAGGCAACAAAATGCACAAATACAATACAAGTTATTTCTATGTGATAAATTTGTGTTTCAGCCTTCCAGACATAAAAAATAAATGACCTATCGTCTCTCCAAAAGTGCATTGTGCCTTGAAATGGAGTCAAACGGCAGCATCTCATTGAGGCTCACCTTCTCTGTCCCCGTCTCCTGCTTCCACAGTTGCTGCTAAACAAGGGGAGTCGGACCCCGAAAGGAAAGAGACGCGGCAGAAAGTGGACGACGACAGGAAGCATGAGATCGAGGCGGCTATTGTGCGAATCATGAAGTCGAGGAAGAAGATGCAGCACAATGTCCTCGTGGCCGAGGTGAGAAACGTCAACGATGCCACCAATTTTTAATCCCGGACTTTTACGTTTATTGTGATGTATTTTAAAGGCTGATTTCATGTTGTCTGACATATTGTGACTTGTGTTTCTAGGTAACTCAACAGCTCCGGGCACGTTTTCTCCCCAGCCCTGTCGTCATTAAAAAGCGCATAGAAGGACTAATAGAAAGAGAATACTTGGCAAGGACGCCAGAAGATCGCAAAGTATACACTTATGTTGCATAGAAGGAGCGTGGAGGAGAGGAGGAAGAGACTGGATGGGGGGGATGGGATGTTTGTTTTCTTTGGACTGTTGTTGCGCATGGACTGGAAGTTTCTTTTAAAGACGAACGCTGGGAACCTGATTAACCCTCCCTTACAAAAACCACAGTAAACACACGTAAAATGGGGAAAATAGAAAATGTCGGCGCAGAAATGAAATCCATCAAAACTTGTAGATGATTTTTAAATCGGGCTCAGTCTTCCTAATTCCCTGTGAGTTTTAACATGGATGGATCCAGCTTCAAGCTTTTCACCGTTTTACCCTTGTAGAGATCAAACTTGCAAAGAATCCCTTGGGAAAAATGTGAATGCACCACATTATTTTTGTTTCAATACTGTATAAAAATAATAAAATTATTAAAAAACGGCAAATGTGGATTGTTACAAAACAAAAATAAAAAAAATTATGAGTATTGATGCTCTGTGGATTAGAGTCATTAGAGTCTCACATGCTTCATGTGTCCTCATTGTGATTTTGATTTATCTGCTCCACTTAAAATGTCTATTACCTGAACAAAAGCACAGTGTTTTAAAATTGTCTCTTTGTGAATGAGACGGGTGGTTTTTACTGTTTAATTGTAATTCACTCTGCAGATATCTTACAACTTGTGTGTGGAGCGGGACCTACTGCACGTTCAAACAGACACATTCCCATGCACACAGGTGTTTTACCTGTCCAAACATGACAAATAGGCCATTTTTGTTTTTCAGCAATGGATCTTATTGCAACTAATGCTTTAATGTGGTCAGTTACATGTGGATCAGACAGATTGAGGTCTGAAGGGACCGTGGAGCTCCAACATCAGGTGGACTGGATGGCTGCGGCCAACGTCTCCAGCTGGGAGATGAAGCTGTGGAAGTCTCCAGCAGGACTGTGGGTCCAGGCCAGAGGCAGGTGGGCAGGAACCGCCGCCCGGTCTGCAACACAAACAGCCGTGGGGTCAGAACGTTGTGGAGGAACCTGACTTAAACCTGCTGCTCACCTTGGAAGAGCTGCCCGCTGCGAGTCCTGGCGGCGGCTCTGGACACGGCCAACCACACGGCGGTGTCGGCTCCCTGCTCTGCAGTGCGCAGCCGCGAACCCATCATCTGGTGGAACCGAGGCATCGCTGTAGAAACGGCTGGAAGCAAGAGAGTAAAGAATCATCCAGGGTCACTGATCCTAGATGACCTGCAGGCGCATGAACCTGGATGGGAAAGGCCCCTTTTAAAAGGAGGTCCTCAAGGACAGGTTTCATTTAAAAGTTTATTTTTCACACAATGAGGGTGACAAAAACATACAATAGAAATAAAAGTGTTTCTTTTTAATTATTTTTGAAATGTTTTGCCTCCTAATCTGTCTGTTATATATTCACTTCAACAATTAAATAACTAGGAAATATCTGATCTTCTGCATTTAATCAACCTCATGTCCTCTCAGCTCAAAATAACAGCTTTTCTTTAAATATCAATTTAGCTACGAAGACACATTAACATTGGAGCTTAATCTATTATGTTTATATAAACCGGTATACACACACACACACCTCACTTGCATTCAGAGATCTTGACTATGTTAACGAAGAGCTCTGAATGCAAGTGAGTCTTCTGCAAACAGTGTCTTATGAGCTCAAAACCTTACTGAAGTAAAGTTATATATCAGCAAATTATACTTACAAATGTATACAAGTAAGAGAGAAAAAACGTGCCTTGTCATTGTTTTCATGCACATTATTCTAGCCTGTTATTATTGTTCTCATCATGTTGTTACTCTGTAAATACAGTGGAGTACCCGGCGTGTCCACCCAGCCCGGGTGCATGGCAGAGAAGTGGATGAGAGGGTTGGCTTTGGCCCATTGTTGTGTCAGCACCACCTGCTGTCTCTGAAAGGCAACAACACCCGTCAGCCTGCGGATGTGCACGACAACGTTCTCCTGTCAGTGTCTCTCTCTTTGTCCCACCTTGTTCTGGGCGTAGACCAGGACGCCATCAAAGTCGCCCGTCTCTGACTGCAAGTCCTCGACCCTGAGCTTCTGGACCAGCATGCCCCCCGAGGTCACAGTGATCTAACGGGGAAGAGAGGCCCAGTGTGCTGAGACAACAGCCACTACAGCCCGGACAAAAGGTGGCTTTGTGCTGCATCCACATGATGCAGATGAGCTGTGTGTGTGTGTGTGTGTGTGTGTGTGTGTGTGTGTGTGTGTGTGTGTGTGTGTGTGTGTGTGTGTGTGTGTGTGTGTGTGTGTCTCCATACCACCCTTGGATCCCGGCTCTTCTCCAGCAGTGGGATGAGAGTCTGAGTGAGGATGTAAACGCCTTAAGAGATGAAGGAAAGGTCAGATTCTGGTCGGTTCTGGTCCTCCTGGACCATCAGAAGGAGCTCTTACCCATCGTGTTGGTGGCGAAGTTCATCTCCAGGCCCTCGGCGTTCACCCGTCTCTCGTGCACCATACACCCGGCGTTGTTGATCTGCCACGAGAAAAAAAGAACGACATCATCAGTTCATGAAGACAGATTTAGGATGAAGAGTAAAAGGAGACACCGTACCAGCACGTTCAAGGCTGGATGCTGCTTCTTAAAGGCTTCTGCAAACTCCCAGACCTGGTGTGTCTCCGACATGTCCACGATGTGGACGTGAACCTCCTGGAACAACCAGAGAATCAGAAGAAGTCTCTCTCATCTCTGTCCCGTTTTTCGAGGCTACCACACTCACCGTGTTCCCAGACTCCCTGACGATGTCCAGCCGGGCGTCCTCGGCTCGGTCTCTGTTCCTGCACACCATGTGGACCGTCCCGCCTGGAGACGGCAACATCACATCTTCTGTCAGACATGAAGAGAGAGAACATATCCCTCCAGTGTTTTGTTACCTCTCTTGGCTATAGCCGTGGCTGTGGCCTTGCCGATCCCACTGTTGGCTCCGGTGATCATGAACGATCTTCCCACGACGGACACCTCCAGGTCTCCGGGGTCAAAGTCCCTAAACGCCGCCTCGTGCCCCCTCCTGAAGTCCACAACACACACAATAATCACAGCGTGACCACATTCTGGTTTGGGCACGGTCCGGTGACGTGGATCTTCAAAACACAGCAGCTGTCAATGGAACTATTGTGATTGGACATAAAGGCCAGTTTGTCTGCTGATGTCATCCAGCGATCACGCCATTGATCTTCGTCTCCGTTCATCAGTCAAATAAATGATATAAATACTCTTTACAGACACTAAAGCTGTTTTTACCAGCCAACGAGCAGCACCTAACACTACACTATACATATGTGTATATATGTGTATATGTGTACATGTATATATGTATTATGCATAAAAGCATCATAAACTCCCAAAAAACTGATGACTGACCTTGTATATTGATGGATTCCATTCATAAACCAGACAGCGTTGCGGTACAGAGACATGGTTTAAGATGATAAGACGCTGAAGAAGTGCAGCCGGTCCTCGTCCCCCACCGGGACCAGACCATGAGGGGTGGAGGGGGGGGAGGGGCTGCTGCTCCCTACTGACACTGCTCTGGAATAACACTTTCAAACCGTTATCAGTTCATTCATCAAAATTAAAAAAAAAAAATTTCACAGAATGAATAAATAGATCCTCTGTATTAGTCATGTAATCAATTTATATACTTTTAGCTTTTTAATATTTTAAAATATGTGATCTGGCAGCAGTCGATCCTTTTGCAACATGAACCCATAATTATTCATCATGTTACAGTTAAAATTATTAAAATGTAGCAGAATACATATATACGCTGTTAAATGTGACCACCAGGACCCCCTTTTAATAAAATAAGTACTTTATAATAAATGTATCAATTCTAACAGCAAAATTTCACCTTCATAAATTTTTCCTTCCTTTTCCTCAAAAGGATTTTGAAAACTTCCAACAAACTGTCCTCTCTAAATATCTTAGTAACATAATATAGGCAATTTATATGTATTTATATGTATTTATTTTTAATCTGTTCCCTCTACATGTATGTAAATCTATATCCAATCCAGATGTCCGCGAGGTGCGATGACGCGTCCCCCCCCCCCCCCCCCCCCCCCGTCCAGGAGGAGGAGTTGGGGGCGGAGTTAACCAACTTCCCCTCACAGAGAGAGAGAGAGAGAGAGAGAGATATGCGCTCCGCCGGACCGGTTGACCCTTTGTGAGGGTTAAAGTCCTTTTCTTTCTAATCTTTTTATTTTATTATTTTTTACAGCGTTCTGAGCTCGTGCCGCCGCGTCACAATGGTGAGTGTTCAAGGTTGTTTTGTCTGCGTGACGTCAGGCTGTTCACCTGCTGCTGCACCTGTTGCAGGTGGCTAACAGGTAGCAGCTAACGCCTCTGTACGGAGTTCGTTCGCGTCGGGCCGCCGAGAGCTGCTTCTGTTTGTTTTATTTTGTTTGTTTGTTTGTTTGTTTGTTTGTGTTGTTGTTGTTGTAGTTGTTGTTGTTGTTGTGGTGGAGTTTAATTGTGTTCGTCGCTTCTGTTCATTAAGAGCGACAGCCGGAAGTAAGGTGTGCGTTTCTCTCCTCGGTTAAACCGGTTCCGTCACTTCGTTCCGCCCCGGGGCAGTTTGATGCTTTAAATGTGATTTGCTTATCGGTTCGTCACGTGGGCAACGCACCTTGAAACACCAGTATGAGACTGGGCAACGCACCTGGAAACACCAGTATGAGACTGGGCAACGCACCTGGAAATACCGGTATGAGACTGGGCAATACACCTGGAAACACCAGTATGAGACTGGGCAACGCACCTGGAAATACCGGTATGAGACTGGGCAACACACCTGGAAACACCGGTATGAGACTGGGCAACACACCTGGAAACACCAGTATGAGACTGGGCAACTCACCTGGAAACACCAGTATGAGACTGGGCAACTCACATGAAAACACCAGTATGAGACTGGTCAACACACCTGACAGTACTAGTATGAGACTGGGCAACGCACCTGGAAACACCAGTATGATACTGGGCAACGCACCTGGAAACACCAGTATGATACTGGGCAACGCACCTGGAAACACCAGTATGATACTGGTAAACACACCTGGAAACACCAGTATGAGACTGGTAAACACACCTGGAAACACCAGTATGAGACTGGGCAACGCACCTGGAAACACCGGTATGAGACTGGGCAACGCACCTGGAAACACCGGTATGATACTGGGCAACGCACCTGGAAACACCGGTATGATACTGGTCAACGCACCTGGAAACACCGGTATGATACAGGGCAACGCACCTGGAAACACCAGTATGAGACTGGTCAACGCACCTGGAAACACCAGTATGAGACTGGGCTACACACCTGGAAACACCGGTATGACACTGGGCAACACACCTGGAAACACCAGTATGAGACTGGTCAACGCACCTGGAAACACCAGTATGAGACTGGGCTACACACCTGGAAACACCGGTATGACACTGGGCAACACACCTGGAAACACCAGTATGAGACTGGTAAACACACCTGGAAACACCAGTATGAGACTGGGCAACGCACCTGGAACCACCAGTATGAGACTGGGCAACGCACCTGACAGTACTAGTATGAGACTGGTAAACGCACCTGGAAACACCAGTATGAGACTGGTCAACACACCTGGAAACACCAGTATGAGACTGGGCAACACACCTGGAAACACCAGTATGAGACTGGTAAACACACCTGGAAACACCAGTATGAGACTGGGCAACGCACCTGGAACCACCAGTATGAGACTGGGCAACGCACCTGGAAACACCAGTATGAGACTGGTAAACACACCTGGAAACACCAGTATGAGACTGGTCAACACACCTGGAAACACCAGTATGAGACTGGTAAACACACCTGGAAACACCAGTATGATACTGGTCAACACACCTGACAGTACTAGTAGGAGACTGGGCAACGCACCTGGAAACACCAGTATGATACTGGGCAACGCACCTTGAAACACCAGTGATAATCCATCCATCCATTTTCTACCGCTTATCCTGTATTTTTAGGGTCACGGGGGGGCTGGAGCCAATCCCAGCTGTCATTGGGCGAAGGCAGGGTACAGTACACCCTGGACAGGTCGCCAGTCTATCGCAGGGCCGACATGTAGAGACAGACAACCATTCACGCTCACATTCACACCTATGGGCAATTTAGAGTCATCAATTAACCTATCCCCATCTTGCATGTCTTTGGACTGTGGGAGGAAGCCGGAGAACCCGGAGAGAACCCACGCTTTACACGGGGAGAACATGCAAACTCCACACAGAAGGAACCCGGGCCGACCCGGGAATCGAACCCAGGACCCTCTTGCTGTGAGGCGAGAGTGCTACCCACTACACCACCGTGCAGCCCTACCAGTGATAATGATAATGATAAATAATAATTATAATAATGATAAATAATAATAATATGAGGTCCACAGTTCCTTATAATTGACTTTGAGTGGGTTTAAATGAAGAAGGGCCTGAAAACCTTTTTTTTTTTAAAGCATTTTAGTAAACTTTGTGCGGTTCTTAAACCCCCTTTCTTTTCTATATATATATATATATATATATATATATATATATATATATATATGTTCCCTCCGAGGATCAGCGTTCACTTTAGACGGTTAATAATCAAACCCATTGATCGTCTCCAACAGTGAGAGGAGGAAGAAACTCATGTTGGTACGCGGCCCAATCTGATTCCAATGCTCGGAAGTTTTATTCTGTAAACATCCAACAACCCGACTCCTCGGCTCTCTCCTGGAAGCGTAAAGGAAACTCCCGACTTCCTCCTCCCCGACCTTCAACCCCCCCCCCCCCCCCCCCTCCAACATGTTTGTTCAGTGGAGTTACTCTTTCATGATCCGTGAGTGCAGCTAACTACCTGTGTGACCCTTAAAGTAGTTAATGATGTCCTCTGTGTCCTCTAACGTACAGCGTGCCCCTCTGACCTCTGACCCCCGCCGTCGTGTGTGTGTCTTGTTGTTGCAGATGCGCTTCCTGCTGCTCTTCAGCCGCCAGGGGAAGCTGCGGCTGCAGAAGTGGTTCACGCCCACGACGGAGCGTGAGAAGAAGAAGATCACCAGGGACATGACCACCATGGTGTTGTCACGGCAACCGCGCTCCTGCAACTTCCTGCACTGGAAAGACCTGAAGATCATTTACAAGAGGTGGGTGGCTGTTGTCATGGGATCCTGGATCTCGGTCTGTTTGCTACTCGTAGGTTTGAAGCATCGTGATGCATCATAGAATCGATTATTTCTCCACCTCTAATATCTATTATAACTCCTCCTATTTATTTGGAAACTGTTCCTCCTCATCCCCCTCCTCCTCTTCCTCCCCCTCCTCCTCCACGTCCCCCTCCCCTCCTCCTCCTCAGGTACGCCAGCCTGTATTTCTGCTTGGGCATTGACAACGAGGAGAATGAGCTGATCGCCCTGGAGGTGATTCATCGCTACGTGGAGCTGCTGGACAAATACTTCGGCAATGTACTACATCGTGTTTCCTCCTTTTGAATTGAGATATATATATATATATATATAAACTATTATACTATACTACACAATACTACTACAGGTATTGTGTAAATCGCTCTAACCTCCTCAGGTGTGCGAGCTGGACATCATCTTTAACTTCGAGAAGGCCTACTTCATCCTGGACGAGTTCCTGATCGGAGGAGAAATCCAGGAGACCTCCAAACAGATCGTGAACCGCTCCATCGAAGCCTCCGACATGTTACAGGAGGTGAGAGGTGTCACTCACACACACACACACACACACGTTAAAACAACTTGCATCTGGGCTGTGGAACATCTGTGGCTTGATGTGATTTAAAGGAACAGTGACGTGTTTTCATGTAGCTTTGATTTGATCTGATTTAAATACGGTTGTGTTTACTACGACGGCGTTTTAGGACCAATGTACGAAAACCCCCCCCGAAAAAACAGAGCTGAGGGGGGGGGGGGGGGGGGGGGGGGGAAGCTATTTACCACTTTATAAGTTTATATAGCCGATATAAACAAGTTGCTTGGTTCCGCTAACACCGGATGTTTGCCGTTGCTATGACAACAAGTGAAAGCTACCGCTAGCATCTTAGCCCAACCGCCCCGATCAATAAACACCCATAAGATGACAACATGTCCTCATATGAATAAAAGCAACAATAACCATCAACATCATCACCCTAAGGACCTTAACGAGGCGTTGTCACCCGTTGGGATGATTCATTACAAAAATAAAGGTACATTCATGGGACGTTAGCTAGCATAGATACCGGTTGTTAGCATCGTAATAAACTTGCAAATTTGCCACTTTCTTTCTTTGTATTTGCCGTCGTAGTTTACAGATCCAGATGTCCTGAAATGGTTTATTTTTTCATAACACTGATCAGTATGGGAACTAGTTTCGCTGTGTGTGTGTGTGTGTGTGTGTGTGTTTGTGTGTGTGTGTGTGTGTGTGTGTGTGTGTGTGTGTGTGTGTGTGTGTGTGTGTGTGTGTACTTGCTATGCTAAGTGGCTAATCGTCTGCATCATACTGAGTTGATCAAACAGCGGTGGGGTCGAGACCCTGGTGTGTGTTTCTCTCTCGTAGCTTAGAGGCTTGTTTCAGTAGAGGTGTGTGTTTGTGCTGCTGTTTCTCACCCCTGTGTGTGTGTGTGTGTGTGTGTGTGTGTGTGCGTGCGCGTGTCTCTCTCGCTCTCTCTCTCTCTCTCTCTCTCTCTGCCAGTATTCTAGCGAGTGAGAGACAGATTTTGCTGGACCGTGGTCTAGGTGTTAGTGTTTGATGCTTCCCGCTCTGCCCCCCGGTCCATGGCTGTGTGTGTGCTACAGTAGTTAGCTGGGTGTGTTGTGTTGTCGGGTCTGACTAACACCTTATCATTGTGATGAAATGAAGCGTTTGGTTTGTGGCCATTCATTGTGACGTTATCGCTCCAGGGTGACAGCAGTGAGTGGTATGAGGTGGAGCTGTTTGGATGACCTTGAATATGGACAGCAAGGTTAGATGTTTTCCCGCTTGTGTTAGTTGGCGTGCTCCACTTTATCACCAGGTGATGTGCAGACGTGTGCCTGTGAATATTCAGTGGATTATAATGATTTTTTTTTACAAGGCTTGGAAGCTGTTGTGTTTTTGTCTTTTGACTAAACTTTTTTGTGTTTTTCCTTTTTAGACGATGGAGGAGTATATGAGCAAACCTGCATTTTAACCCTGGGGGGGTAAAGGACAAAACAAGAGGAACCCAACGATGAGTCAGAAGTTTCTGAATTTCATTCTATTGACATTTCAAAGATGAAACGTATCGGATGTCTTCTGCCTGAAGCTGTTTTTACTGCATGTCTGCGTTTGAAAGTAAGTCTCATATCTGTTCAGTCCTGCACCAATAGAAGGGGGAGGGGGGGGGGGGGGGGGCATTGATTTATTGAAATGTATATGAAGTAGGATCTGGGATGCATTTTGCGTTTTTGCGTTTATATTTAAATCATGAATTAATATATTGGAATTAAACTGTTTTTATTCCAGAAAAAACAATTTTTTTTTGTAGAAATGTGTTAATCTGCCTCTCCACTTAATAAACATTAATTAAAATATATATTTTCACTCTCAGAGACTAGATTATGATGAATTTCTTACTGTTTTTACATCTTTAGTCTTTAAAATGAGCAGTAACTAGTGTGGGTGTGAATATCACCATTTGTTTTTGCTATTTCTGATTAAAATGTGTATTTTGATAAAAACCTGCTTTTGATTTAATGTTTTTTTTAAAAACTTTCTAGCAAAGCGTTGGTGTATTATTATTATTACTAATAAGGCAACACAACGAGACAAGAAGGAAAAGTAATACATCTGATGCTTTATTCTTCTGGTTCATCACATTATTGAACATGTACAAAATGGTTTAAAAATGAGCGTACATAGCACAACCACTGGGAGGCCGACGAGACGGAGCTTCGCTGTATGAAAGGGCTGGAAGGCAGGCGACGGTCTGATATTTAATCATCCATAATAATAATAATAATCATAACATTGAATCCATGGACCCTGAATATATCACCATGACAACACTGGTTCTCAGCTGCCCTAACGAAAACTCCCTAATGCTCCTCTAGCGGGGTCATGTGTGTTTCTAAAGGTCGCCGCCATCATTTACACATATATTCACATATGGAGTTCAATAGTTATGGATGAAAAATAAGCTTTTTACTGGGTTGATTATAATCCAAAATATCGCCTGTTTACAAACACCGTTAATGTACAAACAAAAACATCACACCACTTAATAACTTGGACTTGATTGTGATCTAATATTAGCCCACGTGTTCGGCCCCAGTGTGCACTTTGAGAGTGACGTCACATTCAAATCAAACATTTTTTTTTTTTGCCTTTTTCTTCATGTATGCACCTTTTTTTTTATCTCCTCTGATATCAATATAATATCTGTTCTTGCAGCAGGTATAGGGACTGTGTTTAGAATGTTTGGACCTGTAGGATTGCTATAGTTCATTTTCGTTAGGGTGATATACGTCATACCAGCTATAGTTCACATGATATAAATGTGTCATCACGTCCACCAAACTGTTATTTATAAATACTATATTCAGAATGTCGTGCGTCCCTCCCGGTTACATCCCGGCCGCCGGTTTGTCGCGGCGCTTCTCCTCCTCCTGCGCCGTCTGAGGAGCCGAGGTCTCGACCGTCGTCTCCTCCTTCCCCTGCGTCTCCGTGGGTTCGATGCCCTCCTCCGTGGCCACCTCGCTTTCCCTCTTGGCCAACGGCCTCTTCTCGGGCTCCGCCTGCCCCCCCAGGTAGTCCTTCATGACGCGCTCGTACAGCTCGTAGGGGAACTGGCCCTTCAGCTGCGCCTGCGTGTCCCTCTTGGAGACCGGGTTCGGGTACTCGGTGAGGATCTTGGCCGCCAGGTAGGTCGTGACCTCGTCCTCTACGTCATCCTCGTCGTCGTCGTCGTCGACGTCACCAGCCTGACGTTTCAGCGGCATCTTGTTGAGCTCGGACAGGAAGAGGTTCTCCCTGCGTCCGGAGGGGGCGGGGATCTTAACCGGAGCCGGGTTCGCCACCGGGTTGGACGCCACCGGGATCCTGTCCGCGGAAGGGGAGGTCTTCACGGGTCTCTGCACCACCGGGTACTCGTTGCTGATGGTCTCCACGCCGATGATGTCCAGGAAGTCCTCCCTGTCCATGTCCTCGGGGACCGGCTTGCTCTTCACCGGCAGTCTGCGGCTGTAGTACCGGATCTTCGGGGTCTGGCCGGTCCCGTACCGGGCCGGGGCTTGGGGTTCGCGGTGGAGCTTCCTGAGCTCCTCCGTGAGCAGCATGTCGATCAGGTCCTGCGGGGGGACGTGGAGTTTCAGGGAGAGCTGCAGCAGCTCCTTCACGGTCCGGGGGTCGACGAGGGAGGGCCGGATCAGCCTCTTCCTCTGCTCCCCGGCGCTCTTGTCCCTCTTCTGGGTCTGGTCGCTCATCTCCAGGACCTTCAGCAGGTAGTAGTCCACCAGCTTGGTGTCGTCGTTGGCCTCCTCCTGGTTCTGGTTCGCCCGGCGCTGCATCTCCTCCCTCTCCGCCTCCTCCTGCTCGCCGAGCGCCCGCTCCATCTCTTCGTGGCTCCCGTTGACCATCTCCTCCGTCTCCTCCCGCTCCTCCATCGGGACCCACTCCTCCCCCCCGGCCCCCGCCGCGTCCTCGTAGGCGGCGCTCCTCAGGCCGAACCCGTCCGCCGCCTCCTCGTCGTCGTCGTCCCCGAACACGCCCCTCTTCTGGCCGCCCATCATGGGCATCCTGCCCAGCTCCTCGAAGATGGAGCGCAGGTTGGCGAGGCTCTGGGGGGTGTACTGCTCGTCCAGGTCCTCCGTGGCCCGCTTGGACGCCTCCGTGTTCTCCTCGTCCTCGAACATCAGCGGGTACTTCTTGTGCGGCCGCGGGAAGTTCCCGAAGTCCGCCTGCGCGCCCGCGGCGGGCACCTCGGTCTCTTTGGCACGGTGCCGGTGCGCGCGGCGGTCGTTCCGAGGCGCCGGAGCCGGAGCCGGGCTGAGCTTGACGTCCTTCCCGGCCCGGTCCTGCAGCGACTGCAGCAGGGCTTTCATCAGCTGCTCGGCGGTGACGTCCTGCCTCTGCACGCCGGGGGAGGGGGGCTGCCGGTCCGCGGGACTCTCGTCCTGCTGCGCGGCGGCGGCGAGCTGCAGCAGGACCCTGAACTTGTCCACCTCATCGTAATCCGCGGGCTCGGGTCGGCCCCCGTTCCGCTGCTTCAGGTTCTCGATGTACTCCAGGGCTTTGATCATGTCGGAGCCGGGCGGGTAGGCGGCCGGCGGGCCCTCGCCGCCCTCCCCGCCCCGGAGCCGGTAGTGGCGGGGGAGAGACGCAGCCTGCACGGCGCATCCGAGGAGGAGGACGGCGAGCAGGACCGCGGCTCCCCCCGCGGGCAACTTGTGGTGGAAATGCAGCATTATAGGCAGTTTGTTCACCTGCAAAAGAGAAACACGTCAGTGACGGAGCTGCATGGAGAGGGTCTGAGGATTTAGACTTTAGGCGACTCGGAACAACACATGAACGTGCGCGAGTCTGTTTTGATCCGGGAATCAGGGAGTGACGCTGCTGCGCGTGAGGGATGAGTCATCCCCGTGTTGTAAGGGGCAACCTCAGCATCCGACCCCCCCACATCAGCAACACAAGCATTCATAAAAAAATAACCTTTTCTTCATCGTTGTTTTCCCGCAAAACGCATTTTATGAATCATCGATTATTGAAAACGCGCGTTTTATCCCGATAACCGCCCCTCCCTCCGCGGTCTGACGTATCGATCGAAGGTGGAACAACAACAATCATTTTTTAATTCTAACACAATCGTATACTATTATTATTATTATTATTATTATTATTATAATAAACCCTGGAAACAGAAAGAGAGCGGGTACCTTAGTGGAGCTCAGACAGCAGTGGAGGTGTTGTTCATCTCGGGAGCGGCTCTCCTCTGGTTTCAGCACTTGGACAGCTCCCCTGCGTTATATGAGGCGACACCTGACCACCGCGTCATCAACACACGCAATAGCCGGGCCCCGAACAGAAAAATCCATATATGATTCAGGTTGATATGGGTACGCACACACACACACACACACACACACACACACACACACACACACACACACGCGCTTAAGAAGCTCGCTGCATAAAAAAAAAACACTTGTCTGTGCTTGTTCCGTGAAAAGCTAGATATCGATCACGGATTGACTCCAGGACTGACTGGAGGCTCATTCATGTAAACTGTTTTAAAAATATTTAAATAATAATAATTACAATTAGATCTTAAATCATGATAATAATAATAATAGAATCACACGTAACATTCAAGAAATATAGGAAAAGAAGTAATCTTGGTGTTAAAACATGCAGGTTCTCTCTCCCTCCCTCCCTCCCCCCCTCTCGGCGCTGGAGGAGTTAAACCCTCCAGCGATGACTCACAGGCTGAAACCACCGCGGAGTTGCTGTCGCAGTTCACCCCCCCCCCCCCCCCCCCCCCCCCCCCTCTCCTCCTCCTGACAGAGACGGTGAAATAAACACCTTCCTCTTGGCTGGGGGCCCCTCAACAGCGGCACACCTGCCCGTCAAAAAGGTCCCGGATGGTGACGGAGTTCAGGTAAGATCAAAGAGCCGTTTTATACACACCGTCAAACCTGACATGTACTTCAACACCCCTCAAATACACACATCAAAGTACACACTTCTGCTAGTTAGTTAAAGATACAGTCAGCAGTTTGCATTTCATATTCCCGTATAGTCTGTCTGTCTGTCTGTCTGTCTGTCTGTCTGTCTGTCTGTCTGAGAGGCGTGGTGGTGTTGTATAATCCCTCAGCATCACAGCTCTGACATCACAGCTCTGACATCACACATCTCCTCCGGCGTCGGCTGCAGAGATCAGACAGCCGGCAGGCCGCATCAATCATTCAGTGCGCATTAAGAGACGGATCATAGATCTTAACTTTAAAGGGACAGTGTGTAGGAATTACAGCCATTCAGCGGTCAAATTGTATTTAGCATTCAAAGGAATAGTGCTCTCTAGCGATCGCTTTGTTGCGACTACGGTAGCCGTTATGTACCAAGAAGCTATGACATCATCGTCCACCACTTCACTGGTATTCTCCCAGCTGATGAGGTCGATGTTTCAAACATGTGAGAATGTTGAAGTTCCTCCTCCAGCTGGTAGTGATTTATGTTGCCACGTTCTATTGGTTTGTTTTAGGTAGCCTTCCATCGTAGCATCAGCTAACAACTAGACACAACAAACACAAACCAATGTGACCAATTAAATGAATTTTATGAATGAAGATATGGATTTAAATACTTAAAATGTTACACACTGTCCCTTTAAAGCAGAAAAGAACAAGAACAGAGTGATTGGAAGATTTATTTCATTGTTCAGGTCATTTCTGGAGCCCTCTAATCTTCCAGTTGTGTCTGTTTGCAAAGAAACGCAGTCAGAAATCCTTTTTTTCTTTTTTCCATTGATAAAAATAACTTATTGATATGTGAGTAAGTGACTCTGCATCATCTTAGAGGGATGTTTCAAGCTCACCTCTCTGCTGATGTCTAAGCTGTGGATCCGTTCAGTAAGTGAGAGCAACGTCACCAAACCCGGAGAGGAAACCAGCCAGCAGGAAAAAAAAACCTCTGATCCATCACTCCCAATCCCCCAGATATCACTTCATCACTTACACGACAACAGAACATAAATATATATATATATTATATTCGTTCAGTAAGATTCAGTTAGTCTATCTATCTATCTATCTATCTATCTATCTATCTATCTATCTATCTATCTATCTATCTATCTATCTATCTATCTATCTATCTATCTATCTATCTATCTATCTATCTATCTATCTATATCTATATCTCTATATATATATCTATCTATCTATATATATATATTTATGTTCTGTTGTCGTGTAAGTGATGAAGTGATATCTGGGGGATTGGGAGTGATGGATCAGAGGGTTTTTTTTCCTGCTGGCTGGTTTCCTCTCCGGGTTTGGTGACGTTGCTCTCCGTGTGCGTTGTTCCATATGGATGGAAGAGAGCAAACAGACTCGTTCATGAGATGAGGAGTCCTTAGTGCCACTCTTAACTCTCTCTCTCTATATATATATATATAATAATACATAATTCAATAATAATAATCAATATATAATAAAACAGTATTTGTGGACGCAGTATTGATGACGTGTTATTAGATCAAACTCACCAGATTAAAACTGTTTCCAACATTTGTATAATTTCTTGTCTCTTTGATCATTGTGACAACCTGCCACTCCCTACAGCCTCCCCCCCCAAGTCTGAACCCGCAGCAGCCAATCAGGACGCTGCAGCTCTGCTGCTGTTTACCCACATGTCAATCACAGAGGCGAGGAGAGAATCATATCAGCTCAACCACGACTCGCGTGCGTCACGATGGTACAAAAGCACACGCCCATATGTTCATGCATGCACGCACACACACACACACACACACACACACACACACACACACACACACACACACACACAGACACACACACACACACACACACACACACACACACACACACACACACACACACACAGTGTTCATATTCTTGCTTTCATACTTTATCAGCCGTGAGTCAGTGAAGGTAAAGAGACTCTTCATCGCTTCAACACAAGGTTTCCTCCTCCTACACCTCCTCCTCCTCCTCCTCACCTCTTCCTCCCCCCTCCTTCTCCTCAAGGCCGGGAGAGAATGGCACGCCCGTTGTCATGGCTCACCTTCTTTTCAACAAACATCTCCATGGTGACGCTGCTTCACAGCCTTTCATCTGCTTTCACCATCATCTCCTCCCATAGGTTGGTCTCCTCCTCCTCCTCCTCCTCCTCCTCCTACTCACCACCTCCATGAGTTGCTACCTTCCTTTGACATTTTGCCTTCCGCTCATTACCCCTCTCCTCTCTTGTACCCGTCCGGCTCGTGTCTCTCCACCTGCACCAATTAGACGGTGGTCCTTGTCTTCATGAGGGGCTGATTAGTGCTGCGATGAAGACGTCCGAGACATCAGGAGCCGTGCTCCTTCCTCGGCCATGTGTAGGGAGGAAGAGAGGAGGCATGAAAGGAGGGAAGGTGGAGATCTGATACGAGCTGAAAAGGGCATAACGCCCACGTAATGCTGCAGGAATGCAGCAGCAGAGCTGCGGGAGCGACTTCATTAGTCTGACTCCATGAGACGAGGTCAGCAGCTGGAATCTGGGAGTGAGACGAGGAGATGGACACCACTCGGATCTCCTCGTCTCACTCCTTCAACTAACACCTGCTTCTCAGTTTGGTTTTCATAGATCAGTGTTATTAAGTTAAACATGGTGAACCTTTATTATTATATATGCCAGTGGGGAGGAGACGGGAGAAGAGAAGCAGGAGAGATTTGTGATGCAGTGAATCCGTGTGGGCGTGTCTGATGAACTTCCGGACTCACCTGTTGGTTCTGTTGCACCTGTTAGAGCAACTAAACCGTGATGTTTGTCCTCCGTCACGGCAGGAAACGTTCCCCAGTTTGTCACATTATTTTCTGTCTTTCCTCAGTTTGAGTTTCAGCTTCCGCCCAGCCTCCTCCTCCTCCTCACCTTGGTGTTCTGACTCATCTCTTTGTAGCACACAGACAGTGCGCACGCCCCCCCCCCCCCCCTCCCCCATCTATATGTATATGATCACGTGCACAGATTGTGTTTGTGTCGTGAGTAAAGGATGCAGCGTGACGCACACAGAGGGTGATGAAGGAATAAAACCTGTACTAATGCACATATTTGCAGCGTGGATTATACAAATGTATTCTAATTGTGTGTTTTAAAGCTCGTCTAATTGGGTGTTTGCTTCCCTCTCCCTAATTGGCCGTGTGTGTGTGTAGACACATCGTCAAGGCAACAGCGGTGGGTTTTTTACGCTCATTAAAGACTTCCAGCTTGTCTGTCCTCCTCCACCTCCTCCTCCTGCACCGCCTCCATCCGGCCCTCGTCTGCATGTTATCATATGTCGTATGATACATGGTTGTTTATCAAACATGAAATCCAACGTGCGGTTCTTCTTCTTGTTTTGATGTGACGTATTTAAATATGCGGATTCTGATGCTATTTTTGTCTCCCCTCCTTTTCTTCATCCTCTCTTCTTCCCTCCCTCCCTCCCTCCTCTCCTCCGAGGTGCTTCGTCTCTGCGGTGTCTGTCTCTCCCTCCACCACTCCCTGTCAGCGGTGATGATGCTGCCCCCCCCCCTCCCTCCTGATGCTATAAATACCCAGCATCGGTGAGTCATCGCCCAGACATATCGCTTGCATCTCCCTCGGCCTCTCCCCCCTCCCTCCACTATCTCTCCAGCTCATTGCCAGATCTCACACGCCCCCTCCCCCCCCCACCTCCACGATGACCCGAGCCACCACGACCCCGGCGAGGTGCAGCCAAAGGTCAGTGTGCACAACGCGGGAAACACAGTCGACCCAAACTCACATTCACTAACATGTCTCTCCTTTAAGGCCGTCCTTTAAGGAGTCAGAGCTCCATTCATACTTATCACATTTTACTCTAATTCAACACCATTTATTTGACTATGGATTTCACTTTAAATCCAGGTTCTGTGTGTTTGAGTGGGGCTTTATCACACAATTAATTAAGAGTTAAAGGGGTTCATCCAAACAGACATTTTCTGGAGCTTTTAAAAGAACGGGCAGCGTGGAGAGAACTAGGGAAATAAATGCAAGCCTTCCCTGCTGCACCTTTGGGTGTCTTACATCAACTCCTACAGTCCAGAGTCACATGTCAGACCCAGTTCCTCCGTCTCAGCCTCCTCTCCGTCTCCTCCAGCCAGCCGCCCACCTCTCCTCCAGCGCTGGGAGGCTCCGGTTCTGCTCATCCTTGGGTAAACGCCAACAGGATTATTGGCTCAGACCCGGCGTGCGCACAAAGAGCAACGGCCACAAGTTTTTATTGAGCACTTCTGAGTCACAAAGAGGAGAGAGAGGGGGAGAGAGGCAGAAAAAGTTTGAATGAAGTGTCAGAAAGCAAAGAGAAGACACACACACACACACACACACACACACACACACACACACACACAGTACTCGTACGCGTCTGCGTCACAATCGGAGGCTAACGGAGGCAGTACGCCTCTGACGCACTCACGGGTCCCCCAGGGAGGGGGGAGGAGAGGAGGGAGGATGGGAGGATGGGAGGGAGGGAGTCGAGGAGGAGAGAGGAGAGGAAGAAGGAAAGAGGGGAAGACAGGAAGGCGCCGAGGAGGAGAGGAGGAAGGAAAGAGGGGAGGAAGGAGTCAAAGGGAGGAGGGAGTCGAGGAGGAGAGAGGAGAGGAGGGAGGAGAGGAAGAAGGAAAGAGGGGAGGAAGGAGTCAAAGGGAGGAGGGAGTCGAGGAGGAGAGAGGAGAGGAGGGAGGAGAGGAAGAAGGAAAGAGGGGAGGTGTGGTCTCGTCGCTTCTGTTGGATTTTCAAAGTAAAAGCAGCACATGACATGAACCGCAGATACTTATAAGAAATATTATGACTCAATATACACACTGAGTGTATTACAAGATATTCAGAATGTAGCTGTACACACAATTATACTAGCTATTACTGATTATACTGAATCAGTCCATTAACATGTCTCCCTCTGATAGACTGGTTACCTGTCTGTCTCTACATGTCTCCCTGTGATAGACTGGTTACCTGTCTGTCTCTACATGTCTCCCTCTGATAGACTGGTTACCTGTCTGTCTCTACATGTCTCCCTGTGATAGACTAGTTACCTGTCTGTCTCTACATGTCTCCCTGTGATAGACTAGTTACCTGTCTGTCTCTACATGTCTCCCTGTGATAGACTGGTTACCTGTCTGTCTCTACATGTCTCCCTGTGATAGACTGGTTATCTGTCTGTCTCTACATGTCTCCCTGTGATAGACTAGTTACCTGTCTGTCTCTACATGTCTCCCTGTGATAGACTGGTTACCTGTCTGTCTCTACATGTCTCCCTGTGATAGACTGGTTACCTGTCTGTCTCTACATGTCTCCCTGTGATAGACTGGTTACCTGTCTGTCTCTACATGTCTCCCTGTGATAGACTGGTTACCTGTCTGTCTCTACATGTCAGCCCTGTGATAGACTGGTTACCTGTCTGTCTCTACATGTCTCCCTGTGATAGACTGGTTACCTGTCTGTCTCTACATGTCAGCCCTGTGATAGACTGGTTACCTGTCTGTCTCTACATGTCTCCCTGGGATAGACTGGTTACCTGTCTGTCTCTACATGTCAGCCCTGTGATAGACCGGTTACCTGTCTGTCTCTACATGTCTCCCTGTGATAGACTGGTTACCTGTCTGTCTCTACATGTCTCCCTGTGATGGACTGGTTACCTGTCTGTCTCTACATGTCTCCCTGTGATAGACTAGTTACCTGTCTGTCTCTACATGTCTCCCTGTGATAGACTGGTTACCTGTCTGTCTCTACATGTCTCCCTGTGATGGACTGGTTACCTGTCTGTCTCTACATGTCTCCCTGTGATAGACTGGTTACCTGTCTGTCTCTACATGTCTCCCTGTGATAGACTGGTTACCTGTCTGTCTCTACATGTCAGCCCTGTGATAGACTGGTTACCTGTCTGTCTCTACATGTCTCCCTGTGATAGACTGGTTACCTGTCTGTCTCTACATGTCAGCCCCCCCCCCCCCCCTGAATACAGGATAAGCGGTAGACAATGGATGGATGGATTGATTCTCTCATTCAATCTTCCTAAATGTGAGTATTTGCTGGATTTCTATGATGTAAATCTGAATATCTTCCTGTGTTGGATCTTGTCAGATTCGGCTTTTAATGATATTTTATGGGCCAAACAATGAATTATCGTCGGATGAACGGATAAGGAAAACCATGGTTAGCTGCAGCCCTGCTGTTGATATAAATGATCGTTGATCATCTTCACTAACATGCTGCTGTACGGAAGCGTATTGCATTCACTTGAGTAATTTTTTTTTGGTTTGTTTTTTGGAGTAATTATTTCTGTTTTTCTGAGTAATTTATTTCTTTGGTCTGTTTTTCGGAGTAATTTATTTCTTTGGTCTGTTTTTCGGAGTAATTTATTTCTTTGGTCTGTTTTTCTGAGTAATTTATTTCTTTGGTCTGTTTTTCTGAGTAATTAATTTTTTGGTCTGTTTTTCGGAGTAATTAATTTTTTGGTCTGTTTTTCGGAGTAATTTTTTTGGTCTGTTTTTCGGAGTAAATTTTTTTTGTCTGTTTTTCTGAGTAATTTTTTTTGGGTCTGTTTTTCGGAGTAATTTTTTTCTGATTTTCTGAATTTTTTTTTTTCTGAGTTTAGACAGCATTTGAAACAATAGACGCATTTATTCCTTTGTGAAAGCTCGATAATGGAGGCCAACATGACCGACTTGTTTAGTTTGATCAAGTTCTACTTTGATCTGGGATTAAGACACTGGGAGATAGTCCTGTCTTTGAGTCATATAGATGGTATTACCATAAGTGTATCCACTTTACGCAGGCACCTGAGGACTTTGCGGCTGAATAGCTGAAGATGGGGCATGTGTATGCAGGAGTCACTACAGGTCCATGGGAGTCACTTGCAGGTTGGAGGTTCTCGCGGGAGTTCGAAGTATCGCGATAATTCAGAAAAAAAATTACTCCGAAAAACAGAAAAAAAATTACCACGAAAAACAGAAAAAAAATTACCACGAAAAACAGAAAATAAATTACTCCGAAAAACAGGAAAAGAATTACTCAGAAAATCAGGAAAAATAATTAGTCAGAAAAACAACCAAACAAAAAAAAATTACTCAGAAAAACAGACCAAAAAAAAATTACTCAGAAAAACAGACCACAGAAATAAATTACTCAGAAAAACAGGAATAATTACTCCAAAAAACAAACCCCAAAAAAAAATTACTCAAGTGAATACAATACGCTTCCGTACTGCTGAGAGAAAGAAGCTGCTTTTAACCAATCAAACGGCTCCACAGGTGTGAAGAGGACAAAGCCTTTGTTTCACGGCTCCGACTGAAGGTCGACTCATGGACTTCATGTTCCAGCCGGTCCCGTCTCTCACACACCACATCCACTCACACACATGCAGACACCGGCCTTCGTTGCCATAGCAACTCTGCTTCTAGGATGATTCCAATTAAGCTGCCGATCGGATCGGTGAATAACACACGCACACGCGCACGCACGCACACACGCACGCACACACACGCACACACACACACGCACGCACGCACGCACGCACGCACGCACGCACGCACACAGCAAATAATTACACCAGCAAAGTAACTTTTTTTTATTCATTCTTTATTTTTATTTCATTACGTAATTTCAAGGCCAAATCACAAATAAATAAGGAAGGAGACACTTGCAGGAGCCCGGCTCGCAGGGCAACGTAATCACAGAAAACAAGGAGGAGACCCCCCCCCCCCCCCCCCAAACAAAAACAAACTGGTCAGTAACAAAGATTATTAAATATGTCGACAGGAGACCCTCCACCTGTACAGTAATTGGTAGTTTGATTGCCTCATTGACCACTCCCCCCCCCCCCCCAACCTATTTACAACAGGAGTGGTCTCTGCACCGCCCCCCCGCTTCACATTCTTAAAGACCCCCGAAGAAGACCGCTCATGTGTTAGAAGGCAACCAGCCGCCTCCAGCCAGGCAGAGAAGCAGCACACAGCACAGGAAGCTGCGGAGATCAGTCAGGAGACAGAATGTTCTGGAAAAACCACCTTCCTCCTCCTCCTCATCATCAGCAGCAGCATCAAAGTCACTTAGTTTGTACATGCTAGATGGAGCCAGCAGTCGGAGTACCTGACTGTACCGTTTTTACTAACCAACTATTAAATGTCTTCAAGCAAAGCAAGATTTACTTCATCTTCCGCCCGTAAAAAAAAAACCCAAGCGAGAAGAAAGAGAAGCTACGGATCCGGTGATGTCACCGCCCATCTGAACTCTTACAGTAGTAGATGTTTACCTTGTGTATACGTTGAAACAACGTCTGATATACATCACACATACAGCGTCATACATATAAACCAAATGTGAAAAAACAGAAGGGTTATCTGCACTGACTGCATGTAAAAAAAAAAAAAGTTTCTTCAGTTGTTCTGGAGTGTAATTCTCATCTCTCTCATGTGCTTTTGGTACAGTTGCACACTTTTCATCATGCGGTTTTCTCACTATGCCGAATATTTCACTTTTACAGCCGTATGAATGAAGTTTGACATTATTTTGTGTTCCTGCAGGTCTTCCACTAAACATTCATACAGTATGGAGGGGCCGCTGGATGTGCGTTCTCTTTTTTCCTTCCTTCCTACATACTTTAAAATTTGTGTATAAATATTGCACATTCATTTCGTATTTCATATTCATATGTAAAAAAGACAGTAACTAAGTAACTAAAAAGGATGACACAAACAGCCAAAATGTAACTGGGAGGGGAGCCGAAGAAAAGTTGTTTATCTATGAGTTCCCTCGGAGGCGTCCCACAGGGCCCTGGTCACGGGTGGAGGAAATACGTGGCGGGGGAAGGTGTGCCAATGAACCAACAGAGGAGCCAATGGGACGCGGGGGGTGGGGGGGGGGCACAGTCCCGACGGATTCCTTTTCCAAACCATGTTTGAAGCTGGAGGCCGAGAGCAGAGTGACCTTCTATCGTCGTGTCAGTAAACTCACACAGACGAAACGCCGTGTAAACAATTCTCTCCGAAGTAAAGTCAGCGTAAACAAATAGCCAATACAAAAACAGGAGGATAAAGAAATACAAAAAAAAGAAAATCCTCTGAAAGTTCCAACCATGAAATGGAAATGTTGGAGTAATTTAAAAAAACAGCTTCATGCTCGATCCCTCCCGGCTTTGCAACGCCGATTCCTCACGAAGAAGAAATGACTCGCTTCCAAAGCCGACCCAAACATGAAGCGACACCTTAAAAGAGAACAGAGATCCCTGCGTAGATCCCACCCTGACGTACTGAAAGCCCCCCCCCACCACCCACCCACCAGACTCATGCAACCCCCCCCCCCCTCCCCCGCTTCCAAACCAGGCAGCTGCACTCCAAGTCCACGAGGGTGGGAGGGCTCTGGAGGAGGAGGAGGCTCCAGAGAAGCAACGAAGAGAGGCTCATCCCGCTTTTGTGTGCTGCCTCCGTTGTCATAGCAACTCAAAGGGGGCACTGAATCCATCAAAAGGGGGGGGGGGGGGGAGGGCGAGCGCATAGCATCGTGCACATCTGGCTGGTTGACTCGTCTGGAAGGACCTTCTGCCTCCTGATGGAGAGCGTTAAGCAGGATTCTAGAGTCTTTCCTCCTCTTTTGATCGAAGCTGGTTGTGGGGAGGCCGAGGAGGAGGAGGAGGAGGAGGAGGTGCATGATACGCATTGTGTGTCTGTAGTAATGTGTGTGTGTTACCTGTATTTAAAGTACAACTCCTCTCCAAGTCTTCCCCCGGTAGTGGCTTCTTCTGAGTTCCTTGTGTGTGTGTGTGTGTTGTGTGCGTGTAATCTGGAGTGTGTGTGTGTGTGTTATTTGCCCCCGTACATCCTCTCAATGTCTTCCTGGTAGTGTGTTTTCAGCTCCTTGCGTTTCAGCTTGAAGGCGTCGGTAACCAACCCGGTCTCCGGCGTCCACGGCTCGGCGCTCAGCCGGATCTTCTTGGGGATCTCGAATCGCTCCATTTTTGCTGGCGAGGAGGAGGAGGAGGAGGAGGAGATGAAGAGAGGGAGAGAATCACAGGTCAGAGGGGTGTTTTATGGTGAGAAGGCTTGTGTGAAACACACAGGATGAAGATCCACTACCTGAGAGGGCAGCCTCGGTTATGATGCGGAGCACCTCCTTCTCCATCTGGGAGTTGTTGCACATCTCCTCCCACGTGCCCCTCACCTGCATCTGCTCCGCCAGCGCCATCAGCTGCTTGTGGTTCGGCACCACGAAGCTTATCACGTATGACTGGTCGCTGAGAGACGGGGACAGAACATCAGAGAAGGCACAGGAGGAAGCCCGGTGATTTGAGAAAAGGAGCCTGAGGAGGAGGAGGATGGTGTCTGAGGGAGCTTACCTGTTGGCGTAGGCACAGATGTTGTCTATTAGTGGGCAGTTCTTCAAAACGGCCTCCACCTTTCCTAGAGAGACGTACTCGCCTGCCTGCAGCTTCACCAGGTCCTTCTTACGGTCTGTTGGGGGGAGAACGTCACAGTTAGGACTGATCTCACACACACACACACACACACACACACACACACACACACACACACACACACACACACACACACACACACACACACACACACACACACACACACACACACACACACACACACACACACACACACACACACACACACACACACACACACACACACACACACACACACACACACACACACACACACACACACACACACACACACACACACACACACACACACACACACACACACTCGGTGGGTCTCTCACCGATGATCTTAAGGCATCCGTCAGGGTAAATCTCCCCGATGTCTCCGGTGCAGAACCATCTCTGGCCGTGGGCGTCCACAAAGAAGTCCTCCCGGTTCCTGGTTTCGTTCTTGTAGTAGCCCATGGTGACGTTGGGCCCGCCGATGAGGATCTCCCCCCGTGGGTTGGGCTCGTCGGTGCTGAAGTAGCCGCCTGGAAGGAGACACATACACCTGGTTTAGAATCCGGGATGCTGCCTGGTCTGAAGCCGGCGTGTCGGCCGTGACTCACCCTCCTCCCAGTCCTTCAGCGTGATCTCGGAGCAGACCAGCGGCGCGCCCACCCGGCCCGTGCTGTAGTCCCAAACTGAGGGAGGAAACACAAACCAAGTCTCTTAGACTCTTTATCAGGGCGGCAAAGAATCCGACCGTGTTTGACATGGCCTCTCTTACTCTCGCTGATGGAGCCGGCTCCACACGTCTCCGTCAGGCCGTAGCCCTGACCCACCGGGCAGCACAGGCAGATGTTCATGAAGCGCTGCGTGGCGGCCGACAGCGGAGCGCCGCCCGACAGGAGGACCCGCGTGTTCCCGCCCAGGAGGGCACGCACCCGCTTGAACACGAGACTGGAGGAGGAGGAGGAAGTGGTGGAGGAGGAGGTGGAGGAAGTGGTGGAGGAGGAGGACACACAGCATGGAGACGGTGAGTAAGGAGCATCCAGATGAGGAGGAGGAGGAGGAGAATGATGGGTAAGGAGCATCCAGGTAAAGACTTGTGTAAAGAACGCTCAAACACAATATCAGAGTCAATGATATGATTCACACATTTGCTGGAGGATCGTTTCCTCACTAGTTGTATGATCGGCCGTGATGAAGGTGTGGTTTATGTTTGCTCATGCATCACATGCGATGTGCGGGAATCGAACACGTGGCGTACCTGTCGCAGAGCGGCGTGCTGTAGCCTTTGGAGATCTGCTCCATCTTGTAGTTGTAGGCCAACACGAAGAGCGTCTTCTGGAGTTTGCTCATCTCCTCCACTTTGGTCATCACGTTCTTGTAGATCCGATCCATGATCTCCTGCACACCCAGGTCGGTCAGACTCCACATGCTAGTTAGCAGCATTATTACCAACACAATGGGATTAACTTACTGGTACAGCAGCCATGAGAGTAGGTTTCAGCACACTGGTGTCCCCTTTACTGCCCTTCTTTATTTTGGTCGACTGGAAATGACACAAAAACACACTCACTGTCACTGATGCAGGCCGCTGTCTGACCTCAGAGCTTTAAAAGGTCAACATTCTGTCTGGAGTCAAGTCCGATGCTTTAGAGGTCACTATCAAAGCAGGATGTACAGAGGACCCAAGTCTTAATCACATCTGTGACATCAAACCAGTTGAATTTTGTCCAGATATCCTGAAGCACTGACGGTTCTGAATCTTATCTGGCCACAATTAGTTAAATTCTACTCGAATGTTCTTTTACTGCGATGGGGAGATGATTTACCCGAAGATAAAATCAAATTAAAATGAAATAATATGTTTCCAGTTACAAGTAGTTGATGTTGATTGGACTGCAGCGTACCTCGAGGTCACATGTGATGTCACATTATGAACTCATCCCGTGTTATTCCTTCTCGTTATCCAATTTAAATCTGGAGGCCAACAGATCTCATGTTTTGAGTTTAAATGTTTTTTTTTAATAAAATAAAAATAAAACTACAATAAATATTATAAGTGTTTACAGACTGACCTGGTCGGCGAGCGTCTGAGGGGAGGAGTAGCCGATCCGACAGCCGTGAGAGATGCACACAAGTTCAGCACTGAGCTCCAACACGTGAGCCAGCGGCAGGTAGCCGATATAGGTGTCCGTCTCACTGCCGGCACACAAACAACAGCAGGTCAGTTTCCACAATAGACAACAGAACATAGTGAGCATGTGGTGATTTAGTGTGTGTGTGTTAGAGGTTGAGACTCTGGTATGGTCATACTTCAGGTTCGGGATGCGCTCGGCCATGCCAGTGATGCCTGCGATGATGTTGCCATGGGAGATCATGACACCCTTGGGGATGCCCGTGGAGCCGCTTGTGTACATGATGACCGCGATGTCCAAAGGCTCTGGCTGTCTGCGGTCCACCGCTACTGCAGAGACAGGAGAGCAGAGCGGCGATGCTTAGAAGGGGAATGGATCCCACATTATTAGAATATTATTCATTGCTTTCATTTAGATAGTTACTAGGAAGAAATGCTCCCTGGAGGACAGAAATAGACAATAAGAAGTGAATATCTTTTGTAGGGATGCCACTCGAGACTGTTTTCATCATAATCCCTTATTTATTTTCTCAATCTATCAGTTATAAAATGTCAAAGTGAAGATTTATATCATATTTTAAAAGCGTATTTTTTTGCTGATCCTATAATTAATTATCGTTTCAGCATGATGATGATCATCCATGATTTCTTTTTTTTTGCCGTATCCCATCTTTCAATTAATTGTATAAATGGTTTAAATGATTGCAATCTTCCAACCTGGCTGAATTTAATTTAGAAAATATTTCATTACAGTACATAGTGTGCTCTTTTTGCAGTATGAAAGCTTTAACGATATTCTTTTCTTTAACAGAACTGTAAAGAGTGATTTCTTTTTCACTTTATTTCCCTGAAAAGTCGCCCAATGTCATAATGACACGAGTGTTGATGTGACCTCCTGCCGACTCCGTCATGCAGAACATCCATCGGGGTGTCGGCTTTGCACTAAGCCTCCATCGGCGTACTTCCATTTCCCCCTCCAAAATTAGAAAAGCCGCATTTAATCACGATGCACAAACACTCACAGTTGTCAGGCTTGGATCCCATCTCCATCACGGCATCCATGCTGTAGACCATGATGCCTCTGGGGACGTTTGGCCAGCTTGTCTGTTTACTGTCAACGACGATGATGTACTGCAGCCTCGGCACATCGCACAGTATGGCCTGAGGAGGGAGGGAGGGAAAAGAATCATGAGCTTCTTATCGAGCCCTGATGTTACACACAGTCGGCCTGTGACTTTAAAGACGGCAGCCTGGTTTAACGGATGACGCCGGCTCAGCGGGTACCTTGAGGCGGCTCTGAAGCAGGTCTCTGCTCGTGATGATGTGTGTGATCTCGGTCTCGTTGAGGCCGTGGGCGATGGCCGTCGGTCCGAGCGTGGCGTACAGAGTCACGACTGTCAACAAACAAATCCAGTTAAGTTGGCGAGTCGCCTCTCGTGCTTTTACTGTCGGGTCTGAGATTGTCTGAAAGTACACACACTCGTCATATCTCTGCCAACTCACGTGGGAAATTGTACATGAAGCAGGCTTGTGCTGCCACGATCCACTCCGCTCTGGTCTCGCAGAAGATGGCGATCTTACATTGAGGTCTCTGGCCGAGCGACGCCAGACCGCTGCCGAAGCTCTTTGAGGACTTGTAGGCTTCCTCGTAGGACAGCCAGTTATAGTTTCCCAGAATTACCTAAAACACAACATGCAAAAATTACTTCCACATACTACGCCAAACAACACGATTCTACAGGTCTGGGGAGCTTCAGGGCCTCGTCTCAGGAGAAATATGAAGAGAATGCTTCCATTATTTGAGGAACCTTACACCCATCATGTTGATGGGATTAATATGAGCACTGTATGTAATTGGTCTGATCGTCATCTTCCATATGCAGTCAGTTAGTGCCACCTACAGGGCTTCTGCAGCCATGCAGGTGTTAATGAGGAGGCACTCATCACCACTGCTCCTCCACCCACATTTCTCCCATCGTGCACCTTAAACAGTTCTGAACCTACAATGACTATATCCTCGCTGAAGGTTATGTTGCATATGTTGAAGAGGTGCATGTTCTCCCCGTGTAAGCGTGGGTTCTCTCCGGGTTCTCCGGCTTCCTCCCACAGTCCAAAGACATGCAGGATGGGGATAGGTTCATTGATGACTCTAAATGTCCCGTAGGTGTGAATGTGAGCGTGAATGGTTGTCTGTCTCTACATGTTGTCCCTGTGATAGACTGGCGTCCTGTCCAGGGTGTACCCTGCCTTCACCCACTGACAGCTGGGATCGGCTCCAGCCCCAACCCCCCCCCCCCCCCCTCCCCTCACGAACAGGTCTCTCACCTTCTTGAAGACTTTGCCGTTGGGCTGTACTTCATCCTCCTCACTGAGCACCTCCCGGGTGCCCAGACAGTCTCTGTTTGGGAAGCGGCTCGCAGCGTATTCAAACATCTTGTCCAGGGTGTCCACCCTTGGGTGGAGCCACGCCACCAGCTTCTCCTGGCTGTTGATGGCCCTGTAAGGCCCTGCCGGGTGTCCACTGACGGAGCGTGACTTGATCCGGCGAGCCCGCTCCAAGTTGGTGCCCGCTCCGGAGAAGAAGTACCACGGTATGAAGGTGATGACGGAGTAGACCCAGACCACGGAGCGGAAGACCTGCAGCAGCAGGGGGTTCATGTCCTCCTTCAACTTCATCTTCGGAGGACGGAGGCAGTGCTGGAGATGAATCGAACCGGACGAACCAGCGCTGCACTCGTCTCTGCTCCCGAGGTATTCTGTGGCCGAAAGGCTGCAGGCGCTGCTTCTCTTGTGCAGCAACGAGACCTGCGACAGAGCAGCACAACATGAAACTTTAGAAGTACAGTCTGGAATGACGCATCGGCACATTTGGAAATATTGCGTGACAACATCAAATGGGTGCCACTGCCTCCTGGCACATTAATCCTGAATGTCCTCTCATATGTGGAGGTTTGTTGCTTTTTATTTTCATTTTGCTGTATTACTTAATTTTTGGGGATTGATACAACTTCTCTCTATGCCTCATCACTCGTTTGCCACTCTCCCCACGAGTTGCAGATCGGTATTATAGTGTTAAACTTGTTACTGCTCTCATCTGTTTGACTGTATTAGTGAAAACCTTTGGGTCGACTCTGACCGTCTCCTGGAACTCAGCTATTCCTGGTGCGTCCTCGGGGGGCCAGAGTGTGATTTGCAGCGTGGCCCCCGTGGCCGCTGAGCCCGAGCATGCTGGAACTAGTGGCAGTGACTCATTCTGCAGCTCCGAACGAGAGGTCCCGAGGTCACATGCGAGGTAAGCAAAAAAAAAAACCCCAGGCTGGCTAATATAACTGCGCTGAGAAGAATTTAACACTGACCGACGAGCTGCTCCATGCAAACACAATCTACAAGAAACTACCAAAACACCTCTTAGTAATTCTACATGTTCAGCAGCACATTCAAGAACAGTTAATGCGTAATATTTAGAATATACTGGTCAGCTGCACTGCACACAGTCAGGACTATGGCAACTACAACTAACTAACTAACAACTTATTACACTGCAGGCCCCCCATCTGCTTCCACACAACAATAAATGATAACGTCTCCCAGGTTTCCTACACCTTTTCCAAAGTCAAGTACTTTTCCAGCAGATCAAGGGGCTTTTCCAGCACCTTCCAGCTGTGGTAAACTCCATATTTGTATCAATCCAACCGTCAGAATTCAGTCTACTTATTATTGCACTTGTTCATCACATTAAATTAGATGTTATTGTCCTCTAAACAACCAACATGATGTTAGGAGACAGCTTGTTTTCAGTCCCTCAAATATGGAGATCTCCTTTTCTCTGTTCTATCATATATGTCATCACATAGATCAGACATTTCAAGCACTTTATTCTAAATCCAAGCACTTTTCACACTAAAAGTCAAGTGTTTTCAAGGATTTCCAGCACCTGTACGAACCCTGCTCTCACTGTTCAAAGCAACACGGTTACGTGTGCACGTTGATGTTGATGCAAGAGCTCCAAACTTCCTCATGACATCATGTCTGTTATCAAACTATATATTTTAAAGTGCTGGTTGGTAAAAGGAGCCAATTTGATTTTTCACCGTTTATTCTGTGGCGTGTTTTAGGAGAATGCAAACAGCAACTGCCTTTCACTTTATTAATGAGTATTTCAGTAAAAATGGCATAAACCCGTCAACCACACTTCACCAGATAAAGGTTGTCTCACCCGTTTTGCAGAAACTCACATACCACAACCAACCGTCTTTACTTATTTTAGGCAGGGCAAAAGCAAACATGGTATCAAAGCCACGGGCAGGGAGTGTTTCTGGTCAACACATGTAACACAGGTTCATCATTGTTCTTCAATAAACATGTAACACCTCTTTAATAACAAAACACATGTTCAGCACCTCACGATGGAAATATCACTCATAATTTGTAACACCAGCTTTGTAACTGTCTGACTTTTTAGACGCTCATTGTGATGTTAAACAAACACAAAGTGTTCAACGATGGAGGAAATTGAGCTTTCTCTCAACACACTTGACACTAGAGATAAACACCATCGATTAGGAGAATAATTCAGAAGTACAGCCAATAACAAATCAATGCTGTTATCCAGATGGAATCTGATACGAGATGTATTTAAACCAGAGAGCCAGTGTCTCGATGAAATTACAAAAACCTTTCACCTCAACGATTTCAATCTGGTGATTATTTGTATTTTATTAACATGTTTTAATTCTCGATCGTATCATTGTATTTGACCGTAGGCTGCATATTCTCAGTTTAACTTTGGACCTGACGTTTTGTTTTAAATATATTTTATCCCGAGTTTGTCCTTGGAGAAGAAGCAGCTCGAGATGCCGGGTGTGGTATCGATCATGTTTTGATTTGTGTCCTCAGCACTATGATCAGCGACTTCATAACATAATGCTGTTATAACATGTACGTAATTCTAGATATGATGCGTCACGCTATCAAACCCCAAGACCCTAAAACGTTTTTTTTTTATTATAAATTGCAATCAGTTAATAGCAGTGTATGTATCCACGCCGCAGAGGCTATACGACTCTAAAGCTACACACAAGGCTAGTAGCAAGGTAGCATCTAGCTCGAATGAGCGCTAGCAGCTAGCTCGAATGAGTGCTAGCAGCTAGCTCGGAGATGCGCTAGTAGCTAGCTAGAATGAGCGCTAGCAGGTAGCTCGAAAGCTAGCTAGAATACGGGCTAGCGGATAGCCCGAGTACTCGCTAGCAACTAGGTCGAGGCTAGCAGCCAGCATAGCCGGTTAGCTAGTTAGCATTTAGCACGTCAGCTAACAAATGCAGCTGTTGCCGGCCCCGCTGCTGGTGTCGTTAAAATCAGTATATCGAATAATAATCCCGCTACGGATCGATATGAGCCGCTCGTTCCGGAGTGAACACGAACGTGTGGCCCCAGAAAGAGCCGACGAGCCGCCGCGCTGAAGGGAAACTGTTAATCAGTCCTCCCCTCTCAGCCAACATCTGCAACAAAAAAAAAACCGCTCACAGCAACACATTCTCACCTTCTTGTTCTGATCCGCTACACGCGAGACCCGGGACCCGGAGACCGAATCGATCCTCTCTTTTTTTTTGTTATCCTCGCGTCATCATGATCGATAATATCATCTATTATCGCGGCGTCTATTAAATCGCTGCTCGCGGTCTTGTCATCAAATGAAAGGGTAAAAAAAAATTAAATGAAAATTACACACTTGAGCATCCACCGGGGCCACTGCTGCTGCCAGCCCGGAAGCTATCCGGTGACGTCAGGATATTTCTCTCTCTGCGATTGGCGCACTGGGGGTGGCGCGTGCTCGGGGCGGAGGGGGGACGTCACAGTGGGGTTACTAGCGTTCACAAAGGCGGAGACGACGGCTCGATGACCCCGCTTTTAGTCGCTTTTTTTGCCGGTTAATTTGAATACGTCGATCATTATTCGGCTTTGTGTCAACGATAATTCAACCAGTTGATCACGTCATTACATTTTAACTGGGGGAAGAGAGAGACAAGAGCGCGCGCCAGTGTTTGTTTGATGCGCACGAGACAGGGGGCGGAGTAACTGAAACTGAAACCGAAAACTGTTAGCATGCTAGCAGGAAGTATGTACCAAAGTAGGTAAAAACCAGCTCCAGGTCACCGGCGGACCCTTCAACGTCTCCTGTTTCCAAACACGGTATGAAGGTGTTTTTAGAGTAAAAACACCTGACCTCTGACCCTCCTCTACTGGTGGAGTAGCCTAGCTACATGCTAGCAGCGGCTAGGAGTGACGCAACAAGAAGATAATGAGGAACAGGTTTAGACTAAAGGCCTACTTGTATTAATTAATGTGGCTCTTATTCTAACAATATCAACTGAATGTAAATTTCTATTTAAATACTTTAAAGTCCAACTGAAATTTAAATTTTCCTTTTAACCCCTTAAGATCACATCCATGGTCATATTGTGCACCCCCACATATGCCCCCCCCCCCCTTTTTACATACAAGTTTCCATTAGAAAGTGAACTTTCACCAGCTTGTGTGCTAATGTTCATTTTCCTTATCTTTATTCAGTAACACCCATATAGTTTTCCCCAACAGCCTTGCACAGGTACTGTAGAGACGTACTGTAGCGACGCTTTGTATTGCTTTACCACAATTCAACATTATATAAGCTGTTTTCAGTAGTATTGCTCATCTTTAACAAGAGTAACTGATGTCTGCATTGCTGTCGGTTGTTTCTGTGAAACTTTCTGGGGAGGTTTGGAGTTACAACATGGTGAAAGTTTCCCTTCCTCCCGGCTGTCTGTCTGCACTATTTTTGACCTGCAGGGCTTGGAGGTCTTTGTTCTTCTCCCTCAGTCAGTTTGTCCCTTCTGGCCTGGTTTCTTTCCCAGTCCAGTTTTAGTCCTTGCATCTGTTGTTGGAACCCGCTGGCCGACCCGGGGCCCCTCCTGTGTGAAGTTTTCATGTCCACGAAGCCCAAACTTAAATTCCCTATAGGTTTGAATGTGAGCGTTGAATGGATGTCTGCGATAATCTGGTAACCTGCCCAGTTCATGCCACGCCTTTTGCCCAACGTCTGCATGGATAGGCTCCAGCTGATAGGCGGGTTACAGATGATAAACGGAGCACATGATGAGAAGAAGGAGGAGGAGCTGCTGGTGAGGAAACTCAGGGAAGGACAAGCCTCGGACTAAGCTGTAAAGAATTCATTTAATCCACCAAAACCCCAAAAATCGAATGCACATTTTCGACAGAATAACAGTTTATTTCCCTGTACTTCAAACCCACGATAGAGGATTGCATTCTGTGACTGTTGACGATGTATCCTGTCCCATGACTAAATGTGAAAATTTGAAAAAGGGTTGTATCTGCAAAGAAAGAAAGAAACAGCTACCCCCTAAAAGGGCAATTACTGGTGCTGAACATCATTGTCACTCAGTACATTCCACAAAGACTGAGCCCTAAAATATCTCTCAGATCGCTGCACTCGTATTTTGGCCACTCTGATCAAACGTTTCTGTGGCAGAAATGGAAAAAAAAAATCATTTTTTTGTTGTCCATAACACTATGTTATAACTGAGCTAGTGAATTTCAGTGAATACTGATATTTAAAAACAGCTAGCAAACCAAATATATAGTTTTATAGAATTCATAATTTTACAAACAGGAGACACGGTTCATGTGTTCCTTTGCTGCATTCTCACTCTTATCCACCAGAGGGAGTCATTGTGCATTTCTTACTTTCACTGCTTTTTTCATAACGCTGTTTATTTTCTACTTGACAGAGTGAAGATCCAACAGCTGGAGACAGAGGGAAGTCTTCTTTGACATCTGAGGAGGGACATCTGAGAGGGAGATGGGCAGGTAAGCCACGCTTGACACTTTGACCCCAAGGACATTGATTCCTTCTCACGGGTCTTCTGAGGGTTTTCATGCTCGTTAGGCCATATGTCTGTGCGGACATATTCGAACAGATACATGCACGCAAACACACAAGTTCAGGCCTTTTTTCTCCCTCCGCCACACAAACACACGGCATTCAGGCAGGCATGTGATCACATGACGAGCCGGGGCGCTTACACGGGGGAGCTGATAATCGCTCTCCTCGGGCTACGAGGTCATCTTGACAGGACACAAACCATCAGAGGGCAGATGTTGTGAGCAAAAGCAAGCACTTTCATCTCCTCTGTGAAATGTGTGTGTCCAATGCGATAATGACACAAGGACACACTTTGCACACACTTAAAGGCAAGACAGAGGAAGAAAGGAAATGTATCCTGGAACTGTCTGTCTGTGGGTCACCCTGTCTTTCCTGACAGCATGCTCGGTCGCTGCTCCCTTAGGCTCCACCAATGACGACCACCGACCGGCGTCACGTGACTCGTTAGGGTACTTACTTGATGATATGCTGCTTTTAAGTTCAATAAAACGGACTTCCATACACTGACGAGAGACTTAAATGGACTATCGTTTGCAAGAGGACAAGACAACCATGTTACATTCCAATCTGTCAAAGTGAAAACAACTTAACTAATAAATTTTGAGCCCCCCGGCTGATTATGAAGCCCCTTGACGTCCAGTTAGATTTATAAGGGGAAAGAGGGAGGGAGGGGCTCTGTGGGGATTAGAGGAACAAAAGGATCCTTCTCTGTCATCAAAGAGGATCTGCTCCCAACTCATCCCCAGCTCTGTGGCGACAGCTTTTCATTTTTTGGGAGAGGGAGTGACGGCTGGAGGGAGGGAGGGAGGGAGGAGGAGGGCTGTGGTTGGAGAGTTTGATGGTAGGGGATGCTGATTTCAAAGTAATCTTTAACTTTAAGCCCTGCAGTCCCTGTGAAATGAAGCCCTCTGCCCCAGACACAGTGTTGCCTACGGCTCCCAGTGGAAGCCTGCCACCCCTCTTTTCTTTTTCTCTCTCTCAAGCTTTTGTCACGGGGGGGCATTTAAGTGGCATTACTTAACGACTGGAAGACCAACTGAAGGGCTCCCTTTGAGAGATGGATTTTTAACCCATGAGACCATTGTCATCTCTTAAAACACAAAATTAAGTGGAGATATATACCCGCTGTGTTATTGTGATTCAGCTAAATTAATTGAGTCATCTCCTTCAGTCATAACTGATCTTACAACCCTAACCCTAGATGATTGACAGCAGGAGCAAGGTTAGTCTCATCATAATGTTCTCAAACGAATCCACAGAAACTAAATAACGCATTATTTTATCACACACCAGCCTGTAACCCGAGACCACGCCCAGACCTTAGAGGGGTCTGGGCGTGGGCCCAGTTGTTAGTGGACTTTAGAAGTTCTTGCATTTTATATGACTGGGAAAGCAAACTTAAGCCCATCATATGATTTAAGACCCCCGTAGGAGGTCTTCTACACTTCCATTGTCTCACTACATTACAACAGAACTTATTTTTGCCCCCTACCCCAAAGTTATTTCTCTCATCTTGTGAAGGCTCATGTCCCCTCAGGGTCCTCGGCCCTGGAATCACCTGCTGACCTGGTGCACCGCAGGGGGTTTATAGTGTAATCACACAGAAGTGGTTATAATTTAAGTACCTGTGCCTTAATAACGGTGGTGGTGGCCCAAGAAGATCATTAATCAATCAATCAATCAATCACACACCAACAGCTTGTATGCAGTGCTCATACCTGCAATAGCTTCCATGCAGCTTATGAAGTCATGTAAATAATTTCAGTGCAGGAAGCAACGTGCTCCTTCAACGATCAGTTTCAGCACCCGCAGCATTTAAAGGGATTAAGGGATCACACATACTCAGAGATGGACAGAGTACTCGACCCCAGTACTTGAGTAAGAGTACAAATACTACTGGTCAAAATTTACTCCGTTACAAGTAAAAGTAGCTCAGTCGACATGGTACTCGAGTAAGAGTAAAAAAGTACTTGCTTTTAAAGGTACTTAAGTATCCAAAAGTACATGCTTTTAAATGTACTTTAAGTAAAAGTAAGGGTAAGAGTAAATTTCAAATAAAATGTATGGTTCTAAGCTTAACATAGTTAATAAATATTTGTGTAAAAGAGTATTTGGGGGTTCATGTCTTCCGGCACCACCAGTAAATACCAACCACTGCTATGCGCTATACAGTCACACAAGATAAGTAAAATATAATACAATACATATACCTTGTACTTAAGTATAGTACTTAAGTAAATTTACTCCGTTACTGTCCCCCACTGCACATACTGTATCCAAACGTGTTGTATTGTTCTTTACTTCTACTCTGGTGTTTATGATGTAGATATGAATTATGTATGGACTATACAGAAGATTAATAGAGCCACATATGACCATCCATTTAGGTAAAAACAGGCCTTTTTCACAGCAGACATTTAGGGTCATAGCCGAAAAAGCACAGATCATCACATTAACGACGGCTCTGGTGTTCCAGTTAGTCTGGCAGCAGCTAAATGGAATTAATTTTAGTCATGTGCCAAATTTCCAAAATGCAAGTCATTCCTTCAAAAACACTGACTAAGGCATCTGTGAGGAAGTGCGTTTCCCTTTAATGGAATTCTGGCCAGGCTCAGCATCCTGCAGCTCTGCAGCCGGAGATCACATTCTATTAGTGCTGCTCGCTCCCGTGTCAGGCTCGTGCACAACAACCAGGTGAGAACAGAGCGAGCACACTGGCGACAAACGAGCGGCCTACTAACTCAAATGGCTACGTAATTAATTATGCGCATACTATGATTAAAAAATGCCCGGATGTCGACACAACGCTGTAAAGTACGAGAGAGAGAGGGGAAAAACTCTCTGGATGTCCCGCGAGGAGGCGGTCCCGTCAGCTGTCGTGGATCCATCCGGTGACGCGCCCACGCACTTGTCGCATCACCGGCCCGGGGCGCAACCCGTGAACGGGCCGAACTATAGGGCTTTATCACCACCGTGATACCACAACTAAACTGGGTTTAACGCTCATACATCCAGGCGATAGACGCGTTCAAATTGATTTTTCCCCAGTCCGGTCTGTGTCACCTGGTGGGTCATGTGTATATAAAGTGCATTTAATAGCTCCATCTAACCGTATCATTTGGCGCCTGCAGCGACGGCAGAGAGCACCGCATTGTTTTCCCCCGTGTTCCCTTTGCTTTTCAGCACCACGTGTAGTGGACAGCGCCGGTCCGCGGTGCCGCGCCCCATAGCAGTGCGGTCCGCGGTGACGCGCCGAGCTGCAGCAACACCGCTGTAGATATGACAGGGTTGGTACGGGTGCTGGAAATCCTTGAAAACACTTGAATTATAGTGTGGTGTTTTCAAGGTGTGAAAAGTGCTTGGATTTAGAATAAAGGTCTTTAAATGTGTGTTCTGTGTGATGACATATATGATAGAACAGAGAAAAGAAGATCTCCATATTTGAGGGACTGAAAACAGCATTTTATGACATTTCTGCATGAAAAATGACTTTTGATGATGAACAGATGATGAAAATAGTTGGTGATTATATTTCTGTGGATCTGTTAGTGGAATTAGTTTTCCTTTCATTTGTGGTCCTTCTGTAAAAAGCTGTCTCCAAACATCATGTTGGTTGTTTAGAGGACAATAACATCTCATTTAATGTGATGAACAAGTGACATAATAAGTAGACTGAATACTGACCATTGGATTGATAGAAATATGGAGTTTACCACAGCTGGAAGGGGCTGGAAAAGCATGGAAATGCACCTTGAAATGCTTGAAAAGTATTTGAATTTGACTTTGGAGACGGTGTAGGAACCCTGATATGAGTGTGTCTCATCCCTCTGGCATTACTGTTCAACTTTAAAATGTAAAAAAGCGACAGGCATTTGCTAAACGGCCTCTGCCTCCTCTTCCACAAGTCCCGGTATAGCCTACTCCCCTTCGCTCAGAACTTTAAACGTGATCCCACATTTACAAACTACCATCCGACACACACAGACGTTTTTGACTTGTTTTGACACCAGCTGCAGCATCCACACACCATAAACAAACCACCGTCACGTTACATCTACATGTGGCTTTGTGGTCTTTTAAGATGGGCCCTGAAGGACAGACATCCTCTCCTCTGGACTGACTGAGAATAACAAACCTCGTCTGCTGAATAGTGTTGCAGTGTGTTAGTGTGTAATTGTTCTATTTGATGAAAAACAACCTGCTGTAATCGCACGACGGGAGATCTTCGTGACGTGAAGTCAGATTAGATAAATGTTCCTGTAAAATGAGCTTAGTGGGTTTCATAGTGTCAGACAGGCTGTAGCTGCTGGATGTGCCCCCCATTCAATTGAGCTATCATGCGCCCTCTTGTGGCCGAATGTATGCATGCATGTTTGTACAATGATAGTGGCATATTGTGTCTAACTGGATTACAGTCACATACAATTACATGCAGTTCATTTCCACCGTGTAGTCACTGTAATGAGCTGGAGTCATTATAGTGAACAGTAATCAGATTAAAGATGCTTTAAAGAGCATGTTAGGAATGTGAAGAGAGAGTTGGTGATAAAGAGGACACAGTATTTGTTAATCTTGGAATTAATCATTAATAATTAATCAAATAAAAATAAATAGTTGACAGTTTGCTTATATGCTTTAATGCTATGTTTTCTAATATATATATATATATAAAAAGAAAGAAAGCTAAGTAAATGGCAACACATTTGGTGATTTCAAAGCAAAAACGTTATTGCAATAATGCACAATATACATTTCCACATCACATAAATATTTTTCCACAATTTCAAATGTACGTGTACTGGATGCGTCTCACGGCTAAAATACATTGTTTATTGTGTTTTATCAGAATGCATCCAGCTTCTTTGTGGAAGTGAGAAATCCCCTTTAAGGTCTTTCTTCCTTGTGACACACACACACACACACACACACACACACACACACACACACACACACACACACACACAGATAAGAATCTTAGAGGAGGTAATGCTGCATGTTCATCATGCACCATCAACGATTGACTTACTTAGGAACTGTTAAAGTGAGCCCAGGAGCCCCGAGGCGTTGGCTTTTCTCTCTCTCACCTGGGTGCACCTTCCAGCTCTTTGTCATGGTAACTGTGTCACTTTAAGTTCCCACTGGAAGTGTTGTGGGTCATATGTATTTGATAAGATCAAACACATGAGGCTCTTTTTAGGGGGGGGGGGAGTTTATACCTTGTAACGGTAACAACCCAAGGCTACTAATCACAGATGGATTTCTGTGGAAGTCTGAAGATGCAACGTTTTCTTCGAAGAGATGCTTATCTGAAATGTCGGCCCGGCCATTCTTTCTAATCGGTTTCTTTTCATTTCACACAATGTCCGCTCTGTAGTCTTTGTGATGCTAAGCTCTCTCTGAATAGCCGCCGTGCTGCAGCGGGCCTAATGAAGACAAACATCGAGCATAACTGATGATACGTCACAATACAGCTAAAATCAGATGCAGTCGTTTTTTCAAAGGGACACCTCTATCTACTGTTGACATAAAACATTTAACGCCAAGCAGTGCAGAAGTCCTCTTGCACAAACATGGAAAACTTGTTTAATGGCTGGCTTTTATTTTCGAAGGAATACAAGCGAATATGCGACCACAGCGTTATTAAGCAAACTGCGTCTGGCCAAGAAAAAGTGCAGTATTTCCACAAAAAAATCTGTGTTTGATATTGCAGAGAAGGAATTGGCAGCAGGGACGGTGCAGTCAGATCTCCGTGGGCGACGGCAGCACAGAAACAGACATTATAGAACATTATTCAAAAGTCCCTCACAGCGGTGGCGCGATGCTCCCAAGGACCAATAAATGTTAAGCAGGCGCTGTTTAGCTGACTTTTAACACTAAAAAACCTCCAGTGAATAACGTAAACGAGGGTCATCGGCTCAGAGCTGTACTGTTTGTGCTGCGACGACTCTCTTCCGTTGGGAATGCATGACCGACTATTTTAAGTGAACTCGCTCTAGTTTACGCTCGGATAATCACTGTGATGATCCGATTGCCTACTAAAACGTCTCGTGTATATTTGATCTTGACCGTGTGGAGTTAATCATGAATACTGAGCCTCGGTGTTGTAAGTATAGCTCTGAAGAGAATGCAGATTTTCTCCAGTGCTCCAAATAGTCTGATGCAGTTGCAGGAACCTTGTACCGGACCAGAGGACCAGATCAAGACTGCCTCGTGGGTTATCAGCCTATTAGACTAACTTTATCTTCAGTAGACGCATTGCTAATCATTCTGGGGGTTGTTGTTCTTCAGACGTTCAGCCTGGAAAAGCCCCCCCGGCTTATTCTGCCCGTATGCCTCGTAAATTCAACACGCTGTATTTCTTTTTTCAGGGGGGGGCATTTTGTTCCTTATTTTTGATGCATTTTGTCCACCACCAGCACCACAGCACATTTCTGACTCAGCTTACCACCACTAATTGATTGGACACGCTAGATCCAATGTCCTCTTCATGATAGTCAAACTTTAGTATGATAACTTTCTCTCCCTCCCTCCTCCTCATTCCTGCTTTTATGGACATATAATGTTTCCACATGTTCTGTGTCAATTGCAGCGTTTTTTTCTTTTTTCTTTTTTCTTTTTAAGACATGAAGTCTTACAGGAGGAATAAAAAAGTCTATTGGGCCACATGCTGTGGGATCCTGGATGGAGAGAGGACTCTCTCTATATAACATGCATAAACAAATGTCATCTTACAGTTGTGCTCCTTTCCCCCACTTTTTTTTTAGTAAACAGTAGCAGTGAGCAGCTGGCTTTGTTCTTCATATTTAATATGTCATACGTGCATTCATAACGAGGTTGTGACATCACTCCTTTCTGCATAAGTGTTGTTTAGACAATAAGGCAGCAAAGTATGGACATCTGATGGTTGATCAATGCATATATACTGTCAGCTGTTAAGGAGGTCAGCAGCCTCTCTCTCTCTCTCTCTCTCTCTCTCTCTCTCTCTCTCTCTCTCTCTCTCTCTCTCTCTCCAGGCCTCCTCCTCCGAACAGAATCGGCCAGCATCGGTCTATTAAACACGCCTAATTATCATAATTATCACAACTCTGCGAGCTTCACAAGAGTCAAATGATCCCTCATGTGGTTCTGTGTGTCCATAATCGACCATTTGCACGGATGTGTTACACCGCCGCGTGGCCGAGCCGCGTGGCCGAGCCACGGGTCCGCGCACCACCTTTTGTTGGAGACACACACACGCTATAGACGAGCTTCTGCGTGGGGTGTGTGTGTGTGTGTGTGTGTGCGTGGTGAACTCGTGAAAAAGTAGATCCCTCCGCGACCGCAGCGACCACTGAGCGTCCATGTGTGCGCGCTCTCGATTCATCTAAACTTGATTAAAGTTTAAAAAAAATCCTTTTACTGCCCAGATGTACTTTTCAGTATAGATAAGTTTTTGTTGTAAAATGAAAGCACACGTCATATAAATTAATCCGCATCATATTGGCATTTATAAAAACGCACGTTCTTACTAATGAACTCATTCACTGCATGAGAACTGAATATATGTCACAATGTTGCAATAACAATACATGGATTGTAGGCCTCTGGATGTGATGTAGGCGAATATTTATAATTGATATCACTAATAATAATAATAATAATAATAATAATGATAATTATATCACACGAGAAGAACTTTAGGATCCTCTATTCGATGAGACGGCTAATATTCTAATATTTTAGTTAATTATTTTGTTATAATATTCACTGCAGAGGAATTAAAATGGGAGTCGACGGTGAACACATGCTGCTGCCTTTCTGCGCAGAAATGATGATGATAATATATATATATATATATATATATTATCATCATATACCAGCCTGACCGCTGATCTCTCCAAGTCTAACTCGCTGCCAAAAGAATCCATGCTTTTCAATTATTTCATTCCATTTGTAGTTTTTAGCATTAATAATAATAATAATTATTATTATTATAACACTAATAATAATGATGAATAAACACACGGGCTAATAAAAACTTAAACTTTAACAAATACCTACAACTGTTACTATTTGTGATAATAATGCTAATAACGATATTTGGAAATATTCAATATGCAAGTGTGTGTGTGTGTGTGTGTGTGTGTGTGTGTGTGTGTGTGTGTGTGTGTGTGTGTGTGTGTGTGTGTGTGCGCGCTATAAGACAACACGTATTCTCTAAAGTAACTAAACTCATTTTTCATGTTTCCCAGCATGCAGCAGTAATTAGACTTTGTATACTTCATGTATGATCTCGCGTTCTCGTCTTCGTGCGTCAGTAAACGTCCTTCCATCCACGCAGCAGCGTTCATCGGAGCGCGTGCTCGTACGCGCACACATCTCGTTGTTTTCCTCAAAGCTGTGAAAAAAAAAAGCTTCGTGAAAAAAGTTCCGAAGCTTGTGACACAACAACCTGACCTCGTGAGGTCAACCCGGACCCAATCACAGGGCTCCCCCAGCCTCCCGACGTCCGGGTCCTCGACCAATCAGGAGGCGCAGCGCGGGGCCGGGGTGGGGTGGGGGGAGGCGGGGGCCGTGGATAAAGTGTTTGACGTGCATCCATCCCCGCTACACGCATCCTCCAGACCCGCAGGACCGAGAGCGACCTGCTCTCTGATTACAACCCGACACCGGTCTGGATAGCAGCTCCATCACACCGCGACCTGTTACACACACACACCCGTGTACACACACACATATACACACACACACACACACGCACGGCTCCTCTCTGGGATTACACGGGGACGCACCGTATACCTGACAGACCGGCAGGGACCATGTCCGCGCTGGCAGGAGGGTTACCCAGGATGATGAGACCGACTCCGCACCAGAACTTCCCGCGGGGCGGATACTCTCTGGAAGGTAAGGAGGGGGCCGGCTAACACCAGTTGCTGCTCTGCAAGCTCACTTTTCCAGAACTTCAGCCAAAGTTGACAAAACTTTAAAAAACGTCGTGAAAAAGCTTTAAAAACCTGTAAAAAATGTTATAATTATTATTATTATTAACGTCCATTTTAATCTTGTTGTATTATAACAATGCTTTAACCTAAATGTCATTTTTACAAAACAAAAGAAAACCATCCTGGGATAAGTGTCAACACACAATGATTTTATTTAAATACATTACATTTATTTAAGCTATGGTTTTGTGTTTAATGTAGTACACATTAATTTGGATATATATATAAATATATATACCTGACAATTGTTGCAAAGAAAATTAACTTTGCTTTCTCATGCCACTTGTAGAAATGTTCTATTTTCCTTTTTGGACAATTTAATATTTCTATGGTTGAGTCTAAAGCCAATGAGATGAACGACGTGTTTATTTCAACAACTTATGATTTTCTATATTGTATTTGCACTTTGACCGCTCAAGGGTGAAATCAAACAGAGTCATCAGGTTGGAAGTTGTTTATCCACGAACTACTTTCTGGATATTTAAACCAGACATATTGTTTAATACATGTTATATATATAAATGTATGTATTGGATTGTTGAATCTACATGTAATATATATATATATATATATATATATATATATATATATATATATATATATATATATATATATATATAAATGTATGTACTGGAGTAACTGAGTCCCTGCGCCGCGCTGCAGTCTCCACTCCGCTGGGACAGGGTCGGGTCAACCAGCTCGGTGGAGTCTTCATCAACGGCAGACCTCTCCCCAACCACATCCGCCATAAAATCGTGGAGATGGCGCACCACGGCGTCCGGCCGTGCGTCATCTCCCGGCAGCTGCGCGTGTCCCACGGCTGCGTCTCCAAGATCCTGTGCCGGTACCAGGAGACGGGCTCCATCAGGCCCGGGGCCATCGGAGGCAGCAAGCCGAAGGTGAGACAGGCAGAGAGAGGGACCGATGCGTATGGTGCGTTCACGTACAACTGGAATGTGAATTTATAGCCTAGGAATTTTATTTTAGAGGTGATTGTCATGACTTTGTGAGTTTAGTTTGTTTTACTCTGTGGGAAAAAGTGAATTTTAAAAAGGGGGGGAAATATAAAAATAAAAGGGGGAAATATAAAAATAACTAATCTAAATTAAATTAAAGCTGGGATTCAACAAAACAAGGAGAAAATAGTCCTTTGGCGATGTTTGCTTTAAAGATCCTCTTTTTGATTAAATAATATATTTTAATTACTGTCACAACTTGCACATCCATCGAAATCATAATTAATCCAACTATTTTTAAACTTTTAAATAAAAGAAAAAGGTGACCAACGTGTTCTCTGCTTCCTCCCGTCACAGCAAACCGCCTCGCCGGAGGTGGACAAGAAGATCGAGGAGTACAAGAGAGAGAACCCGGGCATGTTCAGCTGGGAGATCCGGGACAAGTTACTGAAAGACGGCGTCTGCGACCGCAACAACGTCCCGTCAGGTACAGGACAAATACATAATACACACAGGACAAATAAATAATACACACCAGGACGGATGTGGAAATGTGCAATATTAATTAATAATGAATTGCGTAATAGGACATCTATATTTATTTTCTCGTGCAACGTCGATACACATTTAACGTCCCATCCTTTATTTTTCCTGCTAAGTGAGCGCCATCAGCCGCATCATGCGCTCTAAGTTCGGCGGAGGAGGCGATGACGAAGAGGAGGATGACGAAGTTGTGAAGAGGGAGATGGAGGAGAACGAGCCGCGGACTAAACACAGCATCGATGGCATTCTGGGAGACCGATGTAAGTGCAAAGTTATGATTTTTCTCTGTTTCCAAAATCCAAATAAAAAAAAAAAAGGCAAATTTCATACGAAACTTTAATATTATAATAACTATAATAAAGTCGATAAAACATGATTAAAAAATAATTTAAATGGCATTAAAAAAAAGATCCGGACTATCACTTTAGTTAACCTGCACAGAAACGTTAAACGCGTAAAAAGTCCAGGTGTTTACGCATGCGCATAGGCAGCTGAGATTCAACCAATGTGCAGATTGTTTTTTTTTTTTTAAGTGGATAATCAAACATTTGTCCAACTTCCAAGCCTGAGAAACTTTTTTTTTATTTCGTATTTCTTTATTTTTTTGCACACAATCAGACACTTGAGGATGAACTTCAGGGACAAAGGAGGGAGAGTCCATTGAGACTCACACCTCAGTTTGACGAGCACAAAAGCCAAACTCCAGTGAGCGGCTCAGTGTGTACAAAAAGACGCCGGGCCTTTCAGAGCGGGGAAGAAAGGGAGGGAAAAAAAGTGCGCTGACAAAAGGCCGAGAGAAGACATTATGAACCCGCAATGAGCGATGAATTATTCAGGGACACCAATGGGCCCGGTGCGACCCGGTTTATAGACTGCTCCAAAGGCTTTCCCTGCACTCTTACAGTTTATGATTGGAGGAGAAAAAACCACACATAACACCTGTTGATTTGCGACCTGTTGGGGTGTGAGGAGCGTTGCAAAGCGCAGCGCTGCAGTCTGCGCTTAATTATTGATGACAGCGCTATTTGGGAATACATTGGAATGACGCGCAGATTTTATTGGTTAGGATTTGGGGGGATTTTGAGAGGAATCCAGCTGGAGGAAGCCTCGTGATTTTCGCCTGCAAAGTGTGTTAAATGGACGTCAGGCCTCGCGTTATCGGACTGAACCGGTGGCCCGTTCCGTTACTTTTTTTTTGCGCACGGAGCTTTTGTTCCAGTGTTTGCGCAGTGAGCGTGACGCCTGCAGCCAGAGAGAGAGAGACCCTTCTTCTTCTTCTTCTCCTCTCCACTAGATTAAACCCCAAAACCTTTTATTTCTCTGCACTTTCATCTCGGCAGAGTCCGCCCCTTTCCTCTCCGCCCAGGGCGCACATTCATGCGGTATCTGTGGGCCACTTCCCTCTCTGCCTCTCTCCCAGGCGGACACATCTCCCCGTTCACTTCTCTCACTTTCATTCCTGCAGAGAGACACACACACACACACACACACACACACACACACACACACACACACACACACACACACACACACACACACACACACACACACATCATCATATTGCTGCAATCAATACATTAGGATGCATCCTATCGCTTCTTAAATCTGCTGATCATCATCCTCTTCAAACTGTTTTTTTTTGTTTCTTAATTAAGCTCAAACATTTTTTCTCAAAACAAAAATGCATTTTTTTTTTGTAAATCCTGTTAATTAATACGGTGAAGTTGGTCTGAATTAGTTGAAAGAAAACAAATAACATTAGCTATTTTACATCAGATAGGTGACATCCTACATGCAAACAGCTCTGAGGCACTTTCCCCCTCCATTGATATACAGAGCAGCACTATTTCATTCTTGTGTCTCTTTGTGGAAGTAGTTGTTGTTTTTCTCTTTTATGGCTCTTCATTAGAATGTGAAAAGGGTGGTTTTGGGGACCGAGAGGGTGTCTTCTGGCCAAATATTGATTAAGTAGGTGTTTGCAGAGGCTATTGTTGTGGCGGAGAGAGGCCTGTTGCTCTCTGCCCCTTTCTCCTCCACCACTATTGTTGTCTTTCCTTAAGTGCTAGATCAAAGCTGACTCATTTAGATTTATTTGTCTGGGAAAAGGACTGCTAAGGTTTGTGGGATAAAGTATATTGGGCTGCCCCAGGTCCGCATGGCATTAGCAGGCTGGAGCATTGTGGGAAAAAGGATGCTTGCTGGGATGAATCTGATGCTAAGTTGTTTACATCTCCTTGAACTGTTGAGTTATTATAGGGGGGGGGGGGGGGGCGGGATTTAATCCAGAATTTAAACAGGATTTTTTTTTTTTATCACATTTGCAATCAAAGCAGGAATCTAATTGTGTCTCTAGTGCTTCAGTTTAATCAGAAGACTAAATACTGCAACAGCACCAGGAATCTGTATTGTATTAATAGAAAGCATCCTTTCCCTCTATGTATTACTGTGAGCACTTTAGCCTCATTTAACTAATTAAAGTAACCAAAGTCATGAAAGGGGAGTCGCCACTCTCGCGGGATCCGTTTATGGCAGTGGGGGTGAAGAAGAAAAAAAAGAAAAAGAAAAGCTCAGAAATACAAACAGTCAAAGGGGATAACTTTTCTTTAAAGGGAATCCTGCGGTGCCAAATTGAATGAGCCCAGTTCTTTCAAATCTGCCATGGTGAACGCAGTCAACATGTAATAATTGGTTTCATTGAGGTGCATTCCAACAATCTGCTGCCATTCTCCCGCCTCCATTGTCCGCCGGCAGGCAAATAGCCAGAGGGACAGGAGGAATCAAGTGCTGACAAAACATGAAAGATTTAGCTGCTTTTGTCAAAGGAGCTGAGGAGGACTTTGTTTGTGTAAATAAACCGGGTTACCGGCTCCCCGTGACTTTGGCACGCATTCGGATTTGAAGGGGAAATTCGGAGAGCAGAAAGATCATATTTGTGTTTGAGAGTCGACCGTATTCTAAGGCGGTGTAAAAACGTGTTTGTAATATATTTTCCGAAGGGGGAAAATATGACGACGCCGACGGCGGCAAACTTCCATGTGCAGCTGCCACATCCGAGGCCATCTAATCCAATTTGAAAGTTTCATAACTTATATTCCCGGGAGACGATAAACTGATCCATTTGTCTCACGCGCAGGGCGAGCAGAAAAGCAACCGAGCGGCACGGCAACAACCGACAACTGTAAACACAGGGAGGGACGGAGGGTTTCTCTACGTCTTTGTTTCGGGGGTTCTTTGCATTTCACGGCGAATCGAGTTAAAGATGGAAAAGGTTTACGAGAGACAGAAGGAAGGAATGTCTGCTCCGGCCACGTTTACATATCCTCTCAGGCCCGGAGACGTTAAAGTCTATATTCTCCTGTAGTGATAGTGCCAAAATACACAATATATGAATCTATTTCTTCACTTAAGGGACGGATAGATAGATATAGAAATGCTCCAGCGGTCCGGCTCTGTGTTGGCATGACTCTCCCTCTTTCTCAAAATCCACACTAGCTGATCTGCAACTGAATGCAGACTCTATGCTTCATTAAAGCCTCTTTCTCCGTTGGCACCCACATTGTGATCCTCCGATATTAATTCAAAGGACAATTAATGAATGCAGGCCAACTTTGAAGTACCGGGCCGGGGTCCTGCCCCAAGCCGGCCCCTCGGCGCTGATGTACTCTCTCCTCATTCTCCCCACTAACCCCAGAGACACTGTGAAGTGACTGAAAGAGAGGCAGCGAGCAAAAGGAAGGTCAAGGAGAGGAGCCCCAGTAGAAAAAGAGTTCTCCATTTCCTTGGAAGTATTAGCCAAGCTAAACTCTGTGATGGGGAGGATAAAGGAGCTCGAGGAGAAAAGGGTTTTGGGGGGGGCGAGGAGGGGGGGCTCTGCAAAGAGGAGCACAATGGGATAGTTAATTGAGTAAAGCCAGACAGCGTTGTCAATCACTTAACTTTGTTTAGCCTCACTTTCTGTGGAGCGGTTTGGTCCAGCACATTGCACATTACGGACACGCCGGCACAACTCGCTTTCTGGTTTGATTAATGTCTTTCCCAACAAAGAAGTCCACTCTGGAAATAACACAAATGTAGCCGTTAGATATTTAAAAAAATAAATACAATATATATATATATATATATATACAAAGTGACAGAATTCAGAGAATTTTCATTCCTACATTTAGTCGTTAAAGCAGCCGTAAAAGTTGAAAAAGTGCCTGCAAAGCTCATTAAACAGATAGAAATGCTCCTTTAATGAGCGTCGGGTATAAAAAGAAAGAATGCCTCTGTGGAGCGTGAAGCTTGGTTGCAGGGTCGGTGGAGGCGAGGCCGTCCACCAGCAGTAGCTGTGAAAAGGTCAGGGGGCTAACCTCGGGTCAGCCGACTGTTAAAACCATCAGGCCCTGAAAACAAGGTTACCATAATGTTTGCGGAGGAGACGACAGCCGACGGATCGGTGCATCGCCGCTAGAATGAGCTTCACTTTGGGATGCCTCTGGTCTGCCCAGCGGATTTAAGTACAGGCTTTGTTTCACTGCCTGCGGTGAGATGGCTGGTTATATCCGAGCCAGCTGATTGGCTGGTTGGGCTCTCCGTTTGCCTGCAGCGTGCGGCGGGCCGGCCTGTTGCTTTGTGCCGAGGGCCGACATGCCACCGTGAAGCCGTCACCTAACGGTGGAACTAAATAATAACCGCCACACACTGGGAGACAGAATGGCCATAAAGGGCCCATTTGTGACGTTGTTTTGTCACCTCGCCGATATTAGACAGAGATACATCTCTCAAAGTCATATCGCCAGCTCCTTCTTTTGTCCGGTAAGTGCCTACCTCCTGCGTTTATTCACTCCATTTTTCTCTCCATCCATCACATCATCATCTCCGTCTCTCTTTCTCTACCCCCCCCTCCCTCTCTTTTCCCAGGCAGCTGTGGGATCCTGGGGGCTCTTTAGCAAGTCAAGTGAGCAAGCCCACTCACTCCCATTTTTCCCTTAACTGTTAACCCCAGCTGAGCCCATAAGCTGTCAGTTAACTATTCTTTTGCCTCCGGTGCATCTGCTCGATCTGGCTCTATGTGGCACGTCGTGATTTTTATTCAGTGGCCCTCGCTCGCCCACTCTGCTCCGCGGCCTGAAAGGCTCCCAGATCTACTTCCCTGGGCAAATAACTAGTTCATTTGTCTCTTCTGCCCTTTGTTTTGTGTTGCGAACACATGTCACCAGCTCAATTACCCTACTCTATTAACAGCCCCTGGAGGATGGGCTAGCCAGCCCCTAGCGAGTCCAGGCTATAAACCGGCCCATATGCTCCGCTTCTCTTTCTCTTTTCTCACCGAGCTTCCTCTCATTCTTACCCTCTTCTTCACATCTTTCTTCCTTTAATACCTATTTTCATTCTCGCTCTCTCTCTCTGTCACTGTTTCCACCTCCGTGCATTTTTTTTTGTTGCCATTTCAAGCTGTGTGTGTGAACTTTTGCGTGCACATACATGGATGTCTGCATCGGTGCACGTCTCTTCATATTAGCATCAGTTGAACGGATGGGGGGGAGGAGGGGGGAGGAGGGGTGAATGCTTGGCAAGGCGAGTCTTGGCTGATGTAGTCCACGCCGTAAACAAGAGCAGTCTTTATTCTCCCAGTTGGAATCTTCTCTTGGTTTTTTCTTTTTTGGCCCGTTGGAGGCAGAACGCCGGCGCAGGTGAAGCTAATGGGACTGGACGTTCCCGAGGTCCACATCTGTGACCCTCTGGAGTTTATCTTCCCTCCTGTCAGCCTCCACGCTGGATCGATACATGGTTCTGTTTACCTTCGTGTGTCTGCAGCGCCGTCCGCCTTCCTGCTGGTCTTTAAGTGTGTGTGTGTGTGTGTGTGTGTGTGTGTGTGTGTGCATACACACCTGTAAATGAATCTCAGAGTCTCAGAGATAAAGAACCTGTTGAATTCACTTGTTGAAGACGCCACTAAACTGTGCTTTTTGAACGCTGTCACTAAATCCCCGTCGCCCCACGCTGCCTGTCGTTCGTCTACACCTCACTTTGTTTTGAGATGTTGTGTTTCGTGGACAACTCCCCGGCGGCCCCAATTTCCGCTCCAGGGATAATAATCTATCTTTCTATTAAGATTCTTGTCTCGGGGGCCACGGCCAAACTGTGAGCGGCTATGGAGTATCTTCAGCTCCCCAGTGCTTTTAGCTGCAGCGTAAAATTTGATTTGGGTGTTTAAGTGAAGGAGGTCGAGGCCTCCCTTTGTGTGTTTTTCGGATCCTCTTCTGCCGTTTGTCGCGCTGGGGGAATGTGTGGGAACGACTCCTCTCTCCGAGTCCGAGGCCGCTTCCACGCCGCCGTGCCTTTTTTTTACAGAAATCAGTCCAGGGCCTCGTTCGAAGACGTCAGACATGTGAATGCAGCGGAGGGAGAGAGAGAGGGAGAGAGAGAGGGAGACGTGAATGGATGAGATGGAAGGGACGGGTCCTCTTGTATGAATGACGAGCACCCCCTCACCCCTTCCTTCCCCAGCATCTTCTTCAGGTGCCTTCAGCCTCCCATCTCCTCTCCATGTCAACCTCTTCAACTCGCCCTTCCCCCCCGGCTCTGTGGCCCTCAGGCCGTGGAGGGAGGGAGGGGAGGGGAGGGGTGCTCCCCTGCTGTGCCCCTCCACAGCCCCCAGTGGCCCTTCTCTGGACCCTTTTGTGCCCCCCACCACCCTCCCCTTTCTCCCTCCTTCATTCCCCCACTCAGCCCCTGGCCTTCCAGCCCCCCCCCCCCCCCCCCCCCCCATCTCCCCCCTATCTCCCCCTCCCCACTCTCCCCTGCTGGGCAGGTGACAGACCCCTGAATGCGGGCCCGGGCGTCCCTGATGGCTCCTACAGATGGAGCGTGGTAATCGGTCCAACAGAGGCCTGCCACAGGCTTTTCCCTGCTAAGATACAAAAGCTTGGCTTCATCACTTCCAAAAAAAAGAAGAGAAAGACAGCGAGTGAGAGAGGAAGAGAGCAAAGAGAGAGTGCGAGCCAGAGGATGACAAAAGCAACAATGTCATGTGCCATTAAGGGAGAGGCTGTGACGGAGTGTTTTCTCTTTAGTTACTAATAATAAAAACAGGGAGGGAAAAGAGGGGAAGACAGAAATAAAAGGGGGGAGGAGGAGAGACCCCCCCCACCCTGCAGTTAACATGAGTTACAGTGAGTTTATGAGCCCCCCCCCCCCCCCCCCCCCACCCCCCCTCAGGAATCTATCGTTTCTGCTCCGTCATTGGTTCTCTGTGTTTTTTTACTTTCTCTGTCATTAAATGACATTGAACGTTACTTTGCCTTCATGTTGGAATGGAATTTAATTTAAATAGAGGCGATACAGTTTAACATAGTTCCAATACAGAGAGTTTATAGCTCATTTTCAACTACATAATCAGCATAATAGGATATAAAAAAACTACATTACACAGTATACTAATATACACAAAATCAGAACTGTATATTATTAAATATATAACACCTTTCAATATTTCGTTATATATTAATAATATCAGCTTTGTTTTTTTTGAACACTTTACCTTCGTTGTAAACAGTTTTATATCTGGAATTAATTTGATTTTAAGTTGTGTTAAAAAGCAGCGTGTCCAAATGTAGATGTACAGTCACCATGAATCCACATCATCCTGGATGTATGGGTCTGGACTATGTCGACATTTGAAAATGAATTTTAGAAGCTAAGTGTCTTTTTTAGTATTTCACAGTGATGGGTTTTTGTTGTCTTCATGCTAATGGGAGTTTCTCTTCCTATCACAACGTTTAAAACAAAGGAAACCCAGCTGGTTTTCACGCTGTGTGGCCTCCTAACGCTGTAAAACTATTAAAAAAAATGTGCTCCGACATCTCAGGCCACATCCTTACCTAAACAAACCACATCCCCAAACTCACAGAGCGCCTTCCAGCTCCCATCGTACCCAATCGTCTGTGCGCGACTTAATGCCAGCGTGGCGCCCTTCGGGGTTCAGATGTAATAAAGAGCTCTGCTCGGCATCAGAAGGCTTGTGTGCGCTGGCGGCACGGAGCGCAGCGGCGTTCCCAGGGAGCAAATCCGTGTGTAATGCCTGGTCAGACACACACTGGCAACCAGCGCAAACATTTCCTGCTCGGCTCCAGAGGCTCCAGAGGCAAGGGGAGACCCCCCCGCCCCCCCCTCCCTCCCTCCCTCCCCATGTCTGACTTGGCACTTTTTTAATTAAAGCTTTAAATCTGGAGGGCAGAGGGAGAACAGACGAGCTTCAGTCCTCCAGCTGAAGCCTTCCCGTTGCTTCCACCTGTCTCTCTGCTTCTGTTTGACTTATTTACTCTGGTTTTTTTTGTGTTGTTTGTTGGAAAAGGTGCAGTGAACCTTCCCGGGGAGGTCTAAGAGGGGCTGGGTTTGGGAGTGCACTGCAGCTCTTTTCTTGTCTCGTGTCCATCTGTGTCGTAGACGGCGTTGGCCGAGTGGAAGCCGGGACGCAGCAGATGCATGTTTACTGGGAAAGAGACGGGGGGATTGCAGACATCTAATGGCGGACAATGGAAGAGGCTGTCACGCTAGTTTGTGGCGCCTAATCATTATTTAATAGATGGGTAACCCCCCCCCACACACACACAGAAAGGCAGCAATAGACCTCTGTCTCCAGTCCCAAGCCTTCATTGATTCCCTTCTTCTGCTGAATTAGATCCCAATGGCTGTCTCTCTGCTCTCCGCTGCCTTCAACTGAACAAACAGATTAAGGAGCACCTGCAAAAAAACGGGCAGACTGCTCTTTGCTGTGGGAGCCTATCGGCAGAGAGCACAGCATGGCTAAGACCGGCAGAGACACAGTGTCCCGGGGAATGGAGCCCCAGAGGGCTCTAGTCCTCTTTAATCCATGTTCAAGCAGCTTCCGGCGTTTGATCCCCTCAGGAAACCGCGGATGAGTTTAAGGGAGACAATCCCGATGTTGTCCTCCACCCTATTGTCTCCGATTCCGTCAACTTTTCCGTACGTCGAAGTAACCCTCTTGCTCTGGTTCTGTTCTCCCCAGCCAGTCACTCGGACGAGGGCTCCGATGTGGACTCGGAGCCGGGCCTGCCCCTGAAGAGGAAGCAGCGCCGCAGCCGGACCACCTTCACGGCGGAGCAGCTGGAGGAGCTGGAGAGGGCGTTCGAACGCACGCACTACCCCGACATCTACACCCGGGAGGAGCTGGCTCAGCGCGCCAAGCTGACGGAGGCTCGGGTCCAGGTGAGACCAGAGACCTTCAGCCTTCCAAAAACACACCTCAACATGAAGACAGCCTATATTTAAACTTAATCGTCCTGTTGTTTCATATTATGTTGAGAAATTGTAGAAATGCCAAAATAGAATCAAAATGTCAACAAGTATTATTTTAATGGCTTACATGATTAACGGCATGTTTAATAAGCAGCACAGTTTTATACGATATGTAATAGAGGGTCCCTCCATCGGGTCTCTATCAGCCTCGGGGGTCCTGATGAAGACCTTGCTTCACCCTCAAAAACCCAGAGACCCCCAGAGCCCCAGAGCCCGGTCCCTGACAGGCAGACGTGTGTCGATCTGTCATGGATACGTGTTAAATTGCCTTTGGGTGGTTGCCACACATTCCTCACAGCCATTAGACGTGTTTCCCCCCACAACAGCCCCGACCCCACGCCTGACCCCCTTCCCCACATCTACATGTACACTGTGCCCACTGTGTGTGGAAGATGGCCTCCCCTATTTATGTCCGATACTCGACAAAAAGGGGGCTATAAATATAAAGATCCCCGAAATAGATGCCTGATTTAGATAATGTGCTAATATGGGCTTTAACAGCTGTTAACCCTCTGAACCCACACAAAGATGTCATGGATGTGGTTTCACCACACGCTCCAGATGTTCAGATCTCTATCAGTAACGGGTCTCACACACACACACACACACACACACACACACACACACACACACACACACACAGTCAACGGACTGTGGAAGTCCACATAGTCTTTCAAATAAACACTCTTGTTTCTCCTCTCAGGTGTGGTTCAGCAACAGGAGAGCACGGTGGAGGAAGCAGGCAGGAGCCAATCAGCTGATGGCTTTTAACCACCTGATCCCCGGCGGTTTCCCTCCATCAGCCATGTCCGGCCTGCAGCCCTATCAGCTGTCCGACAGCCCTTACACTCCCACTTCTATAGCTCAAGGTGGGTTTTCACACCCACAGAATCTTCACTAAATTCTTCCGGATGAAACACGACGGGGTTTTTTTTAAAGTAAGGTGTGTTTTTTCTCCCGTCGCAGCATCGGAGCAGCCGGGCACGGTGCACCGGCCGCAGCCCCTCCCGCCGACCTCCGTGCACCAGAGCGGCTCCCAGGACGGAGGCTCCGGTTACTGCCTGTCCTCTGGACGCCACGGCTTCTCGGGGTACTCGGACGGCTTCGTGTCCCCGACGGGACACGGCAACGCCGTCAACCCCGCCATCGCCAACGGCCTCTCGCCACAGGTTCGTCTCCACATCCTGTTTCTCAAAGACACACCTGTCCATGTAATCCTGCCAGGAAACACTGAGACGTCTTCATGTGATGCACCATATGAAAGGTGTGAGTGTGTGTGTGTGTGTGTGTGTGTGAGTGTGTGCGTGACCTCTGCGGTGTCACGGCAGTGACATTGAGAAACCTTGTTAGTCTCAGAAATACGGCAGCTTTTAATTTTTTGTTTATTTCCCCGGCGGGGTTATTTGATGGATCTAAAATGCGGCGAGCGTCGGTGTTTCCGTGGCGGCGGAGACGGAGCAGACATGAGGGAGAGGATGTACGGATATCGGAGGATGACACAAATCAAAACTGAAAAGACAATTATGGTCGATTACACAGTCATCAATGTCCATCAGCGGCTCCTACGCCGGGCCCCGGCAGATAGACTAACAGGCGGAAAACGAGCTTTTAACAGCCACAAAGGGTGGCCGGCACCACATGCAATGCATGCTGGGTACTAATTCCCATGAGAGAGAGTCTCGGACTGCTGTCAGGCACAGATAAAAAAACAAAAAACAGCCTCGGGCAGGTTTGTTCCAGTGTGAGAGCCTGAGGATGTGTGTGTGTGTGTTGGCTGCTGGTTCCCAGAATCAACATTTACTTTAAAGTGTTTTCTACGTTTTATTTCTGTCGGACAAACAAACGTATAGAGACGGAAAACCGAGACCAGCCGCACCAGTTGATGGTTTGAATCTCAGCTGGCTGAGACTCAACTGGTCTGCTGGTGGCCGTCGACCTGTAAGCGAGTTCACACACTCCAATCCAGAGGTCAAAGGTGAGGCGACGGCCTCGCGGATGGTTCTGGCGTTAACCTCGGCGGGGCGTCTCCGTGCAGAAACGGACCCCGGCAGGCCTGGAATGTTCCTCCTCCTCCTCCTCCTCCTCCTCCTCCTCCTCCTCCTACTGGAATAGCAATCATAGAATGTTCCAGTGTCTTAATTGATTGGAATGAAGTAATCTCTCCCCTCGTAACAAAGTGTGTAATTTATGCAAATGACTCACTTTGTTGGCTAATTTGTTTTAATTCATGTGTTCATTGCAGCTGTTTGAATGTATATTGCAATACTAACAGACGAGGAGAGAATTAATTTTTCACTTAATAAGGAGGGAGGAAATGAGAATTGATTAAATCCTATGACATTGATAGTTAATACATGAAGACCTCCACACTTAGGAAACTTTTCCTCCGACGGCTACGCAGCTCGTCTTTTTGTTGTTAAATCCCCTGGAATGATCTGGACCTCCAGACCCACCTACGGCTGCATCCATCAGGAGGTCCGAGGTTCAGATCCAGACCTGGATTCTGGACTCTATGGGCGCTTGTTGTCTGTACTGGGACTCCGTGGTTTATCGGGGTCCTCTGGCGTCTCCCCCATTGATCTGGTGCATACCAAAGGAACCCCCTTGTTCTCACTGAGCGAGTCCCAGGCTTTGCACCCCCCCCCCCAGAGACCTAATCCCCGGAACAGCCTCAGAACAGACGCCGTCAGGGAGCTGCTGCCGTTTCAAGAGTGTGCAGATGGACGTGTGTGTGATGTCGTAACACGATACCTCCAGAACTGTTTTCAAAACATTACATATACGTTGCACCAAGCAATATTTTTAATTAACTAAATATTATTAAATAATACAGAGTGTTTGGATGCCTTTAGGATAATTATTTATTTAACCGTCGTAAAGCGGCGAGAAGGTTTATGTTGGGCTGAAACCCCAATAGAGGAAAAAAAATATTCATATTCACACATTTTTTGTGTGTATTTTACAGCAAATCAAACATTGGGCTGGTGGTTAATATTCAATATTTCTCAGACTGAAAACCTGTAAATTACATGAAACACACCTGAGGTTGCCTCAGAACTGTGTGTGTGTGTGTGTGTGTGTGTGTGTGTGTGTGTGTGTGTACTGGCTGTCAGCTGGGAGAGTTTGTTTTTATGCTCAGTTTTACTTATTTTTAAGTTTCCTTTTATTATTATTATCAGTTGTTTTGTTGCTTAGATTTGGATCTACTTTCTCCAACTGCAACTGTCTTCTTCTTCTTCTTCTTCTTCTTCTTCTTCTTCTTCTTCTTCTTCTTCTTCTTCTTCTTCTTTAACTTTTTAGACATTTTTGTGACTTTGCTTCTCACGCAAACCTGCATGCAGCTGTTCACGATGTATCACCGATACCCAGCACCCCTGACATCAGAGCGAAAAATGCTTATATTACACACACACACACACACACACACCTACTGTTAAATACACAACTCCACACGGAGGAGAGGTAGCCGGCACGCACACACACACACACACACACAAACACACACCGTGCTGCTTGTTCCCACGTCCCCTTTGGCCTCTTCACCCGCCTCACAAGGACACGCTGATTTCAGGCATCAAGAGAAGCGAGGGAGGGAAACGCAGACGGCCATACATCACACACACGGATCTGTTTGAGTTCTCCTTCAAAACACACAAATTTACTGCTGTAATATTTGTCTTATATCGTTTAAAATCCTTAAAACCTCCCGTTCGTAACACAATGCTGTAGAAACCACACGTGACACGACGGGGAAATAAAAACACAAAATATCCTCTTCGGCCATAAATGTGACATGAAGACTGTTCAGCCACCAGCGGAGGGAAGGGAAGCCATGATGAAGGATCTCAGACCTGGAGAGGGTCCACGTTAGCCCACCTGAGTGGAAACGTTGATGAAAAGGTGTGAAAACAGTGATCAGTAAATGTTCCTCCGTGTGTCCCCTCCAGGTGATGGGTCTGTTGAACCCGGGTGGAGTCCCTCATCAGTCCCAGAGTGACTTCGCCCTCTCGCCGCTCACCGGCGGCCTGGAGCCCAACGGTGGCATGGCCGCCAGTTGCCATGGTTCCCAGCGCTTGGAGGCTCTGCCAGGCCTGACCAGTATGCCCACGCTGCCCAGCACCCAGTCCTACTGCCCGCCCTCCTACAGCACGCCGGCCTACGCCATGGAGCACCACCCCACCTACCAGTACGGACAGTACACGCAGAGCAAGGTACGTTTTCATTCTGACTTCTAAATGAGCTGATCGGAGGTCGTGTCCGTCTGTGACCTACGACTGTGTTTTAGGACCGCTGTAGGAAACACAAACAATATCCAGAGAAAAAAACGGACTGTTTGTCTCTGAATGTTGCCCCCTCTCTAGGCTCAGTGTTGTTTTTCCCTCCAGCGGCCCTGACACGCCGCCGTAGTGACCCCCTGGTCTGAATCTGCGTTATAGATATTCTTAATTGGGCGGACCCCCCTCTGATGAGCGAGGGTCTCTAATCACGCTGCAATTACATGTATGTCATAGAGCGCCGGTGGCCGGGTCACCTCCGTTTACATTACCATCATCGAGGATCCACACGGCGTTCTCATCCCCGACACACACACACACACACACACACACACACACACACACACACACACACACACACACACAGACACACACAGACACACAGACACACACACACAGACACACACAGACACACAGACACACACACACACACACACACACACACACAGACACACACACACACACACACACACACACACACACACACACACACACACACAGACACAGACACACACACACACACACACACACACAGACACACACACACACACACACACACAGACACACAGACACACACAGACACACAGACACACACACACACACACACACACACACACACACACACACACACACACAGACACACACACAGACACACAGACACACACAGACACACACACACACACACAGACACACACACACACACACACACACACACACACACACACAGACACAGACACACACACAGACACACACAGACACACACACACACACACACACACACACACACACGCACAGGCATCTTCCCTCGCCGTCCTTTCGTGACCCCGTGTGATGAGCTCGGCCCCCATCAGACTACCTCGCCACGCAATGACCCCTGGGTAACAGAGATAGCCCCCCCCCCCCCCCCCATGAAAGGAGCGACTTCCTAAAGCGTGTTTGACAGGAGGGGGGGGGGGGGGAGGGGGGGCGGTGTGTTGCCGAGGCTGGTCTGAGGTACACCACCACATGTTGACCGGCCCATCAGTGGCAACATCTTGATGTCATTAATTTAGTCCTGGGAGAGACCCACATGTAGCTTTTGGGGGTTTGGGGGGGGGGGGGGGGGGGTGTGTGTGTGTGTGTGTGTGTGTGTGTTTGTGTGGAGGGTATGGGGCTCTTTAACAGGGGCCGATTATGGCCCTTGGCAGGCCGGATTAGAACCATGTGTCCCACTGGAGGTCAGATTTGAAGTTGTTATTGATCAGTGGAGCAGAGCCACAGATCCAGGCTCAGTCCCGGACCGGGTTCACCCACAACACCAGGTTCACAGGCGGAGGGTCCCCCAGAAGCCCCTCACCTGTTTGTTCCAGTTTTATTATTCACATTTCCATCCTCACCTGCTCGTGAACACCTCCCTTCTTCATCACAACTCTCATTTAACACCTTCCTTCTGTCTCTCCCTGTCCTCCTCAGGTGCCTTTCATTATATGAAGACCCCAACGTGGTCCGGACAGGAGGCTCCCGGGCCAGTCGGACCTCCGCCCCCATACCCCCCCATCCACTCCACCCTCCACTACCTTTTCCAAACCACAGCCCCGAGGACAGCCAGGGAGCGGTTGGGTGGGTGAAGGGCGTCGAGGGGATCTCCCTTCAGCAAGGGGACCGGTGGAGGTGTAGTGATGGCGATGGAGGAGGAGGGAGGGGGGGGGGGGGGAGGACTGGAATAATTTGGACCAAAGGCGCAGCCTCTCCTGTTACCTGGCAATCGCTCCAGTTGTGCGTCACGCTCCGAGGACCAAGCGGCTCGTTGTCCGAACTTACAGAGGAACAGAGGGGGGGGGGGGGGGGGGGGGTAAATATATTCAAGATTCTGTGTTTGATTTTTGTAATAAGTGGCAGAGAGGTGGAGCCCCCCCCCCCCCTGTTTCTGATCAGGGGAGGGGCGTGTTCTTCGGTTGATGATAACGTTGTTGGAGGATCCCCGACATCCCGACGTCTTAAATAAAACTTACTGTACGTTGATTCTCATGGAAGACTTTGGAAACGTGGAAAAACAGCAGCAGAAAAGGCATGAATGGAGGCGGAGTGGAGTCATCGTGAAACCACTGCAACCCAAAGAAAGTGCAATACATTCATACCTCACGTGATCTAAACAACTAACAGCGATCAAATGTCCCCGATTATACTCTCTTTTTTATGTCATTAACTTTGGGTCGTGTGCATTGATCAATCAGGGGAAAATCATCAAGCGATGACGAATAGCAAATGTAGTCGTGATGTCATTAAGCCAAAAAAAATTCTCTGCCAGTGAATACATTATTCAGGTTTGGCAGTTAATTTTTTTGAAATTGTTTTAATTTTATTTTGCATGTGTTATTATTTAGTTTTCACCAGGAACTTAAAACATTAGTTCCATTTCTTATTTATTTTAGCGTCAGTGTTTCGTCTCTGTTTTCTATTAAGGGCTCTTCAGTGCTTCAGTCCTACACGTGTTCATAGACATGTCTCCTTCCTTTTCTATCATTTACATTTACATTGCCGTAAAAAATGATTTTGTGGTAAAAAGTTTTGTGTACAATACAGCACTATTTACTATTTATAATAAACTATATAAAATGTTAGAAAGTTGTGACTTTTCTCATTCCTGTGATTCGTAAAAAATATAGGATTAAAAACACACTTGGAGGTAATCTAATTGGGTATTTTAGGATATCATTTATATTAAAAAGACCTCAAATTAGAGGTCAAATTAACAGGAAATCAAATAAATTAAATATAAGAAATTAAAATAATTAAGAGATTATAAGCAATAAATGTTTCTTCTTATTGATTTCCAACCTCTCCGGTCTAAATGAGGATGAGCCGGAGGACGGCGAGGGTTCCTCCTCTGGGAGCAGCACCCTCCTCCAGCACTAAATCATAAATATATCCCCTTTCATAAACACTCCTTTTGGACAAATTCCTGCTCCCGGGGGGCTCCTTCACACCCCGTAATGGCTAAAGCAGAGCGGCTGTAAATTATACAAGCCGAGCGGCCGCCGGCTCCCCGGGACGCCGGCCTACATGGCTGCTCTGGGATCAGCAGCAGAACTGAAGGAAAACACTGTTCACCCAGTTGGCAGACGGCGGCGAGCGTTCCACACGCATCACGGTTTTATCTCCCTGGTGTTTTCTCCTCTCCTGCTGGAGGTCCAGGATCAGGTATGCAGCTGTCCGTGTCCTTCAGGGTTTATGGCGAAGTGTGCGTGCGTGAGAATGTTGTTTTAAATATATTGTTTGTGTGTTTGTTGCCAACACATAAGATCAAGGCGAGATCACATTTCACTATTTTCTTTTCCTCCCTGCAAACTCTCTTCTTTTTTTTTTTTCTTACAAGTGCTCAACTTGTAAGACACAATGAGTGAGAAAGCCAAAGGGGTTGCTTTGGAGCGGAGTGTCAGTCAAGCAGCAACACACTGGAGACAACTTAACCTCTGACCCCAACGCTCTTTGAAATGAGTAGACTACTTGACCGGAGCTGACAACAATCCAAGTGTCTCTGCAGCTTCCAAGAGCCCAAATTGAAAGTGAAGGGAAGGAGTACAAAGAGGACGGGCTGAAAAAAGATAAAGAAGAAAAAAAGAGAGTTAAAAGGGAGCTTCAGAAAATAGTTTGAGCCAGAATGGAGAATTGTAATCGTGGCAAGTATGACTGAAGGACAAAAAGGAGTTCAGTTGTGGTTTTATGAGAGTTTGTCTGCGTCTAAAAGAGCAGAGCCTTTATCTCTGGAATACCACCTTTATCTCTGCAATACCACCTTATCAGGCCGGTTGAAGGGTGGCGGAGGACTCAGCAGCGTTCCTTTCCTAAACTGGTGATGTGCCCGCCCCTGTTCTCGGTGCCACCGGTCCCCTCTTGTTTGTTACCTCCAGGATGAAGACCGTGAACCGGACCCTGCTGCTGCCTCTCCTCTCCAGATGCCGTCAGCTGCTGGAGGAGGTCGGCGAGCGGCGGGTCAACGCCACCGTGTCCAGCAGCCCGCCGTCCACCGGCTCCAGCTCCAGGGAGGCTTACGACAACGCGTACTTCTACATCCTGGTGGTCATGATCTTCTACTCCTTCCTGGCCATGACGCTCCTCAAGTGCCTGGGCGGTGACGAGGAGCGAGAGGACCACGGGTTCATACGCAGCGGGCCGACGTCAACGCAGAAACTCAACGCAGGCCACATGGAGAAGTTTGACTTTGAAGAGGAGAGCAGCTTGTGAGGGGGGGGTAAGAAAGCATGGGGGGATGTTTTGACAGTCGCCAAGCCAGAAAAACGTCAGTGTGGACTGATCAGGCAAGACCTGCTAGTGATTTCACAAAAAAAAAACCTGTAGTAAGTCCAACCCCCCATTCCATCTGACAATCAGAATGCTCACGCAAGCAGCATGGCAGACAGACAGGCAGGCAGACAGACAGACAGACAGGCAGGCAGGCAGGCAGGCAGGCAGGGGGGAGACGGCTGCCTCTGATCTGAGAGAAGGGTGGAAACATGGAGACGTGAGGGTCAACAGAAGGCCGGAATCTCCTCCTGTGAGGCCCAATCAGGATCAATAACACCAGGCCTTGGACATGAACACGCCGCGGGGAACCAGAGGACCGGGGAACCAGAGGACTGGGGAACCAGGGAGCAGGGAACCAGGGGAACCAGAGGACCGGGGAACCAGAGGACTGGGGAACCAGGGAACCAGAGGACCGGGGAACCAGAGGACTGGGGAACCAGGGAACCAGGGGGGAACCAGCAGACCGACGGTGTGGACTACATGGAGACTCTCTCTCTCTCTCTGTGTGTGTGTGTGTGTGTGTGAGTGTGTGTGAGTGTGTGTGTGTGTGTGAGTGTGTGTGAATGTGTGAGTGTGTGTGTGTGTCTTGACCTGCCACCAGGTTTGTCATGCTCTGACTTCAGTTTAACTGAACACACGTGATCTACATTATTTTAATGAAATGACATTGTAGACTTTGAATATGTACACATTAATAAATGAAGTGTTTATTTATATTAACAGCAGCATCAAGCAGCCTCCAAATAAAAAATAAAAAAATGGAAATGCATGCAAAATAAAAGAGAAATGACGTCACTCTCTCTCTCTCTCCTAAATTGAGTCTAATTAGAGCCAAAGGGCTCGACGCAACATTCCTGAGCCATTACGCGGTAACGCAACCTCCCGGTGACCCCGGCATGCACCCGGGCCCTGGTGCAGGCAGGGCCCGGGTCCAGGGGCCGCGCTCGGGCCCCGCCCGCCCGCGCACCGTCTAACTTTACAAAGCCGCGGTGAAACGTGAACCGGGACTCGCTTAGTCTGCGGAATTAACTTCAATTGCGCGGAGAGCAGCCGGCGGAGAACACACGCTTCTCATTTGCACCACACACACACACACACACACACACACACACACACACACACACACACACACACACACACCGCTGACTGGCTCCGGGTCCGGGTCCTCGGACAGGTAGGAGCCCGGAGGTGGATCCTGGGGGGATAAAGGCGTTTTAATGAAAGCATCCGGGGTCAGACGTGGGTCCGGACTAGACAATGCTGGCCTAATTCAAACTATCCGCTCCTAGAGGTCGCGCCGGTCCCCGGGGCCATGTGGACCCGTTTCTTCTTCTCCCTTCATAATTAGATTTCGGTCCCATCCTCCCCTTGAAGTCCTGATGGGGGTCACCGCTAGACCCGGTCCAGCCAAACAAGACTGCCTTGATGTTTGCCCCAACATTTTTTTAACTCTGACCAGATAGTCCGGACTGAACCATGTTTTTATGCTTTTTAATAAACTCATATTCTCTCTGCTGCAGCCGCAGAGGAAACCAATCCTCGTTTATCTCAATCATATAGATATAGTAGAATGCACATTTTATTTACTACTTTATTTTTATTTCATTTTGCAAACAGCCTGATGGCGGAATTCAAGCAGGAACTGATTAAGTTGATTTTGCATCCTGATCATCCAGAATATATATTTTATTTTTGTCCAGGCAAATAGATTTTTTAATTATTCGTGCATGCAACACATTTGCGATTTAGCCAAAAACAATACAGTTTGAGACGTGCAATGTGGTAAATGGCGTAACGACAGCACGTGATGACGTCATGTAACATGTCAAAACATGATGACAGTCAGAAAAAGCTGCACGGACTCGGACACAACCTCACTTTTAAGGCTGCTGGTGGTTAAAAAAAAAAGCTGCATTGGAACTATAGCTCGCTGGAGAGTCTGGACCCGAGTCTGGACCTGGGATCTGGTCCAGACCCTGCTGTCTCAGCTCACCACAACGCCCTCAGCCTCTTATAGTAAATAATAAGGAATACTGGAATATTCTGGGATAGCAGTAAGATAGATCACCTCTATTGAAACTGACTTAATGATGCTTAATGCAAATTATATATATTTACAGTAGTTATATTCCTCCGTGTTTGTTTAAAAGGGGACTTCTGTTCCGGGAATATTCCGTGTTTCACACCTGCAGAGAGAAAAAAAGGTGCCAAAGCAAACGTTCAGACTTGTTAACCACATGATTGGGTGACATGAATATCTGTTTCACTGACTGGTGGTCCCGGGAGTCTGGCCTCCGCTCCGGGATGCGTGTGTCTGGCGCCATCTGCTGGCCAAGACGCGACACTGCTGATGAACTGGTGTTCCCAGTCTGTGTAGATGTCCAGGCAAAGACGTAACTATGGAGGGTTATTGTTGACCTCGACAACAACAACAACAACAACAACAACAACAACAACAACAACAACAATTCATCTTCAGCTGCAGAAACAGATGCATTCACGAAAATCTGAGGTTTCGAACTTCGGCGTAGAACGAAGTTAATATGTACCTGTGGTCGTAAAGGATGTGCATGCTGACATTATATATATAATATATATTATTATTATTGTTGTTATTATTATTACAATGTGTGCAGGATGCTGTGGGAGAGGAGGCTGCTGATGTGGAGTGTGGGGTTTTGCTGCCATCTAGTGGTGAACATGTGCTGGTTTTTGTTGTTGATCCGTTTGGTTATAATCACAAAGAAAAGGTTTACGGATACTTCCTTTAACAGTGTGCCTTCCTTACACTCTGGTTTTAATATGCCTTTTTAAAAATTGTATTTGCTCTCTATTATATACAACTGTTGAGTTTTCATGATAAAGTATGTTGTTATATTCCAAGTTGAAGGTGTGTTATTTACCTAATGATGCTGTACGTAAAACTGGTATGATAGAAATGCTCCTAAGTAAGTTTAGATCCTCTGTTCGATCTTAATGCATGAAACCCAGTAAAGTTGTCTTTTTTTCTTTATTATTTTACAGAAAGTGTACATAAACCACCACTAGAAATATCACCAGGCTGCATATATTCAGAGATATAATACCATGTAATATAGCATAATAGCATAATACTGACATTTATACACAGAAAAACAGTGTCACCTTTGAATAAACAGCACGGCACTGACACAAATATGATTATCTGAGTCTAACGCTCACAAATCCTGTTTGGAGTGGAACAGAAATGATGCTGATTCATAAACGAGTTCTGAGAGAAGCCGAAGCTCAACGCTGTGGCATTTTCTAATCATGGAAAGAAAGAAGAAGAAGAAGAAGAAGAAGAAGAAGAAGAAGAAGAAAACACAAGCCTACTCATTAGTTATTTAGTGGCAGGAATCATGCAGAGAATTTAGTTTAATTTACGTCATTTAGTTCAGTTCAAATTGAGTGTTATTATTTAGTTTTAATTGTATTATTATTATTATTATTATTATTATTATTATTATTATTATTATTATTAGTGCTTTTGTTTGTTTATTCGTTATTTATTTTTAATTTAATTTATTTATCTTCCTGTCCATCTACTGCTCCACCTTGTTGGCCAACCACCATTAAAAACCAAAGAAGAAAAATGTTGTTCAGTTCAAAATTAGTGTAAATATGATTACTCACCGGTAGTTTAAATTGTATCATTATTAGTAGTACTTTTGTTTGTTTATTTTAATTTAATTAATTAATCTTCCTGTCAATCTACTGCTCCTAAACCCCCATTGAAAACCAAAGAAGAAGAAGAAGATAAGCCGAGGAAACAGCGCCCCTCGGTGGCTGTAGTTGGTAAATAATAATAATGCACCCGTACAGTCGACGAAATTATGACGCAATTAATATTAAACAAGTAAATCAAGTCTAACTGATGGAAACAACGGACACCTTTGTTGAAAATATTATTTTTAAATAATAAAGTGAACAGTAAGAGAGTTGAGAGTTCAGTGAACTAACTGGCATCGCGATGGAATAACGTTTAACTCACATGCTAACACGAACCGTTAGCATGAGTTAGCTTGTTTACCGGTGTTGTGCTAACAGTGGACCCGAACTAACGTTCAGTCCGGGAGGACATGGACCACTTCAGTCCGGTCCGGGAGGACGGGGACCACTTCAGTCCAAGCGGACGTAGACTATTTCAGTACAGGAGGACGTGGACCACTGCAGTCCAGTCCAGGAGGACGTGGACCATTCCATTCTAGTCCAGTCCTGGGGGGCGTGGACTATTTCAGTCCAGGAGGACTTGGACCACTTCAGTCCAGTCCAGGAGGACGTGGACCATTCCATTCTAGCCCAGTCCAGGAGGACTTGGACCACTTCAGTCCAGTCCAGGAAGACTTGTACCAGTCCAGTCCAGGAGAGCGGGGACCATTCCAGTCAAGGAGGATGTGGACCACTTCAGTCCAGGAGGACGTGGACTATTTCAGTACAGGAGGACGTGGACTATTTCAGTCCAGTCCAGGAGGACGTGGACCATTCCATTCTAGTCCAGTCCTGGGGGGCGTGGACTATTTCAGTCCAGGAGGACTTGGACCACTTCAGTCCAGTCCAGGAGGACGTGGACCATTCCATTCTAGCCCAGTCCAGGAGGACTTGGACCACTTCAGTCCAGTCCAGGAAGACTTGTACCAGTCCAGTCCAGGAGAGCGGGGACCATTCCAGTCCAGGAGGATGTGGACCACTTCAGTCCAGTCCAGGAGGACTTGTACCAGTCCAGTCCAGGAGAGCAGGGACCATTCCAGTCCAGGAGGTCTTGGACCACTTCAGTCCAGTCCAGGAAGACTTGTACCAGTCCAGTCCAGTCCAGGAGAGCAGGGACCATTCCAGTCCAGGAGGTCTTGGACCACTTCAGTCCAGTCCAGGAAGACTTGTACCAGTCCAGTCCAGGAGAGCGGGGACCATTCCAGTCCAGGAGGATGTGGACCACTTCAGTCCAGTCCAGGAGGATGTGGACCACTTAATTCCAGTCCAGGAGGATGTGGACCACTTCAGTCCAGTCCAGGAGAGCGGGCCTTGTCGTCAGATAAAGTAAGTGGACCTCGTCTGTCTGTCTGTCTGTCGGCGGCGCCTTGAAGTGTTTGTGTCTTGTTGTCTTCTGGTCACGTGTTGCTCTGAAGCTGCTCGTCTACAAACGTACATCCGGGCCTGTCGTCGCTCGTTGCCTGTTCAGTGGTGAGGGCTTCATGTTGGCTTCATGTTGAACCTGTTGAATATCATCCTGAATATTCTGTCATTCTGTTGTCGAGATGCAACGATCAAATTAATTGCTATCAAGTTTGATAATTTATTTATTTTTTGGAGTAATTAAAAAAAAAAAAGGTTCCAGTTCGAGCTCGTCAAATGTGATTCTTTTTTGATTTCCACAATCTTCTGTGAAAATGCACTTAATACTATTTATTGGATTGTTGGTTGGATAAAATGAGACATCTGATATTTGATTTTGAACAATTATGATGGGCATTTGAGACTAGACAACTAATCGGATAATCGACATTAATAATCTACAAATGAGAATAATCCTTCACTACAGCTACAGTTTCTTGTATTGCCATATTTATTTGTTATCTATTTTCACCCTGTACCTCGCTGTGATTGTCCCATAGTGCTGCATAAAATATATATATTTTTTTGTTTGAACAATGATAGTCAAAGTGCAGCTGGATGGGTCTGAATGCAGAAGAACACACTACGTTAGATAAAGCCTCTAAACTCACATAAAGTTCCTTATTATGGGATAAAAACAGAAACTTTAAGAGGGAATGGTCACAAATTTTGGACATTTTGTAGAAAGAAAGGTGCAAACACATCTTGATTTTTACATTCAAACGTCCCATATGACCGACCCCACTGCACCTTTTTAGGATGGTTGAATCCTTTTTATTGGATAATCATGCTTTGCTGCCATCTGCTGGTGAAGATGTGACACTGCAGGCAGACTGTGTGTGGAGTGATCAGCATGAGTCTGTGTACCATTTCATAGGAGGGGGGGATTTCAACCACTGCCCCTTATAAATCGAACAGCATGGGCCACTCGGACAGGAGGATAAGCCCTGAACCTGAACTGAAAAACAACCGTGTCACCACATAATATCACATTACAGATGTTGTCTGTAATACTTTTTATTTGCTGTCATGATTAGAACACAGTGAGATTGTATAGATGTGCCGTTAAAAGACTTAGACTGAAATGACTCGACTAATGACGACATGATGTTAGGCCAGTGCATATTTATTAGCACAGTGAAGATTCAATAGAAAAACTATCAATACACTTCAAATACACATTATTATATAACATATTCATTGCACCTTGAGTTCCAACATTATTGGATCATGATAAATAATCCCAGATAGTCATGCATAATCATCATATTTCATAGAGTATATGCAAAGCTGATGGCTTGAGCACTGGCGAGCGTGCAGATAGGGTTCTATGAGTGGCCCTTTAAGAGCCGTTGCTATAACAACAAAAACATGCGTCATTGTCCTGTGTTCACGGTCCCGGAGAGCTGGAGGTAAAGACGTTTGTTCCTCGTCATGTTTAGCATCGTAGGTTTGGGAGACGCTTTGTTGTCTAGGGGGGGGGGGGGATGCGTCAGTAAATGCATCAGTGCTGTTTCTACGAGTACGGGTGTGGTTTTAAGTGTCATCCTTACGTTCATCCGTTCACTCTCCAGCTCTCTCCAAACTCCCGAAGGCTCCTTGCCACGGTACCATCCGGCTTCATCCAGTCGTTCCTGCTCTTCCCGTCAAAGTTCCCACACAGACCCCCCACCTTCTCTTTGTACAAGCGTGGTAGGACGATCTCTGCAGACACAGCGACAACACAGCATTACTCAACTCACTGTGTCAGAGAAAATCATTCATTTTCAAGGAATTCCTATCGGATGCAGTCTGCAACCTCACCACTAGATGCCACCAAATCCCATATGCACTGCTCTTTTTGGAAGGATTTGTTCATGAATCCTACACATCACAGGCCTGTTTGATGAGGGGGAGATTAGATACCTGCTGCGCTGCGTCCATCAAACTCCACCGAGAGGCCGAAGTCGGTCTTCAGGTAGATGCGAGAGGAATGCTCCCAGATGTGTAGACCGGCGGTCGGCGAGGCAGGAGTTCTAGTTTTCCTTCCATCCACCTGGAGGCAGACAGTGTCAATGTAGTTCATCATATTTAACTAGACTTGTCTGATCTCATATTCGTACTTCTAAACATACATTTTAGCTAATGCTAACAGACTGAACTATCTCGACAGCTGTTGGTTGGATTGCCCTGAGAGTTGGTCCAGACATTCATGGTTCACTTACTGACGTTCTTGATCTCCTGACTTTTCCATGAGGTTGAGATTTTCTTTTAGGATTTCAGTTAAACGTCTCTGCTACTATTAGATGGATTGTCATGACTTTTCCTGTAGACGGTCGCCCTCGAGATGAATTATAATGACTTTTACTTTAATAACTTTTCAACCAACCCCCCTCATTGTGTCGAAATTTGAATATGTGGAACGGATTTTCCTTTTAATTGAAATTAAAATGTGCAATAACCACAAATAAATTACAGCAATGGCCCATTGAAAGGAACGACTGAGTAAATAGACGTGATGTTGGAACAGACAGTAACGTACACCTGTGAAAATGTTTCCTCGTGCCTTTTTAGAGGCCGGGTTCTTCCACATTAACGGTGTTTTGTGTGTCCACTTAATTGCTGATATCAGTGTTTTGGTTCATTTGATACATTATCTGGCTGAATAGGTCACATCAGCTTGTTTAGTGTTTTATGGATAGGAGGGATCAGCTGCTCTACAGCTCTACACTGATTTGGACGGGGATTACCATGGCAACGGACAAAGCTTTGCACCATTTGGGTCAGCCTTGATTCATTTTCAGTTTTCAGTTTGAATCATTTAGAAAAAATACAATGACACGACTCAGACTGCTTTTTAGAGGAATGGAAGGAAGGAATTAAGTCTCCTATAACCTATAAATAAATAAATAACATATGACATGACAGAGCATAATTTAGCACACAATCAATTGCCTCGCTGCTGTCATAACGCCTCAACAGAGAACATGTGACATAGTGGCGGTTATTTCCCCCGGTGCTTTCACAAGCATCTCTGGGCGGCCAAATGGTACGTCTGCTGAAAAGGAGCCACAAGGACAAAAACGAGACGGAGGCGGCATTTTGTTGAAGACGCCCCGCGATACTTACGATCAGCCTCCGATTCTTCTTGAATACCACAGTGTGATCGTACACTCTGATCTTAATCCTGTGGAGTTTCTGGCGTTCCTCGTGCTCGTCACTGTCGTCACCATGTTGGCCATCATGATCATCGTCATCGTCGTCATCGTCATCTTCATCTTCATCTTCATCCCTGACTCTGCGACTGTTGTCCTCTTCACTGCTACTATCATCCTCATCATCATCATCATCATCCTGTATGTGATTGGTGCACTCGATGTAGACCTGTGGAAGGTTACTGGGCAGGTCTTCGGTCCGGACCAGCACATACGAGTGCTCGCCCTCGAAGTTGTGCCTAAGTCTATCAAAGGTTCGGTACTCGGGGTCGCCCCTGATGTTGCACGCCCGGAAACCTGCGGAGCGACAAGTGTAGAGTGAGTAACAAACAATATATCACATGCTTTCGATGCATCAGAGAGTTAAAATGTTGACATTCACGGCACCTGTAGACCGGCAGTAATAATCGCCCTCCTCGTTTTGAAGGCAGACGGCGTTCCCGTCGCACTCGTCTTTGTCGTCGCAGTCAATCTTCCCCACGCCGTCGTCTCTCTCGCATTCGCATTTTTGACTGCAGTGATCGGCGTACCACACGTCATTGAACTGACAAGAACGAGAGAGTCATTGTACCGCTAGGACGCCAATGTCCACACAGTTAGACTTCAGTATTTGATGCTTTATATGACTTGTGCCTTTGTTGAAGAGTTGTTCTGACACTCACGTTATATCTGGTGCCGTTCCCATCCACGCATCCGCATCGTTGGATCGGAACGCAAGCCCGCCGTCCACGCACAAATCCTTCGTCACATACACATCCCTGCACGCAGCCCTGAGCTTCACGGCAGCCTGGCGGGCCGTTCAGTTGTGCACAGGTTGGACTGCAGGGTGGAACGCAAGTGGTGTAGTGGCTGTTCTCTGGGCAAGAGGGCGCTAGAGAGAGAGAGTAGATAGTTAGTCTCAAACCGAGAGTATCTGAGCTCATAGGCGCTGCCTAATATATGAAGTAAAAAGTACATTTAAGGGAACTCTGTCCATGTTTAATGTGTTTTATATAGGGGATATACAAAGGTCAAACTTACTTGACACAGGTGTAGTTGGTGGTTGTGGTTTAGCTGTTGTTGTAGAGTGTGGTGTGGCTGTAGTTGTAGGCTGAGGTCTGCCTGTTGTCGGAAGTGGATTAATGGATGTTGTAGGTTGATGTCCGGCTGTTGTTGTGGGCTGTGGTGTAACTGTGGTTGTTAGTTGGGGTTTAACTGTGGTTTGGGACTCTGGCTGAGTTTCAGTTGGAGGCTCTGAAGTTTCAAATCCTGGGTGCGCTGTTGTTGGTGGGTAGGGTCTGGCTGTGGTTGGGGGTCCAGTTGTGGTCGCTGTTATTGGTGTTGATTCCAATGGTAGATGTGTTGTTGTTAGTGGGTAGGGTCTAGCTGTGGTTGGGGGTCCATTAGATGTACCTGGTGGTACTGTTTTTACTGTTGTTTGAGGTATTTCTGTAGCTACAGATTCTGGTTGCTCTGAGGTTTCAACCCCTGGGTGGACTGTTGTTGGTGGGTATGGTCTAGCTGTGGTTGGGGGTCCAGTTGTGGTCGCTGTTATTGGTGTTGATTCCAATGGTAGATGTGTTGTTGTAGGTGGGTAGGGTCTGGCTGTGGTTGGGGGTCCAGTTGTGGTTGCTGTTATTGGTGTTGATTCCATTGGTAGATGTGTTGTTGTTGGTGGGTAGGGTCTAGCTGTGGTTGGGGGTCCAACAGATATACCTGGTTGCTCTGGTTCTGCTGTTGTTTGAGGTCTTTTTGTAACTGCAGTTTCTGTTTGGTCTGAAGTTTCAACTCCTGGGTGCTCTGTTGTTGGTGGGTAGGGTCTAGTTGTGGTTGGGGGTCCATTAGATGTAGCTGGTTTCTCTGGTTTTGCTGTTTGAGGTCTTTCTGTAACTTGAGGCCCTGGTTGCTCTGAAGTTTCAACTCCTGGTTGGTCTGTCATTGGTCTGTCTGGTTCTGCTGTTGTTTGAGGTCTTTCTGTACCTGCAGTTTCTGTTTGGTCTGAAGTTTCAACTCCTGAGTGATCAGTTGTTGGTGGGTAGGGTCTGGCTGTGGTTGGGGGTCCATTAGATGTACTTGGTGGTACTGTTCTTGCTGTTGTCTGAGGTATTTCTGTAGCTACAGGTTCTGGTTGCTCTGAGGTTTCAACCCCTGGGTGCACTGTTGTTGGTCTGTCTGGTTCTGCTGTTGTTTGAGGTCTTTCTGTACCTGCAGTTTCTGTTTGGTCTGAAGTTTCAACTCCTGTGTGGGCTGTTGTTGGTGGGTAGGGTCTGGCTGTGGTTGGGGGTCCATTAGATGTACCTGGTGGTACTGTTCTTGCTGTTGTTTGAGGTATTTCTGTAGCTACAGGTTCTGGTTGCTCTGAGGTTTCAACCCCTGGGTGCACTGTTGTTGGTGGGTATGGTCTAGCTGTGGTTGGGGGTCCAGTTGTGGTTGCTGTTATTGGTGTTGATTCCATTGGTAGATGTGTTGTTGTTGGTGGGTAGGGTCTAGCTGTGGTTGGGGGTCCAACAGATATACCTGGTTGCTCTGGTTCTGCTGTTGTTTGAGGTCTTTCTGTAACTGCAGTTTCTGTTTGGTCTGAAGTTTCAACTCCTGGGTGGGCTGTTGTTGGTGGATAGGGTCTAGTTGTGGTTGGGGGTCCATTAGATGTAGCTGGTTTCTCTGGTTTTGCTGTTTGAGGTCTTTCTGTAACTTGAGGCCCTGGTTGCTCTGAAGTTTCAACTCCTGGTTGGTCTGTCATTGGTCTGTCTGGTTCTGCTGTTGTTTGAGGTCTTTCTGTACCTGCAGTTTCTGTTTGGTCTGAAGTTTCAACTCCTGAGTGATCTGTTGTTGGTGGGTAGGGTCTGGCTGTGGTTGGGGGTCCATTAGATGTACTTGGTGGTACTGTTCTTGTTGTTGTTTGAGGTATTTCTGTAGCTACAGTTTCTGGTTGCTCTGAGGTTTCAACCCCTGGGTGCACTGTTGTTGGTGGGTATGGTCTGGCTGTGGTTGGGGGTCCAGTTGTGGTTGCTGTTATTGGTGTTGATTCCATTGGTAGATGTGTTGATGGTGGGTAGGGTCTAGCTGTGGTTGGGGGTCCATTAGATGTACCTGGTTGCTCTGGTTCTACTGTTGTTTGAGGTCTTTCTGTAACTGCAGTTTCTGTTTGGTCTGAAGTTTCAACCCCTGGGTGCTCTGTTGTTGGTGGGTAGGGTCTAGCTGTGGTTGGGGTTCCATTAGATGTAGCTGGTTTCTCTGGTTTTGCTGTTTGAGGTCTTTCTGTAACTTGAGGCTCTGGTTGCTCTGAAGTTTCAACTCCTGGTTGCTCTGTTGGTCTGTCTGGTTCTGCTGTTGTTTGAGGTCTTTCTGTAACTGCAGTTTCTGTTTGGTCTGAAGTTTCAACTCCTGGGTGCACTGTTGTTGGTGGGTAGGGTCTAGCTGTGGTTGGAGATCCAACAGATGTAGCTGGTGGCACTGTTCTTGCTGTTGTTTGAGGTATTTCTGTAGCCACAGGTTCTGGTTGCTCTGAAGTTTCAACTCCTGGGTGCACTGTTGTTGGTGGGTCGGGTCTAGCTGTGGTTGGGGGTCCAGTTGTGGTTGCTGTTATTGGTGTTGATTCCATTGGTAGCTGTGTTGTTGTTGGTGGGTAGGGTCTGGCTGTGGTTGGGGGTCCAGTTGTGGTTGCTGTTATTGGTGTTGATTCCATTGGTAGCTGTGTTGTTGTTGGTGGGTAGGGTCTAGCTGTGGTTGGAGGTTCAGTTGTGGTTGCTGTTATTGGTGGCTGTGTTGTCGGGACAACGTGATGTGTTGTTTTAAAGGTAGTTGTCGATGTCGGCTGTGGTCTTGGTGAAGTTGATGTTTGTGGTTGTGTAGCCATCGAGCTGTTTGCTGGAGGAAACTCTGGACCTACTGTTGCAACTGCATTGAAGGTTTGGGACATTTTCACAATCGAGTCACATTTTCATGATTATGATCAGTTATGATGTGCATGAAGTAAATTGAATGTTGGAGGACAGAGTTACCTGAGCAGTGCCCACGATGAAGTGATACATCATCTATGGCAACATCAGACTCGGCATTGGAACCTCTTCGCCCCTCAAATATGATCTAAAATTCAGTACACGGGTTACTAAAGCACATCATACCTCTTATAGGATACAGATTGATTAATGTATTATTTTAAGTTGTACAATTAGTGTTTGGCTCTACAAGTTCCATTAGACAAGTTAGGAGAAGAACTATCCTACCTGGAAGGCTCCAGTTGTTGTCAAGTCCACCTGAGCCAAGTGCCACATATTTCCTTGGTCATTCCTCTTCCAGAAAACAGCGTTGGCCTTTCTGTCCTGGAACAAGTAAACATGGAGGCCCATCGTATCTGCTGAGCCGTACATATGGTACCAGAACTGCAGACACTGAGGCCCAGAGTCCGAACACTCGGAGCTGATGAGGCGAGCTGTGTCTCCGTAAGATGCGCTGTTGCCTTCGATGTAAAGGTAGTGGCCATCTGGGTAAAGACATAAAATCTTGATGAAATAGATTATATTGGTCCATTCTGCCAATAATTTCAATAACCAACAATATGCCTTCCCTAGTAATAAGTGTGACCAATGTCAAAATGTCAAAGAAGTGTGGTGACAGTGTTACCCCAACTTTACTTTAGCTTGTGTCAGAAGGCTGACAGTTACCTCCTGTTGTGTGATCTGAAGAAGGCCCGGTCATCATAGAAGGAGTGGAGCCGCTGTGCCTCGTCCAATCAAAAACATCAGCAAGAAGTTGACTCCACTGACATAGATCTTGTTCAAAATTGCAGTCGAGTTGGCACACTGGGGACAAACGTCAGAGATATTTTCAGACCATTGGAAATCAAAAAAAGTCTTATGGAGGTGTGTGGGAGTGCTGCTGTGGGGTATTGGTACTGTACCTGAGTGTAGTGCTGGACTGTGATCTGTAACACTGACCAGAGGAGGCGCTGTGCTCGGCATGGGAGGGGATGCATCAGGACCACTCAGACCTGAAACAGTTTCATCAACATTATGCAAATATTTAGACACTATCAAGCTACACAGATGTTTTTTTAAGTTTAAGTGTTATACATTCAGTGTGATTCTTACCGAAGCACCGTCCACGATAAAGCTTTACATCATCGATGGCCACGTCAGACATTTGGTTGGAGCCTCTACGCCCCTCAATGATGATCTAAAGTTAAAGGGGAAAACAGATTTGTTGATTTGATTATTTGTATTTTGTTACTATTGCAACATCTTTGTCTTTTAACTGATCCGAGTGCCTGGGTAAGGGTGTCTGACCTGGAAGGCTCCGGTTATTATCAAGTCCACCTGAGCTAGGTGCCACATATTTCCTTGGTCGTTCCTCTTCCACCAGACGGGTTCGGCTGACCTGTTCTGGAACAAGTAAACATGGAGGCCCATCGTATCTGCTGAGCCGTACATGTGGTACCAGAACTGCAGACACTGAGGCCCAGAGTCCGAACACTCGGAGCTGATGAGCCGAGCTGTGTCTCCGTAAGATGCTCCATTGGCTTCAATGTAAAGGTAGTGGCCATCTAGAGAAGAGGAGGGAGATGTCAGACACGCTTTACACGGGGAGACAGAGTCTTACCTTACCTTTTGTATATTATCCGTCACTACAATAGCACATAGAGAAAGAGAGTATATTACCACCAGTGTGGTCGGCCGAGGGCCCGGTCTGCAGGGTGGGGGTGGAACCACTTTGCCACGTCCAGTCAAAGGCATCTGTCATCATCTGATTCCAGCCACAAAGGTTCCTGTCGAAGCTACAGTCTATATGGCAGACTACAAGGGAAACAAAAACAATGAACATGAACTAAATATTGAGGCCCTTATGCAACTTCCTAAAAATCTAGACAATCTTTAACTTCAACTACCATTAGAGTGAACGTTACCTGTAACCACACTTCAGCTTTCTGATGCAGAAACAAGTGGCCCATAAAATATACAGCTTCCTGTGTTCTTACCCGGGAGTGACGGCAGGACTTCTGCAGTCGTGGAGGGAGGCTTGGTTCCACTAATCAGGCCGGGGGAGCTTCCTAAAGGTCATGAATATTAATGTTTAAACCCCGAGGTGTCTCATTTGAGATCTTAATTAATTTGCACCGTTGGATTATTATTTTTAATATTATTAAAGCGTCAATCCAATTGTTAGAGGTGAATGTCACCTGAGCATGCGCCAAAGTGGATGGAAATGTCATCGATCGCCACATCTGAATGAACATCGGAGCCTCGTATTGCCTCCACTATGATCTGAAAGTGGTGATAGGAAAATTTTACGTTTCACTATCTCGAATATGAGCATCTTTTAGGTCCAAATGTTGTCTATATATAGTCAGACTTACCTGGAATGGACCAGAAGCTGTTATTTCAACAATCCCAAGATGCCATTCTGGTCCCTGGTTGTTCATCTGGGTCCAGAGCTTGGTGGCTTTATTGTCTTCAAGCAGGTAGATGTTGAGGGCCATGGCCGTGGCTGATCCATACATGTTGTACCAGAAGTTCAGGCAGAGTGGGCCTTCGTAGTGGCACATCGAGCTCCAGAGACGAGCCGAGTCTCCGTGGGTTACGCTGTTTCCCTCAATGTACATGTAAAATCCAGCTGGAGAAACATTGAAAAACAGCACAATAAACAGGAATATTAAAATGCCAATGCAGCAACACAAGGGATGAGCCAGGCCTGACATCGGGTTTTACCTCCAGTGGTGTGGTCTCCGTCTGGGCCAGTTAAGCTGGTTGGGGTGAGGCCTGAATGTCTTTTCCAGTCAAAACTGTCCTGAATGAGCTGCTGCCAGCCACACAGATTCTTTTCAAAGTCGCAGTTTATGGGACAGACTATGAAAAATCATATAAACACAATGGAGATTATAAGTATTATGAGCTTGATGATACAAACCAGTGAGGGATAAACCTTTCCCAACCCTCAATGCCCTTACGAGTCTGATCTGGTGTTGGCGAGGTGGGAGGTGGAGGTGTTGGAGGAGGTGCAGTGGTTGGGGGGTCAGCTGAAATGGGGACAACGACAAAAAACGAATACGCCAAACGAACAAACGAAGAAACAAACATAAAAAAAAACAAAAAAGGAAATGAGTTTTGTGTTTTTAGGGGATATTTGGCTTTTGGCAATCCCCTCCACATGTTAACCACCAACTACAACTTATCTAACACATATCTATGACATATCAAAGAAACAAAAAACTGATGGCCTCAGACGGGCCTCAGTGTATTTTGTTTTTGATTTAAAATACAAAGTAACTTTTTCGGCATATTTCGTTAATTAAATGCACAATATGAGGGTTAAAAAACTGCATTTTTCATTTCAGCTTGACTTTAATCTGACACATCTGACATCGTGATTCATTCTCATGCAGATCGCTGCCTCCCTCACAGTCCTGCTTATAACGGAGCTAACGGCCAATGTTAATGGAGGTCCCATTGACTTGCATTATGATGCCTTCAATCTCTACTCGGTCAAAATGAGTATTGAGTGAAGGTAAATTATAAACCTATCAAATGTAATCTTGTAACATTTTTTTTTACGGGAGAGGAACTTGAATATCAACAGTTGTTTGAAGGAGATGTATAACATTTAATCAAAGCAAGCGTTTCTACATGAGCAATCATTTTCTGATCCTAGAACATTTGATCTATAACGACTATAGATGACAATAAAAAGGTCAAATTCCTACATTTAGAATTCTCGATGGTTGACACCGTCACCATGGAAACAGTGAATCTCGAACAGCAGCCGAGCGAGCCATAATTTGCCACACCACCTTTATTAGCTTACAGAAGGACTGGAGTAGATGTAGCATGTAGCATAGACTAATTCAAAAATCGGTTTTGAATTGAAAATCGATTTGAATCTGATCGTGGGACACGCAAAGATTCATTCCCACCACTAATAATGACTTTGTCGAAATCTTTAGTGCCAGTAGTTGTTCAAACATTCTCTAAGTTTAGTCACCATATATCGTTTACATGTGTGAAATCGCACATCTGTCGGCGTCCTCTAGTCCGACTCACCGCACGCCGTGCCCGTCTGCCAGCCGAGCAGCTCAACCCCCGCCACCTGGCACGCCGCTGCGTAGGACTTGAGCGATTCACACAGGGTGTGTTGGTCTCCGCTGGTGGCGCAGTAGTCGTACACGCAGCTGCCGAGGTAGACGCCGGGGTGGACGAGCTCGTGGCAGGCCTTGAAGGCGTCGCCCAGCAGCGCGTAACACTCGCCGTAGGCCTCGTTCTCCTCCTCGTAATCACAGACGCTGGGCTCGTTGGGGTGGGAAACACACCTGGAGGAGATGGAGATCGTTATGTGTTGTGCCACTTCAAAATAAGACACAATAAATGTGGGATTATTGATATATTGACAGGACATTTTTAAGATATTTCTGTATGTTGGCACAGCAGTGGACTGAGCTAAATGCTATCGTCGGTGTGCTAATGTGCTCACGTTGACAACTCCAACATGCTGATGCTTAGCAGGTACAGTGTTTTCCATGTTCCACCTGAGTTCAGCTCGTTACAGTAGCATGGCTATAATTGGATAAGTAGCACTAAACACAAACACACTGAGGCTGATGGGAACATAATTATTAAAACAACCCTTTCCTTTAAACGGTTCCTCCTTTCTGGAGGTACTGGAATGTAAGAACATTGTGTCGATCCCTTTTAAAGTAGATGAGCTTACTGATCGTCGCCGGTCACCTTCCAGCTGTCTCCGAACTCAAACGGCCCCGTGGCATTCTGGCCCCCCGGCGCCATGAGGTCATCGTCCTGGCGTTCAGAGTAGGTGCCACACAGTCCGCACAGCTCGTACTTGTAGCGCTCATCCACCTGCAGGAAGAGTCTGTTCTGGGTGTCGATCATCATTCTGAGGCCAAAGGTCGTCTCCAAGACGATATACTGTTTCCGCAGGTAGACCCGGACCGAGCCGTATGGGCCGCTGGTGGAGTAGGGGAGCTGGACACGCCCGTTATTCACCTAGAAGGAGACAATCCTTTATTGATAAGGAGTTCATTCTTAGAATGGATCATTTATATTATATTTAGTGCAACCAATTATCTCCTTAAACCAGCTCTCTGGGTCGCAGTCAAGTTCTTGTAAGCTCCAGATAGTAAGTTACTCCCCCCCATGAGCTGACCCAGAGTAACAGCTGACCTCATAAACCTGGGTGTGCTGATAGTAAAGTCATCAGTTGCTGCCATTAATGAATGGCAGCAGATAACGAGGAACCATAACACACCAAATCCGGTAAACCATGCCACGAGACACATTTGCACATCCGCCTCCAATAAATTCACACGCTGTAAAAAAAAAAAGTGCGGCACACTTACGTGGACGTCGCCACTCTGATTCAGGGCGACGTGTAGACCTCCGACCTGGAGATCCACGGCCTCCAGCTTGGACCGGGTGTAGTTCTGGAGGGGCGGGTGGGCGTTGTGTCCGATCACCGTGAACTGGACGGAGCTCTCTCCTCCGCAGGTGGTGGTCAGCGTGTAGCTGCAGCCACCCTGGAAGTCGTACGCCATGCCGTCGAAGGTGACGTAGTGCGGGTCGCCGTACACGCTGCAGGTGGCGGGTTTGAACGGGAAGCAGTCTTTGACCCCGTCCTTGACCTTACACACCTCGTCGTCTGAGCATCGCATGGCGGTGCACGTCACCTTACCGTCGCCCACGCACTGACACCGCCGCTCGCACTCGCCCTCCGAGAACACTGCTCCTTTCTGCGGGATGATATGATATATAATATCTGGCACCGGGGGAGTATCGGTGAATGTGAACACTTACCTCGTAGTGTTCGCCAGCATACCAGCAGCCACAATCCTCCGCCGGGACGCACTCCCCCCCGCTGAGTCTGAAGCCGGAGTCGCACTCGCATCGCTCCTCGCAGGATCCACAGGAGCCGAGGAAGTCCAGACCTGAGCAGACCTCAGGACAGCCTTCAGCACACGAGTTGTAGTGGCTGTTCTCCCCACACTGCAGGGCTGAGAGGAGGCAAGATCACTGTTATCAGGCTGTTACAGTTATCAGGCTTCCCTTATTTTAAATACAGGGTTCCTACGGTGCTGCAAATCCTTGGAAACACTTAGTGTGGTGTTTTCAAGGTTTGAAAAGTGCTTGGATTTAGAATAAAGGTCTTGAAATGTGTGTTCTATGTGATGACATATATGATAGAACAGAGGAAAGAAGATCTCCATATTTGAGGGACTGAAAAATAGTTGGTGATTATATTTCTGTGGATCTGTTAGTGGAATTAGTTTTCCTTTCATTTGTGGTCCTTCTGTAAAAAGCTGTCTCCAAACATCATGTTGGTTGTTTAGAGGACAATAACTAATAATTTGACTGTAGGAAGCCTGTAAATATTAATAAGGAAGTCAAAGCAGGGAAGCAACAAAGCAAACATACGGCAGAATGTGGAGTTCCTCCACGCGGGGACGGATACCCCGGCCTCCTGGCACATATCAGCATAGACCTGCAGGGTCCCACACAGCACCGCCGGGTCGCCGTGGGTGGAGCACATGCCGACCACGCAGCCCCTGAAGTAGCTCTCCGCCTCCAGAACCTGCAGGCAGTCTGCGAAGGAGCCGGTCCTGGAGAGGAGGCCCCCGCAGTACGGCTCGCTGGCGTACTGGGCCGTCTCCAGCGGGTCACACTGGTGAGGCAGCAGGACGGTCTCGCAGGAGGAGGAGGTCGGCCCCGTCTGCCAGCTCTGCGCCAACGCCGTGGCGTCTGGGGCGATGGTCCCGTCCGGCTTCCTGAAGTCGTCGGCTCTCAGCTGGTTGAAGTTTCCACACAGGCCGCAGACTTTGTTGGAGTAGGAGGAAGGCAGGGTGACGTGGACGGCGCCGGCGTTGTCATAGGAGACGGAGAGACCGGACCGGGTCGCCAGCACCACGGCGGCCGGGTTGCTCCTGATGGTGACGTTGCCGCCGTCGAGACTCAGCGGAAGCTTCTTCCAGACCCCGTTTACCTGAAGACCAGTACACGTTTTAGACTTCCTGTCATCAGCAGTCTGGACTCACTGTGACAGTTTGCATAGAAAGCAGCATTCTGGAGATAGATCTATCTCTAGGGTGGATAAGAAGAGGCAGATAAGTCCGGGACATTATGCCACTAAACTCTTGCACTTTACAACAAACCCACAGTTTATCAGCAGAGTGGGCTGCAGATACGGGAAGGGCTCCGTCTCTACATTACTCACGCAGATCAACACTCATTACTGGACACGAGACTCCAGCGTACAGACAGTACTTCTGTGATTATGACTGTCGGGAACACTGGATGTTTTACAGAAGGAGTCTCCTTTTGGCTAATACACATTACAAATTGTCCTCAGAAACGTGATGTCACTCTGATAAGCAGCTAAGCCCAGCAAACTGAACAGAAATAATTAAGACTCATAAACAGCCAATAGGAGTACAATCAGGGACTGTTTTATTGTTGTTTGTACATTTCAAATGTACTGTTTATCAATTTTTTTATACTTAGATGTTACATTGTTGGCATTCTGTGGACATTCAGTAAGTCTTAGATATATTTATCTTTATAAATAGCCTCCCTTCGTCAGACAGCATGACTTTAGCTTCTGAAGGGAGTTCTTCATATATATATATATATATATATATATATATAAATGGATGTGAGTACGTCTACCTTCTTACATTTTGAAGTATATCTTCTTAAAGTGACTCACCGCGACGCGGTCCGTCTGCCTTTGCAGCAGAGACACTCTGAAGTTCCCCACGGCCACGTCGACCTGCCGGACCGTGTGCAGGGTCGAGTTCTGGTTCTGTTCGTTGACCACCTCCACGCTGAAGGTGGGCGGGGCCTCGGGGGGCGAGCAGGTCCTCGCCAGCGTGTAGGTGCAGGGCGCCACGAAGCGGAACACCTCGCCGTCAAAAGTGCTGCAGTCGGTGTGGCTGTATATGGTGCAGGTCCCCAAGGTGGGGCCTCCTGTTTGGGGGCCGCAGGTTTGGCCCTCGGGGCACCGAGACGGGGAGCAGGAGAGCCGGCCTCCCGAACAGAGGCAGCGGGTAGACTCGTCCGTCCACAGCTCTGTGTCGGGGTCACATGGGGGTCCTGTGGGACCACGAGACCCAGCAAACAACACTCAGTATTCACAACACTGTCTGTCTGGAAATATATGATAGAATAATCTTGAAAGCCTCAGTTATCCAAGCTCTTACTCATTGTTACTAAAAAAGAATGAAAAACATCATGACTGCCTTTGTGATCTTCTGACACACATGGGGTTGAATATTTATTAAGCTTTAAAAAAAGGCTTTGCACTTTTGCTGAAGGCTGTTATGACAGTTATTCCATTTAAGAAACCAACAGAAAAGCTTCTTAATCCAGTAAATAAGAAGATATTCACCACATGAGCCTCTCATCACACCGATCCGGTTAAAGGTGAACGGTCCCTCCATGGACACGGCTTCCACCACAACCTGATATCAAAGTACATCATTACAACATCAACATAATAATAATAGGTATATATATATATATATATATATATATATATATATATATATATATATATATATATACCTCCCTCTCACTCTCAATTTTTGTTTCTTATTATTATTCAATTAATGTATTTGAACAGTAAGTCTATTCAGTGTGATCTTTAGGAAACTGGTTAACTTGCCATTATAAGTCAAGACAAAATCAATAATTAAAAACACTAGTTTGCTCAATTTGCAACTTTAAGTTCAAAAGCTGCCTTAAAATCAAGAGTTAAATAACTAGTATAACTTACCTTTGTGAGTTGAAGCAACATATAATCATAAGTTAAGTTAACAAGAGAAAGTATGTTTTATTTAATGCATAATGTACATAGTAAGTCATTTCAACTCAGAGGGCCCTAGTTTCGTAGACCAGCGCAGGGCGGCGCAGGGTGGCGCAGCCGGCGCAGTGCAAGTTTCGACCCGCGCAGCCTTGCGCACCGTCAGTTTGGCAGTTTGGTAGATCGCCTGCGCCAAGATGGGTGTGGCGGCGCAGCAGGGGGAGGCGTCACAGATTCAGCTTGGCGTAGCGGAAGTTTCGTGGCAAAAAGCCTCGCCGAGACTGCGCTGAAAGCTCGCCAGCTCCAACCTGGTCTACTTTCGGCGCAAGGAGCAAGGCGCAAATAAAGTCCATTCATTCAATGCGAATCACAGCTGGCGGATCGGAAGTTTGGCTGACGGCGCGCAGTGCGTACACGTCACCGAGACCTCACAGGCAGGTTTCCACAGTTCCAGGCACATTTAAATGCAATACATAATCACAACAAACACTATTTAATGCAACTAATTGAATCAACACGTGCATTTCTATCTATATAGATTGTCCCGTCACATCTGACGTCAGATCAAAGGCGGATGGCACGCGTAACGGAAACTCAGCCTCTCGGACCAAAACATCTCCCTCTCTCTCTCCTGTTTTTTTATAATATCGGCATTGTTATTATTATGATACGCGCGCACAGCGCGTGATGCGCGTGGTGGGAGCGGCGGCGCTGCTTCTGTCATCGGGTTGTCAAGTGACGGAACTTGCACTGAACCTCCCCTAACGCATTAAAGGAGAGGAGAGGAGCTCATTTGATTGGTGAAGATCTGAATCGGCTGTATTAATCCCAGTCCACGTCTCGTCTCCTCCTCGTCTCCCACTCACGCCTTCTTCTCCTCCCTCTTTCCCACTTGCGCCGGTGGGCGAGACGGGAGGTGTGCCTGCGCGGTGCACGAAACTTGCAAAGTCCAGGCGGATACACCCCGTCGGCGCGGCGCAGGTGCGCTGAAAGCTGACTGCGCCTGGTCTACGAAACTAGGGCCCAGAGTATCAAGTTCAAACAAAAAATGGTGATTAATTAAGTAATTTAAATAACTTGCCTTCCTGAATTGAAATAAAGCTTTTATCAGAGTTGAGTTTACTCATATATTTAAGGCAGCTTTTGAACTTAAGTTTATAAGTTAAACCGACCGTGTAGGTGTTGTTGTTTTGTACCTGAGTCCCTGGTTGGATGACGTCCAATGGGATGGATGCCTGTCTCCAGCCGTCCCTGGGGGGGGCAGGGGAGCTCCAGATCTCTGTCAGACCGGCGCTGCTTCTCAGCAGAGTGTGAAGTGTCGACCCGTTAGCTGCAGCTGGGGATAAGTACCAGAACTCCAGACAGGCGTCGCCCTCCAGCCCCAGTGGACCACTCTCTAGAATCGTCCCTGCTCCGTCCTCTGGAGGTGGAAAGGGACGGGAAAACAAGTCTAACACACCGAATCCTTTCATCCACATATTCAGAAGTGACCAAATGGAACACTTTCAGGACAAATTCAATGACAAGGACCGCTCCGTCCTTTTTTAAATCACACAATATAAATGGGGAACTATATTTTTAAACTACGCAGGTTAGTTATTATGTCGTATTATAGTTTTAATCACATCAGAAGTAGAAATCCATTTCCCACTGTCTCTGTTAATAAAACAAGAAGCAACATCTGTTGAGTGCAATTATCATTTAATGTAAAAATGGCAGTTTGCCAGTATTTTGTGCTAAATGTGCTCTGATGCGCCCCGGGAGAACGAACCACGCTATGAAAGATTATTAGCCTGCGTCAGATCAATTTGTGATTAAACAGAAGCGTGGACGGATGTTTCCAGATCCCACAAAACTAAAGGTTACTGCATTCAAGTTCTCCTTTGGTGTCGGATTGAACTCTAATTGGACTGAACAGCTGCATTCAACTCCAATATCGGATTGCATTAATGAAATATGGCGGGGCTTTTCTTTACCTGATCTCCGTTGGTTCCAGTCACAGGCCGGATCGGTGCGTCCGTCGTAGAAACACTGTGTAACATATTCTAGGAAAAGGGGTGAAAAGAGTCAAATACAGGATGTTGTACCGTTTTCTTTAAATCCTCGTTGTGTTTGTATTCAACAAAGTAAAACTTCATACCTGCTTTTGGCCTCCAATCGGGTAAAGTTACTGATGAAAAGTCAATTTCAGCGCTGAAACAGGAAAGCAATCATCACAGATTCCGAATTCCAAATTAATAAAATATCTGATTGACTTAAACAAATACGAATAATAAAACAAGAATCACTTTCCACCTAATAAAAATACTAAACACATCAGGTCAGAAGCTCGTCTCACCTGCCCTGATCTAGGAACAGCAGAGTCACCGTCAGCAGCAGGTTTGTGGCGAAGCCTCGCAGCATATCTGATCCCAGAACAGCAGCCGAGCCGCTCTGCTGCTGTAAGACTCTGATGAGAAGAATGAAGGCTGAGCAGAGACTGGTGTTTAACTGTTAGCACAAAGAGGTGTGGGTCCTCCTGTGTCCTTCTCTGGACAGGAGGCGTGTTTTAACCCATTTATAGTCCCCCCCCCCCCCCCCACACACACACACACACCTGACCAGGTAACCTCAGCTGTGGTTGGAGGAAGCAGGCTGGTCGAGGTGGTTGGACTAATATAGTAACCATAGGCAAGGTCAGGGTTGAAAATGAATGAATGACTTAATGAAGTGATGAATGCAAAACAGCTGAATACCTCAGTATTCGTCAGTGTGATGTCACACTTATATAATCACCTGAGAGTAAATTGATTGGTCAAAAAAAGCATGTTTTAGTTAATGATAACATTTTGATGGTTGATGAAAAGTCGGATGATAATGATTAAGTCTTTGATTTTGCTGCTAATCCCTAAAATAGTTTATAATCCGTCTCACCTGCTGTTCTTACCTGTGAGATTATTATATAACAGGAATAACATTAATGGACCTTTTAGCTTCATAGAAACTACATTTTTTTTATCGCATTATTAAACTTAGATTTGAATATGTTTACGTAATTGTATTTCTAACTAAAGGTGTATTTGATATGTTCTGTCACGTCTATCGTGCAGTAAAAGGACGACGAGATAATTTCCCTTGCAAATCACAGCGAAGCCTCCGAGTCCATCACACCTAGCAAAGATAAGACCCAAAGATGACCTGTGAGGCTCAACTTATGCAATCCATAGTCCTAAAAGTACAAAAACGAGGGATTGTGTGAAAGAAAAGTATATTTAGTGTATGTCAGCGAGATATAGCGATAAGAAACGAGGGGATAGATCCATCATGGTGGCGTTCCTGCAGTCGGCTGGAATGCGTCAACAGAGAGAACAAACATCGAGCTCTTTAAAGCCCACCGACCTCAGAGAGCCTCTTTGTTCACTGTACACGCAAAGAGACAGAAACTAGAGATTATCTACAGTAAAAAAAAAGACACGGCCTGATTTCCTCACAGATAATCAGGGTTTTTATCTCATGTGTCTAAGGCGTGTGAGGAATGTTGCTCATAAAGTAGTTCAGACATATTCAGAGGCTTTTAATATGAAGTCTACGGCTCCGCGACGTATTTACACTCCGAGGCGACACATACCGGCTGTGTGTGCTCGACTGCATCCTGTTAATGTGTCGTCACACTCGGTGACTAATTGCCTTTTACTGTGCACATCCTAAAAAAAGGCAAATTGTACACCCGAGTAGGCAAATGAATGACAGCGTCATGAATGTGAACGCAGGGGGCTCGACGGTCGAGTTTATTTTTACTTTTAACGTCATCAGAAAATTGAGCATTGGAGAGTCAGCAGGTAAAATCCCTCACTCATGTTCCCAGCTAGCCCTCACCCATTACCAGACACAACGACCTGGATACAAATAAACCAATGGAATGAATTGCATCACCATAAAGAACAGAATAGTTTGACTGGCAAATTATTAAAAGCATGAACAGGATGTTTTTCGACGAGGAAGTAAAGAGAAATAAATACATATTGTCAGCAAATTCGTTGTGATTTCTGTTCCATGTGTAAGCAGTGATACTGCCTCTGTGGGCTTTTATTGTGAAAGGGTAGAAGGAAAGGAGTGTCATGTGCTGCCGTTTTTAGTGTGGAGGCAATGAGCTTATTTCCCTTATTTTTATTTGATTTATGAGCGCTAGTTATCAGGTTATGTATCCAGTTTTTTCACCACTTGCCTGAACAAGCAGGTGAGTTAGTGGATTTACTCGCCCAGTGGGGTGTTTTAATTGCCCCGGGGCAAGCGGGCAATCCTCATCGCTGAGCCCTGTTTTAACAACTTTGATTTTAAGATGATAATCACTGGAAGGGAGTTGTCTGTCTGTTGATGAAGCCCAACCTGAGGCCGAGTCATGTTATCAGGATACAGCCATATATAAAATACTAAAAAACATTATCAAAATGTAATCTAAAAATAGAAAGATGACACAATCTGAGAATGCTGCTCCATTACATGCCTATAAATCCATAAAGGTATTCCTCCTGTATGCCTCCTGTCAGCAAATAATAAAAGGGCTGTTAATAATCAACCTTGGCCACAGGAAGTGGGAGCAGCAGGAATGAGGGGCCAAGACCCGGTTCAAAGTAATAGCTGGTGGCTCCTCCAAGGATGGCTGTGGACCGATCCGTGACTAACGGTTAATAAGTCCCTGTTTGCTCTTTGAATCTCCTCTCTGCTCGCGCCGCTGTGTCATGGGTAAAAAAACATCACACCGTGTGATATCTGACATCTGACAGATCCGTCTTCTGTGTAGCTGGTGTACTATTAGGTCTAAAGATAGTCTCCTTCCAAAAAGTGACGAACGGGGTTTCAAGTTAAAGAGTAATGTGTCACCGGTTATTTTCCACTCGGCTCCTCGGTTTGACGGATGTGGAGCAGCAGGTTGGTCTCTGAGCAACGGGAGGGGGCCGAGCATGCGGCCCTGGGGGGCTCCGATGTGCAACACGGGTCTGGGATCTGAAAAGCTGGAATCAACAAACAGCATCCTGATGTAGGTGTTGTTGTTTTCAATGTGCAGAGGGCTGAGTGAGGGGGCGGAGTCAATTATTAAACAATTCTTGATTTTGGATTTACATATGATGAGATTTTTTCCTTCAAATCTTTCAAACCAATTCCTGTTTGTAGGATACGGTTGATGAGCTACATTACTTATATAAAATAAGGAAAGATGCCTGATTTTTTTTCCCACCCTCTAGCCAGAAGTTATGATTTCATTCATGTTATTTCCCAGTGGACATTTACTGGGAGCAGGTTGGTTGGTGGTGACCTTGGGTGCTTCCTGGGGTCGAGGTCGAGTCTGTCTGGCTGAGTGGTTGGAAAAACGGTGCGTACGATCTGGTGCACTTATACTCCGACTCGTCCACCAGTGTATTTTTGTCATAAATGCAGCCGCGTCTCCGGGAGCGAGCGGTTCTGCATCCACTTCATTTTCTCCGAGTTCAGTTTGTACGAGGCGCGCACCCAAAGGTCACCGCTGCTGGAAATGAACCAACGGAACAAAAATCAATGCAGGATGCAGCCTTTCATCTCCAAACAGGCCAGTCAACGATGAAAACCTCCTCTCCGCCTGCTTGTTCCTCCACTGGAGCGGCAGGTCAAGGTCACGGCCGATGGATAACACGGCGTAAGACGGCCACGCGCCGAGCACTCCTTCACTTTTCATTGAGCTCTCATTCATACAGACAGGGATTAACTGTTGGGATCACGCAGCTTCTTCTTTGTTTGCTGTCTGAGGCAACTTCCAATGACTCAACGTGGAGGTCAAGGTCATCGGAGATGGAGGCCGGTGAGGACGGCAGGCCGGACAACCGGCTGCCATCCTTCAACAGGAGTCTTTACTGTTCATGCCCTGTTTCTACAGTCTAACAGGCTTTATGTACTTTCAGTTGCAGAACAACAACAAAGAAAACAAAGCATGATTTTTGTTTCTCCCACTTCAGAGTTTACAGAACATAACGGCCTAGAAAACCTGAGGAGTGTTTGTGAACTTACACATATACAGTATACAGTAATATACTTTGTGAATAGTATATAAATATAATATAGTAGTAAATGACATCGGTACTTGAGTGTTGAGGACAAACATAAGTGACTCTATAACGCTGCATTTTAAATCCTTGGTCTATATTTGCGGGCGGATTCTTAAACGGACCGTTATAAGAATCCGACTATAAACGGACGATCCGTTTATAGTTGGTCTGTTTTTCTCCGAGGATGAGGAGGAGGCGTTTCCTCCGACGGGGTGAAGGGATGCAGCGCAGGGAATGCAAAGCAGGCGACGCGTAGGTTGAAGCCATCGCTTCAGTCTCCCAAATTAAAACGAGTCCATCAACAACAAATTAGACGTCAATATGCAGCGCCTGTTTAATATTCATGGATTCATTTGACTCGCCAAAGCATTTCCTTAATTTCACAGGGACGAGTCAAACTTGTTAACATTTCACCCCCAACAGGCCCCGAAGTCAACAAGTGTTTCTAGAGCACTAAAGCAAGAAATAACCCGTCGCATTCCAATTATTATTATTATTATTATTATTACAATAAACACAGTTGCATTTTGTTTAAGTGTTTGGTTCATTTCTTTCTTTCTCATGTTGGTTGTTGTTGTTTCAAAGACGAGGTCACGGTCCTTCCTCTGTGTTCCTTCCTTCCGTCACACTTGGCTGAGGAGTTTCCGTGCGACCTCGCCGGTGTTTCCTGGCCTGTGGCGCCGCGTCTCACCAGCAGAGCCCCCCCCCCCCCACGGCGGCGGCTAAACGGGCTGTTTAATGAATACAGGTGCTGCAGTTCTGCTCCACCTATCAGGGGAGACATGATCGATACTGTAGGCAAGCTGCGTTTAATTGTCTTTTGTCCTTTTGTCAACACTGTGTGAGGAAGGCGAGAGGACCCCCCACCCCCACCACCACATCCACCCAAACAGTATTTATTTAAAGGGATGCTTCACCCATTCGGTTAGAAACCCGGTAGTATTTTTGAATGTTCATGCATGTTCGAGCAGTTGGCAGGAGCTGTGCATTGTGGGAGTTGTTGTCTTCCATCCACAGGCACCAAATTCCACACATATGACCCACTTTCTATACAGATTCATGTTTCCACCGGGGAAGTGTCCCTTTAATGATTGATTCTTGATCGGGCTCTTTGATACGTGCAGCTCTCTGTTGGTTTGTGAGAGAGAAAACATCAGCGTCATGTTATTAAATATGTTTGAGCATCATATTGGATTGCACATCAGAAAAAGCAGGTTTAAATAATCAAACCAGGAGGTTTATTTGTGATTTTTATTCTCCGTTGTTGAAACACTCGTGTGCTTTATTTGAGCTATTTCAACCCTCCGATGGCAGTTATTGTAATTGCTAAGCTCATTCTCTACCAGCCAGATTCATGAGGACACTTAACTGGGAGCATTTACATCATGCATCAACCCACCAGCAGGTGGCACTCTACCGCCTTCTGAAAACGTCCAAGTGTCAGTCATGACTCATGACAGTAAAGTTTCTGTAGGTTTACCAACCGGACCATGTTGTAAAAAAAAAAAATGACGCTGATGGAAATGTGCAATCTAAAATTGAAGCGAGTATTAATTATAAGTCCAAGAGAGAAAAAGCCTTGAAATGTGTTTCTAAGAATGAGGATTGCGACGTGGACTGGCTGGAGCATTTCTGCCGGGTCTTTTCATGTATCTGACCCAGAAACAGAGAAAAGAAAAGAATTTAATTACAATAACAATTGCTCTCGCTATCTAGTCTGTTAAAGCAAGATAATTCCCATTTATGAGCTCTGATAGGGAATTGTTTTTCTTCTGGGTTCAGTGGTCCTCTCGCTGATGAAACCCGCCGGCCGACCCACAATACTCCGTCTGACGGCGGCCCAGTGTCCTTTCTCCCCTCAATTAACTCCAAACTGCTCTCCATTACACGCTACAATGAGACACGCAATTTCATTACCTCACACGGACCCCATCAGCGCCGCTAATTGTTTTTCTTTTTCATTTTCAGCATCCCTCCATCTCCCCGGTGGAGTGGGTGTGAAGACGTCCCGCGCTCGGAGGGGTGGAAGGATGGGGGAGGTCAGGGGTCGGAGGGGGGAGGGGGGTTCTAAGTGTGTACACTTGCTGTTTATTCGTCCGACAGTGAACAGAATTAGTCCGCGTAACCTTCAAAGGTCAGGAACTTGAAGCACTCACCGACACTTAATTCACAATCAGCGAAAGGTCAACGCAGACACACACGCACACACACACACACACACACACACACACACGGAGAGCCGGTTTACGGCGCTAACAATGATGGTGCGACCTCCACTTCCTGTCCTCCGAACACAACAACTCATCACTCCGCTGGAATGTAGAGGTACTTCTGTTGCACTCAAAGTAATATCAGGTGTACTATTGTCAGAACCGGGATTCCTTTCGTGTGCAGTACTGAAGGATCATGGACTCGAGTCTCTGGATCAGCTTGGATGTAGTCCTGTATTATTACAGATCAATCAGATCCAGAACGGACAGACTGAGGAAAAGCTTCTTCCCAGTCAGTCAAATGCACATAGACTTCCCTTCCTCTCGTGGACCAAAGTATCTTTATTTATGTTATTTCAATGTTGTATATTTTGTATTTTTTCTGTATATATTCCCAAAATATAGCTGCTTCATTGTCCAGCAATGCCAATAAAGACATAGTTTAGTTATGGTAGTGTATGCACATCAGGCTTCTGCACAATGAAGGCCACTGAGAGACTTGTTATATAACCCGTTGCTAATATAGAAATATTTAATATAGCAGCTCAATTATGATATCAATGATTTGTCAGGACCTTTAGGACGGTGCTGCTGATAGAAGTGTGACATCAGCGACTCTGAGTTGAAGGAGAAAACACCAAGGAGCCGGGATGAAAGGAGTCTCCTCCTCAATAATGCAGAGGAGTTGTGATGATGTCATACACAGAGGGCCTCCTGCATTAGTTCGACCTGACGGTGACTCATTCTGCCTGAGATCACCTCAACAGTGAAACTTTTCTACAGCAGTCACAACTTTACTCCGCCATGTTAAAGACGTTTTTGTTTAGTTAATTGTCTCGGCTTGATGGAGTTGTAGCCGCATATAAATATGACACATGTCATTCTCTGAAACGTCCAACAGAGACGTCTCCTCGCCCCCCTCCAGCTCTCGTCTCATAACCTTTTTCTTTGCGTCCTCGACACCGCTCGCCCCCCCGTTCCTTCCCGTATAGAGATGAATTCAATACAATGCATCCAATTGAACGTGGCCCGATGACTGAGATGCGAGGCGGGGTTCCCGGATCTCCAGCTGAAATGGCTTCGGTCGTTCTACCCCAGAATGTGATTCGCTCACCTAACCACCCGAGACCGGTTTGTGATGAGATGCCGGTCTCCAGCAGAGCTACAGAAATCACGTCCATGCTGGTTCACCTTAGCTGAGCCACACAACCGCTGCACTGAGAGAAACCTGAAGAGAAAACAGAACGAGGGAGGGAGGGAGGGAGATAACGGGAGAGGAGTCCTGAACCTGCAAGCAGAAAGGTTGTCTGCCCAAAATCCTGTGCAGTCGAGCATATAGGAACAATCAGAGCACAGACACACACACACACACACACACACACACACACACACACACACACACACACACACACACACACACACACACACCACACACACACACACACACACACTCTTTGTACAGCTTCTTTGTTCTTTTCTGTGTCTTACCTTTTTCACCATTTTAAATAAGTCTGTGGCCAGTCAAAAGGACTTAATTTCATTTAACAAGTACAAAAAAGAAAAACAGTGAGGAGACGAAACCTTTGGCATTCTAATTACCGAGTGATCTGCATACAATCAAACAGCGTATTAACCCGAGGTGTGGGCCTTGTCGCCCCGACAGCAGAATAAAAGTGTTTTTCCTGCTTCTTCTCCATGAAGGCCCCGGCACGGAGGCAGCCCAGCAAAACCCTCATTATGTTTGGAAGATCTGTCTTCGCCTGCAGCACCTCAACCTCTGCACTTTTTTTTTTTTTTTTTTGCTCAAACAGATAACGGCGAGCAGCTGCAACCAGGTAGAAAGGACCGTGTTTGAATGTCAACCGTCAAATATCAGAGGAGGGGGAAGCTAGAAATGGCACGGCAACTTTGTCAGAGTTGTAAAAGACGCACATTATCTCGGCGTCGGCGATAAGGCGGAATAAAAGCCACGGGGAATCTTAATCATGATATCGGGGATTAGACTCGGGAACCGAACGGCATAATTTGTGAAGTTCGCCGAACGCAGCTCTGAATGCAAAATGAAAGCAATTCATGAGAGATGCATACAGAACGGGGCATGGTAGGAGGTATGTTTTAATAATCGATGCACCGCATTATTCATGCAAATACTGGCTAATTTTTAATCATATGAGTGGGTGCATGTTTGCAATCTTCTTTAATCATCCCCTCAGTGTATAACTCCCAGCACCCATCTATAGCTGCAGATGGGGATGACTGGGAAAGATGGTGAGATGCTAACTAACAATCAGGGATGCACCGCGTGGGAACGCCAAAGAATCCTCACTTTAAATCTTGTTTATACCAGAGATGCATTTCTGGTATAAAAATAAGACTCACCTCGGATCTAATCAACCGATTAGTCAACTCATCGACTAACGGGACAGAAACAAGACCTAGGATCAACAAAGTGATCCAGGGATGAATACTCCATCTGTCATATGGAGACAATGATTTTCTCTTTGCTTGCATCGGGTGACTCCGAGGGCCGAGATCCCTTCCTTGGTGGTCTGGATGCCTGAAGGTTCAGCATGCATGCGTTTGCATGGCTGCTAAGACTCGTCTGACCCTTCTCGCGTGTTGACGCACGATGAGTCTGCAGTCGTCTCCGGAGGACTCCGACGCTGACAGGGGGCCACGGGTGCACGCTCGCCGAGTCGATAAACAATCTGAGAACCACAAAGGAACAATAGCCACCATTCTATTGCCCACCCGGCAAACACGTCCTTTTAAAAATGTCAAATGAAAAAGCAGTTGCAAGGGTGCAGTGTTCTATTGATTCAAAATGGGCTCATCATTTGACCACCGTGCTCAATTTATGGACTCCCTTCCATCGTGGATACAAAGTGGCGGAGCAAGGCCTCGACAGTTATTAGGGGGAAATTGCAGAATAACACACAAAATCTTTAAAGTCATCTTTGCAGTGTATCAAAAAGAGAAAAGGAAACTAAAATAACACTTTGAAATGTGCAATCTGTGGAGGGGAAAAGGTGTGGAAAGAGAAAGAGAGGCTGACGGAGGCGTAGAAGAAAAACTCTCACGGGCAAATTCACAAAGAATGTAGCCGCTGATCGCACCACGGATTGGCGCTTCACTCTGCCGCTGTCGGCCTCGTCTCAAGATCCGGTATATGGAAGATATTGTACTATGATATTACAGTGCAAACACAGCCATTCAGCCAAGGGGCTTTTTGCAATTCTCCACGTGGCAAAGAAACCGTTGCCTTTGTGCCAAGAACGCCGGAGAACAACAGCAGAGAGAATGTGAGATTACATCTTCAGACCGGGTCCTCACTGACGATCTGCAGAGGCATTCCTCAAAGCCTCAGGCAAGGAACGTAAACGTGACACAGAGAAACCATATTTGGGATTTAATATGCCATCATTACTGGGTCCGCGCCTCAGAAACGATGCTCTGAAGATGCTAATAACTTCACCGTAACTGCGTGTGGCTGAATCGGATCGGACTGGTTTTTACAATGAGGCTCATTTGCATAGAAAGTAGACAATTTTGCACCAAATGCATGCACATTACCTAATTCAAATGTGTGCAAATAGCACGTGGGCACCGAGAAGGTATTTTCCTGGTGGGGCAGGTTGAGTGCTCTGAGAATTACATGGTTTCCTTTTGTCTTATTTGTGCAGGTTCTTATTTCTGACAAAATCCCAGCAACAGTCTCCATCAACTATCAAGCAAAATATCAATGTAAACAAGTGAGTGAGACAGGAAGTAAATGGGAAATGAGATGTGCTGCACTTCCTTTGAAGCCTATAAGAGTGAGGGATATGCCTCCTGCTGCGGGAGTGCCGACCTCCCCGTCTGATCAAACCTTACCTTTTCATCTTCTCTGTCGCCTTCTTCAACCAGTCCAACCAGCATTCTTCCCATCATCTCTCATCTAACACACCCCCACCCCCCCGTTCCCCTGAAACCCACTTCTTCCATCCTCCATGTCCAACCAATTATCTTCTCCTCCCCAGGACGCGAGCACAATCTTTGTTTCCAAGGTATTATGTTCCCTCTTATTCCCACGTTCCTCCAGCGTAATAATGAAAAAAACACCCACACTTAGATATTAAAGGGAACACAGACAGTAAAACTTCAATCAAAAGCTGAGCACCAATTAGACGTCTCGTTTTACTTGCCGTTAATATTTTGAATGACGATTTTCTAAAGCCATAACGGTAAACACGAGAGAGGAAAAAACAATTCTCACGTTCCTCTCGGTGTTCGTCGCTGTAACTAACATTTATCTCACTGGCACTGAAAAACATAAAAGAAACTTGTAGGATATTTTTGTTTAGTGTAAGAACACTTTATTTTCTATACACAGTCGCTCATTAATCATAAGAACTGCTCTTGCTCCGGGCAGGTTAGAAGAAGAGAAGGCAAACTCTCACAACAGCACGAGATCGATGCTGAAAAGATTTCTAATGGAAAACTCTTTGTATCGCAGACATGTTATACAATCTTACAGGGCTGATATGAACCCCTCTGTGATTTATAAAACACTACATACTGCATATTCTGCCCACATCATTCACTAAAGTGAACTGGTTTGCATATGGACTGAATTAGTGTTATCCTACACCACTAATGGTGTTTGAAGAGGCCGTTCTGGGAGGACGGAGGGAGCGTTTGAGGAGCTTTTAACCCGGACTGACATGCTTTCTGATAAGGAGACAGTGATGGAATATTCTAGCAGCAGGTCCATTTCTCTGGCAGAGTCACGGAAATATTGAAGGCGTGGGATATTTTTCGTTGGGCCATTCTCACATCACCTAGTCTGTAAGAAGAAGAAGGAGGGGTGAAGGTATCATCGAGTACAAGAACATCACATCTCATTCAAAGCCAGGAAACAGCTTTCAAAGATATCAATCATCTCTCAGATGATCAAAGAATCAACAAGGGAGTTTAATAATTCTGTCAACATACATTTTTTTTTGTTTATTCAGAAAAATAAATATTTCCGTGACAGGTGTTGTTTCTGCCGCTGCTGCAGTTCATTTGATCTCGACGTAAAAGTAATAGCTGTGTTTATGCTGATTTATTTCAAGCTTTTATTGATCTTAAATAGCAAATAAAACTGCAATGACAAATTAGTGTATTTTTAATCGGACGCGATGTAGTGGAACTATCTTTCGAATGCTCTTGGAGATGTTTAAGGATTTCAAGCTGATGCATAAAAAACAAAGCAAAACAAACAAGCTACAATCACAGACTCATGTCGTCCAAATAACCCGTACAGTGACTGATGGATGATGGTCACATAGAGTCTTTGGTGCTTAGACTCAACAGGAACAGACAAACATATTTAAGACGAACACAGTGTTATTGGATAAGAGAGACCAGCCAATGAGAACAGTCGATATCATGATTGACAGCTAGGAAACTTTGAGTGACGGGATGGATGAGAAATATCGACAAAGGTTTAGGCTTCCTGACTGAACTCCAACCCTGTTAAGGAATAAAGTCTCTAAACAACGAAATTGTTTGTATTTGCAAATAGTATTAACTGGAGCTAAAACACAGTAACCAAACAAGGCAGGTGAGGAGGGTCACATTAGTGTTGTGTCTCAGGTTACCACAACAGATCAAACAGAACAGCTGAAAAGGTCTTGAGGAGGGTTTTCGTTTAGTGTCTGGGGTGCTGGTGAAGCCGGCGTACCTGCAGGTCGGCGCTGCTCATTGTTTACAGTCTGATTAGCAACTCGAGCTGCGAGACTGGAGTTGGAGTTGAGAGACGACGTGTACGAGCAGATTGGTTCACAGGTAGCCGGTTTACAAGCTAATTTCAAACCAATAAAAATCTAAATCAACGTCGGACAACAGCCGCAGGGTTCCCAGATTGCATTTCCTACCAATCCTCTTTTGAGACACACGGAATCATTTTTTCCCCCTCCATTCAACCAAAGCCTGCTCCAATGTGATTGGTCAACACTACTTGGACTAAAACCAGAAAACCAGAACGCTTATACAGAAGGACAAAGTGTTGGAGCCTTCATTCGTATGCAGGATGTGTTCATTGAGATTGTTTGTGCATCTGATCAACACACGTGGTTCTTTCCTGTGCGGCGTGTTCTTCAGGCCTCAGTAGCTCTGTGATGGATCCTTATAGCCCGGCAGGCATCTGCCTGTATTACAGCCGGGCCCAACTAATGAACTGAACCCAGACACGGTCTTAATCAGATTAATGGCTGTTTCAGGTATAAAATGACCAAAAAAAAAAATCAATGGGGAGAAAGCGAGCCGGAGGGGAGAGCGGAGCCGATCCATGGCTAAAGGAGGATTAGACGCCGCGGTCGGGCGTGAAGTCAAGGTCAAGAGATCAACCAGCTGATGGGAGGTCAGAATGAGCCAACTACGCCAGGGAGCAGAATAAATCTAAAAGGTGAGCAGGTAGTCGGGGGGGCCGAGACATTCTGTCGGCCTGCTGTCGATGCCATATGGAAAATTGCACTGATGGAATGCAGATCACTAATATTTCTGAGAGGCATATGGTGACAAAGGTCAGGGCCATTCCTCTTCTGCCCCGGTCACATCCCCAAGGACAGCCTGACTCGTGGCGTGGACTGTAAAACAAACGGCTAGCAGTCTGACAGTTGAGGCCCCTCACACAGGGCACTAGTACCCCAAGACAGTTGAGGCCCCTCACACGGGGCACTAGTACCCCAAGACAGTTAAAGCCCCTCACACGGGGCACTAGTACCCCAAGACAGTTGAAGCCCCTCACACGGGGCACTAGTACCCCAAGACAGTTGAGGCCCCTCACACGGGGCACTAGTACCCCAAGACAGTTGAAGCCCCTCACACGGGGTACTAGTACCCCAAGACAGTTGAGGCCCCTCACACGGGGCACTAGTACCCCAAGACAGTTGAGGCCCCTCACACGGGGCACTAGTACCCCAAGAGAGTTGAAGCCCCTCAAACGGGGCACTAGTACCCACAACTAATGTCACAGGAAAGCAAAAGCTGCATGGTAGAGCTGTAAAACTATAACAAAAAAAACAAAACTGATATTGGGGCTGCACAGTGGTGTAGTGAGTAGCACTGTTGCCTCACAGCGAGCAGTTCCCCAGGAAGCCTGGGTTCTCTCAGGGTTCTCCGGCTTCCTCCGACACTCCAAAAACATGCAATGACAGCTGGGATCAGCCCCCCGCGACCCTGAATACAGGATAAGCGGTAGACGATGGATGGATAAGACTGATATTGGCTTCTTCAGATTATGTCGTGATGCAACACAATGATGTATGAGAGACTGGATTTGTTTGGTGTACCTCCATTGTGATTCTCCACCCCCCGAGGAGGAGCACACACCCTCAGCTGAGAGGTTATTTTCAGCCCTTTCAGTTTAATGTTTGAAGTGCAACAACACGACAGAAGGGGAGTAGCATTACCAGCCACACGCCACACACAGCCACCTCTTATAAACCCCGGCGCTGACTAATTGGAGTCGACTAAATGGCCTGAGGGGGAGCTCATGCTGGAGGACTGGGAGTTGGAAGTAGTAGGTAAGCACAGCGAGGCGTTTGCCACGGCAGATTAAAAAGATGCTTACTTCAGGTTCCGGTGGCTTCCACGCCAACAAGCTTAGGTCATGTTCCAGCAGCTTCCCGACATCTCCTCTCCACTCGGCTCGTCGCGGCGCGGCTCATTATGACAGATTGCCACTTGGTTGCATTCTGGCAGAACACTGCAAACTTTCTCCAGATGAGCGGCTGTGACACCTCCGGGGGCTTGAAGTGCCACCAGATATGTTCTTTGACTTAAATGACACCATGCTCTCCAGTAGCGGGTTGTGTTCCATGCCATGCTGTTGACACTGCACCTCGCCGGGCCGCGGGGGCGTAACGGACAAACGGCGGGCGGATGCACTCGGGCTCAACTTTGACAGTCTTTGTGTCGCGGCTAGCGGAGCCCGGGCACATAACGAGAAGCCGACCTACTCGAGTATATCAATCAGCTGAATGTCAGGTGATCTTTATCGTTGTTGTCCCTTGAAGGGAAATGTTGTGTGCAGCCTTTCTACCGGGCAACATTCTCACAAATACAGAGAAGTAAACAAGTGAGTTCTTCTTCCTCCAGGCCGGGTTGAGCTTTTCTTTCATACGCAAAAATAAATCCTTCTTATTATTATTATCTTTTCCAGTGTTGTCTGAAACATGAGGATATATCCAAGGCGGAGCAAGATAGGAAAGCGTGCAATTAACTTTTATTTGGTCAATACCAGATAACAGTAGATAACTAAAGGTGGGATTAGGGGTCTACAGAGTAAGAAATGCTGCATTCATGCAGCGATTCGTCCTCCTTTTAACAAGTAAGGACGTTTTCTCATCATGAGATACACATTAAAAGCTTTGGCAACAACCAATGAGGGAACGACAGCTGTATTCTGAACTGGTCCGATGTGAATGCTTGTAGTCCGTTTGCATATTTAATGCATTTGGATGGACATGTTTAAAAAGATATATTACATATTTTAATATTTATCCATTGTGCCTTTGATTATGCTGTGGGGAACCTTTTTGATTTCTCATTTTTTCACTTCGCTGATTTGGATGTTCTTCTTTCTCCAGTCTTTCTCCTATTCACACACATTTTCAACACACACACATTTCCAACACACAATTACCAGACGATTTCACCTCATCCAGCAGCATTCAGGCGTCCGTGCGAGAGGGCACATGGGAGTTTCTTCCCAGCAGGCACCGAACACTGCAGGAGAAAGTGTTTTCTCGTTCCAACGTATCAGCCCGAGACGAGAAAACATTCCCAGAGACATTCTGAAGCGCGACGTAACTATGTTTACACACGAAAGCAGCCTTTTCACCATAATAGCACGTTAGAATTTCAATGAAATCATTTGCTTTTTTGTTTTTAGCTTACAGCACTTTTAAGGGGCTATTTGAATGTTAGCTCAAACCAATGGAGACGAAGAAAGATGCTTATTAAACCTACACTATGACAGAGGTTCTCAGCCTTCTGTCACTTGAGGCCCACTTCTAATTGATTTTTTAATTCCTAGAAACACCTTTCCATATAAATGAGAAAAATTAAAAATGAGTCCTTCCTAGTCCTCTTTCTACGGCACATTAAACAGCATGAAACACACCTTCAACGGCGCTGTCGGCCTCACTCTTCAATACTAATAACTGTTTTTGTGAAGAAGCACTTTGGATGCTTCAACGTGAGACAAACTCCTTCGAGGACTGTGGTCAGTCCACGTCTAACCAAGACTTTAGACTAGTTGTCTGAAACATTCTGAGCAACATTTAATTCACTGTTGGGCGTTCACTCTTGTACTCGTGTTTACTTTCCTCTGAAGTTCGTTCTTCCCGTTTTTCTTCCCGTTTTCGTCTAAAGTGGAAGTGCAGCTCGCTGCACAGCTGTGCGGAGGAAAGCCTTTCATTTTGGCTCATTTGGTTCTAATAGATTTGAGATGTAGTCACTTAGTGACTAATCTAATCTCATTTAGATTGCAGTTTTATTTCCCTCTGTTTTTAGTTTGATTCCCTTTCCAGTGTCATTAGGCCTCTTTTAGGTAAATTTACTTCAATCTGATTAGTCAATTCAAATAAAAGCACGCTTCAGTTTAAACGTTCCTGTCTAATGTCTCGTCTCCGAAAACAATCTTCATCCCGCTGGTATTCAGTCCTTGTTACGATGCACTCAGAGCTGGGTAGTAATGCGTTTACTTAAGTACCTTTTTGGATATATTGTACTTGTATGAGAAGTTTTAAAGCAACATACTTTTTGACTTCTAGTGTATTTGTGAAGAAGAAACGCTACTTTTACTCCGATACATTGGGCTGCATTCCACTCGTTACATTTACTCCGATACATCGGGCTGCATTCCACTCGTTACATTTACTCCAAAACATCGGGCTGCATTCCACTCGTTACATTTACTCCGATACATCGGGCTGCATTCCACTCGTTACTTACATTTTTTTGACTCATTTATTATTCAAATGTGCAGTCTGTTTATTTCTGTCAGAGACTTCCTCCAAAGGCTCTCACATGACTCCGTTTCACCAATCAAACGTAGCCACGCAGTCACATGACAGCACACAAAATCTCTTTTTATATCGATGTTCTTAACAAGAAACATCTCTTGCATCACCAGCGGCGTGTAAGACTATGGTTTCAAAGCTTCAGTCTGACAGAAGAGAATGTTTTGAAACGACTAAATGAGTATTTATTTGTGTTTCTCTTGGATATTTGATATTTTGTCTATTTTACATACATGCTTATTGAAATATTACATCAGAAGTTTCTCAGAACTTGAGTAGTTTATCCACTAAATCTAGTCACTCTTAGTAAGTAATTTTTTTACTTCTACTTGAGTCATATTATTCTAAAGTAACAATAGCCGATCGTCAGCGTAGATGTGGATAGTTGAACTACGACAGGCTGCTGCTCTCGTCTCATATTCAGAAGGAATCATTTGCCTCCATGGAGTGGAAGTCAAAGCTGGCTTTAATGCCCCCCTCCCCTCCTCTTCATAAGACGTATGAATAAAACACAATCAGGATCGATGAATTATTGACTATGTGTCATCAAGTAAGGAAACCTCTAATGAAAAAGTGATATCAATCCACGCCGAAACGCAACGTATGCAAACAAAATCCATTTCCTTTATATGGCCACTAATCAGAAGAGTGATCACCCTGACAGGTTATTAGCGTGGCTCGTGCCCAATAAAAGAGGAAACAAAGAAATCATCTTTACTGTGCACTTATTCTTCATCACGTTCCTGCAGACTCTGGGAAACGGGGCCTGATCTTTTCTTCTTTGAAGCTACATGTGTGGCGCTTTTAAAGTAAAAAAGAAAAAGAAATCAATACTTAATCTGGCTGTGATAATGATACAAAAAAAAAAAAAAAAAAAATATATATATATATATATATAAAAAATGAGATTTCCCTCCGTGTCTACCTGACTGTCATGCAGATGTCGGCGTAGAAACCAGTGAGTCAGTAATTCACTCTTTCCCCTCCACGTCTCACATGTATAACACCCGAGTGCACATTTCCATGCAAATGGGCTTGAATTGCATCACAAAATATTTAAAATACTCATATTATCACTCCGTGGCTGCTGTCTGACGCTGAAACAGTGAAGTGGGTTTTCCTGGCTGTCTATTTTCTGCAGAGCGACGAGGCGTGCGCTCCATTTCCCGCCTCTCTCTCCCTGACAGCGCCGTGATGTGTACGAAGCCCCCCCATTCCTCAGCTGGGAAATCAGCCTTACTACAGCGCCGTCACAAACAATCAGCACTCATTACCCACTACACAGCACCGCATTCTCCCCCATTTACCTGCAACACTGGGGTGTGTGTGTGTGTGTGTGTGTGTGTGTGTGCACCCTCTCTGGTGGATCGCTGCGTAGCTATCGGCCTCCGACTTTGTAGGAATGAGCTCTCGGTGTCGGGCGGCGTGGAGGCGGCGGCGCCGACGCCCTCTGACCTCACATCGAGTATCCTAACCAGCAAACTCAGAGAGGTGCTTTTACCGCGGCGGTGTCGAGCACTCAACCAATTACCTTCCCCCGTCGCACATCAACACGTGTGCCTCGCTGTCGACGGCGCTCTGAAGGACGCGATGATCACAACGAACCCTCGTGTCAGAGAGAGAGAGAGACAGAGAGAGACAGACAGACAGAGAGAGAGAGAGAGGGCCTGTAATTGGCGAGGAGAGGTGTGAGCCGGTTGCTCTGTGTGTGAGCAGATTACAGGCTGGCGAAGACGAGACCCCCCTCAGGGCGCCACAACATGGCTGCTGGGTACCGCGGCGTGCTAAAACACAAGCGTGGCGCTCATGAATTACACATGGGACGGATGCCCAGAGAGAGAGAGACAGAGAGAGAGAGAGAGAGAGAGAGAGAGAGAGATCCACAACAATTAAACAGAAAACAAAGCCAAACCACCGGGAAGCTGCATTGTTCTGTTTGCGTTGCATTGTTGCTGTTTTGTGTTTTGTGTACGCCCTCCCCACACACACACACACTAACAATGAGCTTGTTTTGCGTCGTCCCCATCTTCCCTTGTCATGTTCGCCAGAGGAAGACTCTTCTCCTTCTTCACGCTTTTGTTCTCTCTTGGAAGTGCGTCGTCTTCAGGATTAGTCTCTTTCATCATCCTGAATCGCTCCCGTTTGGACTATTAGGCTTTTCTCAGCACACTATGCTTCACTGCTCATTAAAAGACAATAGCACGCTCATATAATATATATATATATATATATATATATATATAAGCTAAAATATAATTTGGCAAGTGGACGCAGGATGTTTTCTTTTTCAGAAGTTTCCAGAAAAGTCTTCCATCTCCTCTGCAGCCGACGGCTGTTCTACTGGAATCTCCTTCATATCCAGATTGGTCATCAGACTGATCTCTGTGTTGTTGAACTTCTAGTGTTCTCTTCTCTGTAAAGGAGGACGTGTAATGACTTTCATATGAATCGTACACTATTGAATATTGAGCTTCTTTGCCAGTGTGAGAGCAGGAACTACTTTTTGAGAACGTTTATCATCTGCATGATTGCACCTGATCAATTTATCCACAATTTTACGATCTGAACTGTTCCACTCGAGTTCACCGGCACGAGCCGAGCCCACGTCGTGTCCTCGCATTGATTTGATTCAGTGAAACATTTTCTGGCATTTTCTGAGTTGATCTCCCTGTGTTCTCGTCCTGCAGGATTCGTGTTCGTTAGGGACCAAAGCTAATCAAACACCCTTAATTCACTTGTGTCTGAGGCTGCTACAGTAAGGAAGCAGAGTACATATTCAAATGTGGGGCTCATTATAAGCTGGGAAGAGCAGGCGTTCTATATTTGTCTCTTTTTAGAGACGACTCGCAGGACAATACAGTTAGTCTGTCTTCAGAATTAACAACCTGGGCCTCAGATAGCGGCTCATTAAATATGTTAATGACATTACTCCCCTGAACAAGATGCTTCATTTAAATCTGCAAAAAAACTAAAAACATCCACAGTGTGAATCTCCATGTGTTTATTTTATCAGTTCATTTACTTAGGACACAAGGAAGGAAGGAAGGAAGGCAGGAAGGAAGGTAAGCAGGAAGGACGGAAGGCAGGAAGGAAGGCAGTGTTGGGACCTAACCGTTAGGACTACACCATGCGGCCTACAAAGCCTACACAGGACAAAGGGACAAAGGGGATTAAAAACTACACCGCCATTTTAGTTTCACATCTCACCCAGGTGAGTGCCCTATTGGCTGACAATCTTCAGGGAACCCCGGGGGGTCCCCTGGAGCGGCCTGAGCTTTATAAACCGAAGCCGCCTGGAGAACGCTCTCTTACTCTGACTCCTACTCTGGCCTCTTCCTACAACCGGCGCAACACCACGTTGCAACGGGAGGCGACCCCCTCCCGCAGCGCACCGCTGCAACAAGAGGAACCAAGCCGGTTCCTGCCTTCCAGCTACCAGACGCTGTCTGAAGTAAGCTGACTAAATCGCCAAGCCGCGATTATATCGCCGCTCGTGGAAGGAGGAAACACCAACTGTTTTCTTTATTTGAGACGGAGACGAAGCCGACTCATCACGTCCCCCGCTGACGCCGGGGCCCACGAACTACCGCCGTTACGGAACGCCGTCATCGTCTTACGCAACGATACCAGTAAGAGGCTATCAGTCTGGGCAGAGACACAAGTGATAGTGTAGGATATGCTTGTAATTCTTGCTAACGTGTTTTAAGTTCTGATCGCGGACCGCCGAGTCCGTTGGTTCATGTGCTGCTGTATTTGAATACTGATCGTGTACCTACGCAGCTGGGTTGATTTCTGTAACAGTGTTTCCGACTAACCTCCGCCATATTCGCGAGCTCAGAAAGCCTCTACTATCAGTTAAAAGACCGGTCTCGCGGAATAAACGCCAGTTTATTCACTCGAGCCCGTGTGATAGCGGCACGGCTTCTGGGCCTCAGAATATCGCTCGTGCATCCTCTCTCTCTTTGTTTGTGTCCCGCTAACACACACACACACATACACGCCGCACACACGTGTCCTAAGCCAGCTGTTCCCGGCGGACGCTAGGGACATAGCTACATCTGGTGGCTACATACGGCTATCTCTCTCTCTCTCTCTCTCGCTACTCCATCGGACGTCAGTGGCTCCGCCCCTGGACGCTGCGAGGAATAGCTCCACCTCTCTCTCTCTCTCGCTACCCCATCGGACATCAGTGGCTCCGCCCCTGAACGCGTTGAGGACGTAGCTCCACCTCTCACTCTCTCTCTCTTGCTCTCTCCCTCTCGCGATCCTGTCTGACGTCAGTGGCTCCGCCCCTGAACGCTGTGAGGAATAGCTCCATCTGATGGTCGCGCCCGACCATATCTCTCCACCTCTCTCTCTCTACACGCACACACAAACACACACACACTCCACGTGTGTCTCTCCCTTTGTTTAGCTTAGTTTTGTGTGTTAGGTAGTTAGGTAATAAGTAGGGGTGTAACGGTACATGTATTTGTATTGAACCGTTTCGGTACGGGGTGCTCGGTTCGGAACGGAGGCGTACCGAACGAGTTTCCATACGGACATATTAAGTAGAGGACCGCATGTGTGGAGGACGCTGCAGCCGCACATGCAGCTACTTTATGCTAATCAGAGGCACCGGGCTCGACTCGCTGCCTCGGGAACGCTCGCGAACGCTCGCAAAAATCTGTTGTTTGAAGGAGAGCGCCTGTCAATCATCATCTAGTGGCAGCCCACCAAGCGTGCAATACTGGGAAGCGGCGCGTCCGCTCGCGTTTAAAATCGCCCCTGTGGACACGTACCTTAATGCCGCTAGCGTTGGCAACAAGCCAGAGTTGGAGGACCCTCCCGCGACATTAAGGTCTCCCGTTTGGGAACACTTCGGCTTCCCGGTGAGATACAAACAGGGACAAAGAGAGGTTGATAAAACCAAAGCGGTTTGCCGACATTGTTCATGTGAGGTCGGGTATATTTCTGGCAACACGTCAAACCTGTTGACGCATTTGAAACGGCACCACCCCTACGTGAACATTGCTACAACGAGGAGAAAGACGAGCGTAACGTTAGTGCAAACACAGCTCCCCACCGCATTTAAACCGCCTCTCCCTGCCCTGTTCAATTTTGCACATCAGATGGAGAAAATATTTGTTTTTAAATAAACAGTCTGTTATTTTTTATTTATTTTCAGTCTGAGCCTTATTCATGTTATTTAATCTGAGCAACAACTTGAAACTGTTTAGTGTTGCAACTGTTCAATTTTGCACATCAGATGGAGAAAATATATTTTTTAAAGAAACAGTCTGTTATTTTTATTTTTTAAATAAATATTTTAAATACTTGTATTTATATTTTTGAGCAGCATTCTAGCTCCAGTGCATGTTCCTACTGTTAAAAGCACAAAAGTAATAAACAACTAGCACATTTATATTTTGCATTTTGTTTTCTTACTGTACCGAAAATTAACCGAACCGTGACCTCAAAACCGAGGTACGTACCGAACCGAGATTTTTGTGTACCGTTACACCCCTAAGGCTTTGTTAATTGCAGTGTTATTGATTGTGATCATTATTACTGATTTTAATAAATCTTATTATATTATAACTAGCGGTCTCTTGTGCTTGTTGTGTATATGTCACTGGATAACAGCAGGTTGTGAAGGCTAGTGCTTGAATTTCACGCCTTTTTAATTGTTCTATTGGTTTTGTACTCCTATGCCAATGATCACAATGATTGGCATGTGAGTGTAAAACCTTTTATATTGAGACTGAATACAGTTTTAGGTTATCTTTTCCCTGATCCCAGGGTGGTGCCCCGTTTATTCATGATTATATCATGATAATATATTAAATATAATTATTAATACCGATAATCATATTGATATTAATAATTAACTGTTGATAACCAAATCTGCTCCTGCTACAACCCCAACAGCAGGAAGGAAGGAAGGCAGGCAGGCAGGAAGGGAGGAAGGCAGAAAGGAAGGAAGGCAGGAAGGCAGGAAGGAAGGCAGGAAGGGAGGAAGGCAGAAAGGAAGGAAGGAAGGAAGGAAGGCAGGAAGGAAGGTAGGAAGGAAGGGAGGCAGAAAGCAAGGAAGGCAGGAAGGAAGGAAGGCAGGAAGGAAGGGAGGAACGAAGGGAGGAAGGAAGGAAGGAAGGAAGGAAGGAAGGGAGGAAGACAGGAAGGAAGGGAGGAAAGAAGGGAGGAAGGAAGGAAGGAAGGAAGGAAGGGAGGGAGGAAGGAAGGCAGGAAGGAAGGAAGGGAGGAAGGAAGGGAGGAAGGCAGGCAGGCAGGCAGGCAGGCAGGCAGGCAGGAAGGAAGGAAGGGAGGAAGGAAGGAAAGAACGGAGGAAGGCAGCCAGCCAGCCTCCGATGGTCCGAGGGGCGCCCGGTGCAGCTCTAGCAATCCAAATCACTTCCCCGCCGCGTGTAGCATGAGGACGCAGCAGAGAGAAAAACCCCTTGATAGTGGTTTTCATTTCCCCCCCGGCCAGACTAATCACACCGGCATCGCTTCACTCACTGCTCCGGCTCTGGGTTGAAACAGGAGGACGCACCGCCAGTGGAGCTGGTTGTTGGTTGTTGCCCCCTGCAGCACCAGTGGCAGCTTCCACTACACCAGCATCCAGGGACAGGAGGACAGGAGGACAGGAGGACAGGAGGACGGCCTTTCTACTCTTTAAATATTCATTAATTACCTTTTCCAAATATTCAGCAGTTACTTTTTTCCCGATCGACCACAGAGTGCCTCTTTAAAAACGAAACACGTCACTCTGGAAACAACCATCCTCCCCTAATTTCCTTCCTCTGAAGCACCGGCAGCAGATGCCAGGAGTGGATTACTCATTCAGACTAAATAACTGCCGAGTCCACGTTCTCTCCTAAATTGACCGCTTTGCTGAGTAATGTAGCATTTAAAAAGGCGGGGCCATCCATCCATCCATCCATCCATCCAGGTGAAACTCGAGAGCACAGGATATTAATGATCATGTGAAGTTGTATTAATTCTGCACGGCTGCAGAACGACTATAGGGGGAAACACTGGAGGAGCTCTCCTATTGGTCAAAACCTCTCACACATGCAGGAAATGCCTGGAAGTGATTTGCACGCTGGCCTGCGCTAGGCTCATTAGCATAACCTCTGCACACGCACACAAAAAGCACGGACACCTCTGTGATATGAGACAGGAAGTGAGCGTACACACCTTCTCTCCGCCAGCGGAGTGTGAATCGGCAGAAATAATGTGAGAAACCGGATCTAATGTGCAGCGTTATCCTCTTAGGCCCAGGCTGCCTCTTCCAGGAGATATTCTGCAGTCTACAGAGATATAGTAATTTAAATTATGCGCATGATAAACCTAATATTTTACAGCTGTTGTGTACTTAACTGTATTATTCTATTTTTTATTATTATTATTATTATAATTCTCCTTTGTGGGGCTTTTTTTCTCGCTGTGTTTAAACAGCTACTCATTAGCTTCCCACCGTTGGATGACAGTGATGGAGATGCAGTTTTACTGCTAATGAAGGTGTAAAGGTGCGTTTGGGATGAATCACAGAACTATTAGTGCTATAAATAGCTAATAGCTTTGCATAAGGAGCGCTGCCCTGCTGGCTGGTGGACTCGTGCTTTGCTTCTATGTGGAGAGGAGCTGCTGACTAAAATAGAGCTTATTCTACATTTTTGTGAGTAGATTTTAGGGGTGACCCCGAATAGTCCACTAGTCGATGATTTCATCTCAGGATCCTGATTCGATCTAAGGAACCTGATTCGATCTAAGGATCCTGATTCGATCTAAGGATCCTGATTCGATATAAGGAACCTGATTCGATCTAAGGAACCTGATTCGATCTAAAGAGCCTGATTCGATCTAAGGAACCTGATTCGATCTAAGGAACCTGATTCGATCTAAGGAACCTGATTCGAGCTAAGGAACCTGATTCAATCTAAGGAGCCTGATTTGATCTAAAGAACATGATTCCATCTAAAGAACCTGATTCAATCTAAGGAACCTGATTCGATATAAGGAACCTGATTCGATCTAAAGAACCTGATTCGATCTAAGGAGCGTGATTCGATCTAAGGAACCTGATTCGATCTAAGGAACCTGATTCGATCTAAGGAACCTGATTCGATCTAAGGAACCTGATTCGATCTAAGGAACCTGATTAGATCTAAGGAGCCTGATTGGATCTAAGGAGCCTGATTGGATCTAAGGAACCTGATTCGATCTAAGGAGCCTGATTCGATCTAAGGAACCTGATTCGATCTAAGGAACCTGATTCGATCTAAGGAGCCTGATTCGATCTAAGGAACCTAATTCGATCTAAGGAACCTGATTCGATCTAAGGAACCTGATTCAATCTAAGGAGCCTGATTTGATCTAAAGAACATGATTCCATCTAAAGAACCTGATTCAATCTAAGGAACCTGATTCGATCTAAAGAACCTGATTCAATCTAAGGAACCTGATTCGATCTAAGGAACCTAATTCGACCGCCAAGCTCATAGTCGAATCGTCTGCAAAACACCGGATCATTCCATTCGGGCTGTAGGTGGTGCTGAACGTCCCGCTCTGCCCCCGGAGCTCCTGGAGAGCTACTTTGACGGAGCTTTTTCATCCGCCCGTGGTGCCTCCATCCCGGACACGGGTGCGCCCACGACCCCCTGTCCCCCCGGAGCTCCTGGAGTGATTGATCGATTTTATTTTTGGATTTAAGAGACAGAAACCTAATCCAAAGCGTAACATGTTAAAGTGATGACACTTATTTCCAACATGGTCCTTGGAGTCAACATATAAGACACAAAGACACAGAAAGACTGACTTTTATGGATCTTTTTCAATCAATGAGCAAAAAAAAAAAACCTTGACCAATCAGATTAGACTATATCAAGCGTAGCGTTAGTTCTGGCAGGCCACGACGTCGAGCTCTAAATCAGCAGCAACAGCGTAGCTGTCAAAACCGAGGAGATCAGCTGACGGCTCAGCTGATCTCCCGGTGCTCGCTTCCTATTGGGAAATTGCATTCAGAGCGCGCTATTTAAACTGCTCTAGCTTGACCTCCCTCGTTGCTTCCTCTGCCGGCGTTTTCAACCCACCTCCACCCCAGCTCCTCCCGTCATCTGTCATGTACCTTACCATTGTTCTTGTTGGTTGCTTTGCTCTGTCTGGGGGTTTTCTTTGCTGCTACGCTCCCTGCTTATGCCGTTCATGATGGCTCATGAAGGGCAGGAAGGTGCTCTTCCTGCCTCAGGCTTTCCACGCAAGCGCGTGGAAGAGCAGGGAGTCCCAGAACAGTACCATACCGCCAAATGAAACAACCCCAAGGTCTCATCATACAGTACTATTTGCTCTGAGCGTGCTCTGGGTATGGATGGCTTGTGTGCATTTCTTTCTATATATTGTGCATCGTCACTGTCAGTGTAATGTAATCTTATTAACTCAAATACACTGAATTATTAAAGATACATTAGACGGTATCCACGCTACGTGAGCAGAAAACAGTTGGGATTATATTCATCCTTCATCCCGGTTTGTTCCAGCAGGTCAACGTATTGTTGTTAAATAAACTTCAGATAAACTGAAGTTACATTCGATTTTTGTGTGTGTTTCCTGCTGATTTACAGAAACGGCAGAGATAAAAAAAACAAAAAAAAAACAACCTCCACTGGGCTTTTTGACAATTAATCATTCAGACCTGAAGCTTCCATTTGTGGAGATCGTGTCCGTTTGCCACACGGTCGAATAACTGAATAAGTCAACAGCAACAATGAGAGAGGATTTGTTCTCGGGGCCGAAGCCCCATCTCTCAAAAATAACTCTCCCCGAGGGCCGACATTGAGAAGATGAGAAAAAGGTGGAGGAAATGGGAACGCCAAATGCATGCTGACACGGCGCGGTGCCTCGCTCGCTCGCTGTCTATGAAATAATAAAGCAGCAGCGCTGAGGTCATACTTTATTCAGAGTAAAAGCCTCTCGTGTGTTTGTTGTGTTAAAAGACTAATAATAACCCGCCTTTCTGATTCCGTCTGTTCATAATCATGTCGAGTCCTCTGTGCTCTTCCCCAAATTACAAGCAAGAAAGAGAATTACAAGACGGAGGTACACTTCTTCTTCTTGTTCTTGTTCTTCTTCTTCTTCTTCTACTTCTACTTCTTCCTGCTGTGATTTTGGGATTATGGGTGTGAACCTCTGAGGATTTACAGGAACAGGAAGTCCTAATTAGGACAACGAGTCGAGGCCAGCTTTCCTCTGTGTTTTGCCGTAACGGTTGATTAGGTGGATTAAGTCATTAGACAACATTCTCCTGCATAATTAGCAAGATGCTGACAATCCAACGTAACGAGGATGATGATGAATGAACAGGCTGTATGAACATGTTGCATATCGGTGTAATAATAACATTCACTCATTGAAAAGGAGCGTTTCCGTGACCTTGCTCGGAGCCAAAGGAGATCAAACTGTTATTATTCATATTTCTGTGGAAGGAGCGACGATGAGAGGATGTGGAGGAGATATGAGTTTGCCAGATGTTGTGTATTAGTGCTCGTTAGCAGAAATACAATTAAGCATGGCGACACTTGAAGACGTGATTGGTCGAGGAAGTGCCGTCTGAAACCTAATGCTTCTTTTTCTTTCTATGACTTCACATTTCATTAGATTAATTTTTCACAGAATGAACGGCTTCAGATTGATAATTGATAACGCTTAATTAAAAATGCAATTTTGTCTCAGTACGACAGAATCTGAATCTGTGGATAAAGGAGGTAAAAACAGTGAAATACGCTGTTTAAGTCTGAGAATCTCTACTTCCTGTTCACATTCTCTGTGTGTGTGTGTGTGTCTCTCTCTCTCTTTCTCCATGTGTGTTTCTCTCTCTCTCTCTCTCTCTCCATGTGTGTGTGTCTCTCTCTCTCCGTGTGTGTGTGTCTCTCTCTCTTTCTGTGTGCGTGTCTCTCTCCGTGTGTGTGTGTCTCTCTCTCTCTTTCTGTGTATGAGTGTTTGTGTGTGTGTGTGTGTATGTATGTGTGTGTCTCTCTCTATTTCTCCGTGTGTATGTATGTGTGTGTCTCTCTCTCTGTCTCTCCGTGTGTGTGTGTGTGTGTGTGTGTGTGTGTGTGTGTGTCTCTCTCCGTGTGTGTGTGTCTCTCTCTCTTTCTGTGTATGAGTGTTTGTGTGTGTGTGTGTATGTATGTATGTGTGTGTCTCTCTCTATTTCTCCGTGTGTGTGTGTGTGTGTGTGTGTGTCTCTCTCTTTCTCCATGTGTGTGTGTGTGTGACCTCATGCCTGCTCCGCTCCACCTCGGCTGATGCCTCCTGTCAGCGAGCAGCATCACGGGTCTCTGACCTGTCGCACGGCGCCGTAGCGTTGTTTGATGATAAGAGAGAGAGAGAGAGAGAGAGAGAGCCGGAGACATTTGAGAGCCTCCGGGGCGATCGAGTGCCGCCGGCGTGCACCGCCTCACATTTGTCTCGGCGCCGTGGCGGAGGCTGTCACGGGTTGATGGGGCGCTTTTCCACTACCTCTCGTTTTATCTTCTTCTCTGCTCTTCGCTCCCCCACCCGTCTAAGTGGTCTGACCCTTCACCCCCTCCTGAAGTCACACTGAATGGATTCATCCGTTGCGTTCAATGAGAACAGAGCGACGGGTAAACTCACGCATCTCGGCTCTTTCTTTATCCAACAGCATCACTTCACACTCCACTTGATTTGCACAACTTCATAATGACCACTCTGGAGTAATATTCCAGTTTTAAGAAGTCTAACCCTTTAAGACACCGGCCGTGAGTCTGCAGCCTCAGGTGTGAGGCGTTGAAAGGAACACAGCGTGGCCTTCACAGCTTCTGTATCGCCGGGTCCAGGGACTCTCAAGCCCTTCAGCTAAACAGACTGTATCAGGGGTGAGCATGTCAGTGAGAAATAAGAAATAATAATGATAAGAACATCCAACTGTTGCTGAACGTGATGAAGGAAGGTCGTTAGCGCTAGCCTTGAGCTAGGAGCGCTGTTCTTTCTGCAGTGTCAGATGTGTTGGCGGCTTGTTAACTTTATTCAAGCAGCTTCAGTTTCATTGATTTTTATACGTAGAGTTTAAAAGTAAAGACAGAGAAGAAGAAGTTTATATACTTCTACTGCAGCGTGTATTTATTGTATTTAATATGATAAAAAAACTAAATGAATGAGAATGTTGCCGCACGCGTGCTGGAGGTTAAATAACAGTCACGGCTTGTTCTGCTGCCCCCTTGTGGCCAAATAGTGAAGGCAGCTTTGAATTCTGATAAAAACATTGTTTTGATGTGCCAATTCACAGCTACATGTCATAGATTATCATATATATATATATATGATATATATATATATATATATACATTATTGATTCTAGACTATATTTGAATCCATCCCCATGAGTAACGTTACAAGTAAAAAGCGACACGGTTGTCATGGTGACGAGGGATGTGACACGTTTATGTTGTGACCTGACATTTGCATTTGATTTTCTCTCTTCCAAGAATTGATGACGTCTCAGAAACGCGATGCATTCGATGGTTCTGCCTCTAACGAGCGTCGGCATCTCTTCCTCATAATTGCTATGTTTTATTATTACGGATGGAGTTTTTCTCTGCAGTCAGAAGGAGGCTGGAAGGCTTGAACGCTGCACACGGATGATCTTTAGACTGTGTCTCCGCTTTGCTGCCTCTGAATAGAACATCGGCTCCCCTTCTATACTCTCCTGCTGATGTGCTGGATGACAACCCCCCCCCCCCCCCATGGCCACCTGTAAGGCCACATGTGAGCCGAGGAAGAAGAAGAAGAGAGAGGAAGGGTCACATGACCATGATGTGTCTGTGCTAAAGAAGCAATGCGGCTAAATAATAGAAGTAAAGTCAATTCATTAAATGCATCACAAAAATGCAAATTAAATTAATGAATAGATTATGAAATATTTATAAATGTGTGAAAAATTATGCGATTTATTCGAATAGAAAAGTCAACATTCAATGTGATTAATCAACATTTCATTTATTAAAACTGCATTCATTTCTACCTATAAGGACTTTAATATATTACATAGTTTTCATTCTGCATGCTGTAGATTTCTCTCTTCTCTCCATTAAACCTTTTCCTCTGATTGGTGCGCTTCAGCCAATCAGAGGTTTTCTCCCGGCCGCTGATTTTGATGGATAACTTTGACGGATTTCACGTCCGTCCATAAGCCGGGGAAAAGGTCGCCGTTCTTCCAAATGAAAACGCACGATGCCATTTCATTTTTTTTTTTCAATATGAGATCAAATCAGAACATAATTCATAAGCCCAGTGTGTATTTTTCCATTTAAGCGGTCGCAGCCAATTCCCAAATGACATTGAGTCAAAAACAAACAAATACAGATGACATTGTAATATTTGATCCACACAATCATGCACCTCGTGCATCTGCTCCCCCCTTGTGTGTGTATATATATATATATATATAAATATAATATAATATGTATATATATATATATACACGCTCTCCGTACCTTCGTAAGGTTTTCACAGCCGTCTGACATTAAGTTCTGATAGATAAGCAAGAGGACATCAATGAAAGTATTACTCACTTTAAAAGGTGTAAAAGGTTATACATGTATAATTCAAAAGGCGTCTTCTTTGCATATATATCACAGAGTCAGACGGGCAGAAGGACATTTACTGTCAGAAAGAAAAGGAAAGAATGACAGAAAGAAGCAGGGCGAGGTTTGGATCTGGAGCAGGAAAGGTATTTAACTGAACCAATAACACGTAACAATATGTTTTTCCCTCTCTGGCAGAAGTTCCTTCTCATCTATCACACCCTTTGGCAGTTTCAGACCTGTCATTTATGTCTGATTGATTCCCCTCCCTCTATTGGCCGGCTCTGTTCTGCCTCTGATTGGCTCGTACCTGTTGGGTTTTTGATGATGAAACAGATTGGGTTGGAAGGTTTCAACGTGTATGGATCCATTTTCATAAAGATTCTAGTGCTTTATCACAACAATGTTGGTATTATGGGATGTAGATGCCTACGGAGCGCTGCAGGAATGAGTAAAAAAAACCTGACGTGACATTTTGAACGTCCGGTTCTTTTGCAGCCAGTTACAGATCTGATTTGCTGTCAGAGATGAACTCCATGTTGATCTGGCACACAGATTCATGAGAAACGATATTTTAAAACTATGTGTGTCTCTATATTTAGAAATGTCTCAGAGCATTTGTGAATGAATCAGCAGGACATCACATTTGGTATTCTGGATAGTTGAATTGTGGAGGCGGCCTCGTCGAGCCGACCCCTCCTCTCTCTCCGTGGACTTCCACCTTTTTGCTCTTTTCCTGAAATCAGATTTTTGTCGTCGTATGAAAGACGAATGCGTTGCCTCCCTCCAGCCAACAGACGTCACGGCGGCGTACGTCCATCCAGCCGTGTTGACTTTGCTCGGTGTCTTAGAAAGCGTTGCCAGGTTGACTCCATGGATCAGAGCGAACTGCTTTTACAAGGGAAGCTCCGACATAAGCAGCGATTGTTGCCGGTCCCTAATGATCCGATTCTCCTCGTTTGTGCTGGAGAAGTGAACAACACGCCTCTGGCAACGAGATTAACAACATTCAGTGAACACGCCTGTGTGCTCGTGCCCAGCATCGCCGGCTGGGATTTGCACTGTACGCAATTAACCGCAGGTCTCAGATCCGCTGCGAGCATCCAGATACGTACACACTGTACCGCCGCGGGAAGCGCTGACCCCTTCGGCAGCTTCTCATCTCGCACTTATCATATTTGCCAAGTAGCGCTGCTCTCTGCTGGGTCCCCGTCCTCTGAATCCTCTCATTGCCATGCAGCAGAGTTTAGACTGAAGGAAAGGCCAACCGTGAAATATGCAACCCTGTTCCTGGATCAGACTGTGAGCTGCTGGGAGGACGCTTTGTCCCGGAGAAAAAAACAAATCACAGGTTGTCCCTTTTGTGAGAGAGCAGTGTTCACGGGGAAATAAGGGCAAAGGAACATTTCCTCTGATGGAGGTGGTGGAGGGAGAACCTCGGTTCTGATAGATCCCCTGCCCCGTTAAACCCTGCAGGTCTTAGATCAGTCCAGCAGAAAGACATCCTCATGGTTTGACCTTCCACCTGGGCTCGGATACCTGAGCAGGAGCGGACCAGCTGCTGGTGATAATGGACCCCCACAAAATATTTGTCAACTTCAGATCTACTTGAAAATGTAAAAAAAAAATCCAATTATAGCACTCAAACATAATAATGTGCCTCGCTTTAATATCTCCACGCTCATTTTGCAATAAAGCAGAAAGCCATACGGAGATGATTGCTCTCGACGGCGTGGACTAAAAGGACACTCGTTAGTCATCTGCTCATATAAGTGATTTAAATACTGCACATTCTGGGTGAGTCCACGTTGTGTCGGCAATAAGACAACGTACCAATCAGCGGTCTCGCTCCACCCCGTCGTCATGGATACCGCGCTGTGAGTAGGGATCTCTGGGCGAAACCTCATTAAATGGGCCGTACAGGTCTGCGGTCCTGAATCTCAGACCTCCTCCTTCCCTCACCGGAGTTGGTGAAAGGAAGTGGGCCCAGTGGAGGTTCCAGATGTGCTCCTTCCTGGACGTTAACAATGAGGTAAACCTGGGCTCAGTCGTCCTCCTCAGACGGTCCAAGACAGAGATGAGTCCTGAGGAAGAGGAGGTCGGGTTTCCGGGTCGGTGATATCCGTGTGGCGGACAGGACATGCATCTGACCATACAGATGAGATTTCCTCCGAGGGACAGAGAAGCCTCCATCTCTAGGTGAGGATGTAATGTTGGAGAATGAAATCCTGCGTGTGATATATAACTCGTGTATTTCAGTCCGGTACATTTATTCTAAGATTTATTTATATTTCACAGAATCGTACAAACAAAGCCACTTAAAGCGCCTCGATGAACGTCGGTCACCGTCTGAAAAACAGCAGACGAAGCGGTGAAGTGGAGATTACATTTAAGCATATCCACCACAGATGTTTGTGTGTCCTTTATGTTAATGGAAGGAAACTGTAATTATGTAAATTCCTGTCTCTCAATCCTTTTGGCTTCTGTTTCATTTGGATCTAAAACTAAAAGGCTCACGGTGGCGTTTGCCGGCGGACACGTCGGGATGTACACTTCCCGCTTTAAGTGTAATCCGTGGGCTTCGGCGTCTGGATTTAAAGGCCCAGCATCAAACACGTGCAGATGCATGCTGGGAAGCACCTAAAGCTCTGCTGCAGCCGAGCTCACACGTACACGAATACAAAACAGGCAACAACAAAAAAAACAGCTTTATTGAAATGAATAAATGTTTGTGTGAAATTGTTTTGAGATAATGCGTTGTTAAGCACCTAGACCCCTTTTTGTAATAAAAGACACCGTAATGAAAAATGAACATTCTGATGAGAAAGTCGCTTCTGTAAAGCCGGTTAATCAATCACAGAGCACCGGTGTACTGTACGCTCAGCTGAGCCGCCGCCGCACAAACCCGTTTGATTACAGTGGTTGGCTTTTACGGAGGCGGAGGCGGCGGCGTCAGGCCAACGTGAAGCGCCTGCTGATGTGGCGGCCGGGGGGAGATCCAGCTGTCACGGCCGTTTAACGCCTCGCACCTTCAGAGTGTATCTGCGTATGAAAACCAGCGATCGATGGAGGGTTGTTAGGATGGAAAATCAATGGCTGCAAACATGCATCATGGGTAAAACCGCGCGCCTTTACTTCCCGGGGGGGGATGAGTGCAAAAAGGTAAAACCCTCCATCTGCTGCAGCGAGCTGCTACGTTGTTTCAGGCTGAGAGGAGATGCAAACACCACCTATCTTCTTGACCAGAGGTCTTCAATGGGGTCCGGGACCGCTAGAGGGGCCGCAGAGTTACTGCAGGGGGTACGGGACCCCTAGAGGGTCCGCAGAGTTACTGCAGGGGGTCCGGGACCCCTAGAGGGGCCGCAGAGTTACTGCAGGGGGTCCGGGACCCCTAGAGGGTCCGCAGAGTTACTGCAGGGGCTCCCCGACATTATTTGATGCCAAACTTTTTTCCTTCCAAAAATGTAAATATGTTAAAAAAATACACCTTAACATGAATACAACCTATATCAAGCAAATAAAAATCTTAATATGCTGAGAAATTGTGATGTAGAAATGCCAAAATAGAATTAAAATGTTAATTATTATTTTTATGGCTTAGCATTGTAAACATCCATCATTACAAAGAACTGTTATACATGGAACTAGGCTGCTCTACACATTATTATCGGCCGGTTTAATAAGTTTTATATGATATGTAATAGTTACTAAATTAAGCCTTGGGGGTGAGAACGTTGAAGACCTCTGATCTAGAGTCTGAAATCTGAAGTTTCTGATGATCGCTGCACATCAGCCGGAGGTTGGAACCAGACTAATGGAAAGCTGCAGGATACATATATAATATAATATATGTATATAATATATAAATTTGAAGTCCTGTTGAAGATTCTTTTGATTAATTGCACAAAATAATGTGTCATCCTGGTTAGCTTATCTGTTGGAGGCCTGTGAGCGATGGCTGCCTCCGAAATCTGACTTCATTTTATCACGTTTCTGCGTAGAAGTGAGTTTATTTCACCGCTAAGATGTAATTGATGAAAGAGGGTGAACATAAACGTCCTCTCTTTCTCTCTCTCTCTCTCCCCCCCCTTGTCTATCTCCCCTTTTGCTCTTTCTTCCTCTCCTTGGTTTTTTTTCCACTCCCTGGATAGCAATCAATAGTTATTATCTGCTGAGTGTCGCGACAGCCGCTGCACGGAGCCCCCATTCTGAGTTGATGGTGCTTTTTCATTATAGCTGACACTAGTCTAAACAAAGCAGGCCTATTTCCCTGCCACCAGACAAACACAGGCTACATAATAGCACCAGATAAAAGAGAAGCAGGAGGGAAAATTGAGTTTCACATAATGGGGAATCACTAACTCGGGACCACTCCGTCCCCCCCCCTCCCCCCCCCCCTCCCCCGTCTTTCCAAGCAGAATTTGGCAAACACAAAAAAGAGGCTGGATGTTAAGTTCTTCCCTCTCGCCATTGATCTTTCCATCTCTCCCATTCAATCATCCCCATTATCCAGTCCAATAATAATGTTGCTCATCCGTCAAGCAGCCATCCGTCCGTGAGTCCGTCTGTCCGTCCATCCATCCAGCTGTCAGTCTGTCGGTTAGAGGAGGGGGGGGGGGTTGTTTTGTTGTGACGGGGGGTTGTTGTTTCATAAAATAAATAAATGATATCTGCGCAGCGGAGTGGAAAGCATAACGAATGGCAGTCGGAGAAAAGGCAATTTAGAGAGAAGTGCACTGGCTGGGCGAAGGAACAGAATGGGTTTTTACTGTGAAGTATAACCAATGCATTACAAAACACATCAGAGGTTTATTGAAAAAGCCAAGTACTCCTTACTCCCCCCCCCCCTCCCTCCAACATTATCATGGCCTACATGGTTAGGCACTGAAAGTCACTTTCAGAAAGTCGGAGAGGTTTTCCTGGCGGCGGCCTGCAGGAGTAGAGTCGTCCAGGTGAACGCCGGAGAGTCGTCGCTTTTTATTTCACTTAAACGGGTTCAGAGACGTCTGGTGACCCGGGGGAGGGGGGGCATCGACGTGGCGTAATGACCTTCCGCTTTCTTTTTCTTCTTCCAAAAGGCAGTGTGCGTCGGCCCGTTTTCCTGAAATAATGGCGAAGCGGTTTCCACATAATAATAGCTTATTTATTTTATGGCCGGCTGCCCGAGGATTTATCTGCTATAACGGGGAAATGGTGTCGTTGGTAAAGGATCAAAAAGCTTATAAAAATGTCATCCCCCACCTTTTCCTCAGAACAAAATCCAGTCAAAGTCAGTGTGGAAGAATGGCAGAGGTTTGGAGACGCCCCCTACTGGCTGATGCTGGCCTGGCAGCGTTTTGTTTATTTGTTTGTTATTTAAACTGACCGATGTTTAGATTTGCATTTAGGTTTTGTAAGAAGTTTAAGGTCCTGATGAGTTCTCTACTCGCCTGCAGACGGAGTGTAATGAGCTTAGTTTGTTTATATGCTCGGAAGCTAACGGGGGTTTGAATTTAATATCAGTACAATTTCTATACCACAGAATTTAATACTTCTTAAGGATACAGCAATTGTGATAAATATTATATGAGTTTACAAGAAATGTGAGCTGAAAAGTTATTTTTTGTCCTTTTTCCAAAGCAAAAGTGTTTTTAATTTACAGAGAATGTACGTTCATCTGAACGAAGCACATGACAACATGAGAAAACCAGCAGGCATCATCATTTTCATCTCCTTCTCCTTCTTCTTCTTCTTCTTCTTCTTCTTCTTCTTCTTCTTCTTCTTCTTCTGTTGCACCATAAGAGAGTCGGTATGTTAGCGAACCACCAGCTGATCCCGATAAACGCTGGTCATGTGACATTATAAGCAAAGCAGTTGAGTTAGACGGAGAACTCCTCCACACTGTTACCAGCTGCATCTCTGACATACTTCTACTGTATCTGCTGGTTTTCTCTCAGAGCCACCTCAGCATCGGCTGTACCACCTAGAGTAGCCAATAAGGAACAAAGAACCGCCCTGCCAAGACCAATAGAAACCTAAAACGTGTTTGGATGTCCGCGTTACGATGACCGGAGGTTTTTATTTCTTGAATTCCCCTCGGGATCAATAAAGTGTCGTCCGTCTGTTTATCGACAAAAACGTGAGGCTTTAACGTGGGAGCTCCCAACAACAACACGCTATGTAGTTTTAAAGCATGGACACGTTTCTTCCACCTTAACTCCGTGGTTACTATCGTCACCGTGACGATGAAGCTCCCCGAAGTACTCATTTTAACCCATACCAACTAAACGGTAACCATAGCGATGTCACATCACAAAGCAACAACAATAACATCAATATTACAGTGATATAATAAGGTGCATAGACTCACATACTCTCTGATATACCCGATGCAGCATTTTAGGTTGTATCCAACTCGAACGTCTATAAGAAAGTCAGGGTTCGGAATGCGTTTTTTGTTTTATTTATAAAAGGCTTTCCTTATAAACGTTCAAACCAGACATGATTAGTTCGAGCGCCTTTAATTCCAACCGCTTTATTGTTTTGTGAACTCCGATCCACAGAAACTGTAAATAAAGTAAAACGCTGAGTCATTGAAGTTAATAATTAAAAGCTGCCAAGGCCGACCGTCAGCCTTTAGCAGTGACAGGATGATAAACCAACATCTGTTGCCTTTTGTCTGTTGACGTTATTTTGATGATTTCTTTAAGCTGCTGGAGGACATTTGGAGTTCCTTAATATAATTATTACCACGGATAGAAGCCTATTATGGCTGGGGTATACTGCGTCTCTGCTGTGACTATGTCATGTAGAATATTTAGTTATTATATACCTTTTCAAAGATGAATGTAATAAGTAGTTTCTCATTGACTAAACCTCTTCTGTACATTTACACTCTGGCTTTGTCACAATGGGAATAAAGAAGCAGCATTACGGACGCCACACAGATTCCTGCTATTATGTATGCCTCCCTGGAACATCGTGTCCTGCTCGCTTCCTCACTTGGCTCAATTGAATCCATCTGCTGAATGCATTGTTTGAAATCCAGGTAGGGGTGCTGTCTATGGACGGCTGAATACATTTGTTCCATAGAACTGGAGAGCAGCCTGTAATCCCCCCCCCCCCCCCCCCATCCTTCAGCAGTGTGAGTCCTTTGTGGGAGAGCATTATGGTCTGATGATACAGCCTTGTAAAAAGCGTAACCCCACACAGTCCGAGGACCGACAGACACGGGCATTATCACATTAACACCTGCAGCTGGAGAGAATCTGCCCTTCACTGTGAAAGAGCAGGTTACTGTCGGCCATGTTTGCAGTCGCTTTGAGAGAGAACGTGTTGGATCACAGCAGCGGTGAAAGTACTGCTACACAAACTTCAACATTCAAATAGTTCAGTGATCGTATACCTGCAAACAAACAGAAACATGCATATCACATTCTACAAAAAGCATTCAATTCTGGAAGTTGTTTAAAGGGATACTTCACCGGTGGATATATCACCATATTTTGCCTATGATACCATAACATCACAATATTTTGCCCACAATACGATAACATCACGATATTTTTCCCACAATACGATAACATCACGATATTTTGCCCACGATACAATAATATCACGATATTTTGTCCATGATAACGATATCACGATACTGCGATACTCAAAACATTGCAAGATAATCATCTACGATAAACATCACAATATCTTTGTATCTGAAGGAAAAAAAATACCAGTGAAAAGGTCTGTAGTCTCAGTGGGTCCCAGTACTGGTCTGTAACAGGTCTATAGTCTCAGTGGGTCCCACCACTGGTCTGCAACAGGTCTGTAGTCTCATTGGGTCCCACCACTGGTCTGTAACAGGTCTGTAGTCTCAGTGGGTCCCACCACTGGTACCACCACTGGTCTGTAACAGGTTTATAACGATGCAAAGCTTCATGCAGATGGGTGAAGTATCCCTAAATGTTTTTTTTTACATCCCTGCGTGCCGACTGCATCTGGAGAATCTTCCTCACAGGAGAAACAGCGTTATCTGTTTGAAGAAATATTCTGAAATGTGTCGGATGGATGAATCACCAAAGTACCAGGATGTTCTATTCATGACCTCGGCGAGGACGCCTGAAGGTCACGGATCACATAAATGTTTCAAGTAGCAGCCTTTGTAGTATGAGCCGTTTGTGACGGATGGAAATCAGGTGAAGAGAACTTTGACTTTTCTGGACTTGCACTGAATTAATTCTTTTTTTTTTTGGGGGGGGGGATAATTAATTTACTTATATAGCTTATATGGCTCTATGATGATATGATTGTATGGTTTCCTGTCTTCATTTGAAGCTCTCTTCATTGATTATGATATTATTCCAGCCTACATGTTTATATGATATTATGGTCACTGTGAGCATGATAGCATGCCATAATTAGCATGTTAGCTCCATGTGAACACCAGCATGCTCTCACAGAGCTGCTAGAATGGTTGAAATCCAAACCAAGATCTTGTTGTAACCCTTAACGACATGGTTTCTCTTTGCCGACACCTTCCTCAGCCTTCAACGAGCAGTTTAACCAAACCGAACTGTAACCATGGCGATCAAAAAATGTGCGTAATGGTTCAGGAAGGCGCTGACGATCGCGTTGGCATTTTGCATATCTGATGATGGGATGTTTCAGAGGACACGCTGTGTATTTGTAGTTTTCATGACGTGTTGCTCAGCAGACACGTGTTTGATGTTCGTGTTGCATTAAAAAACAAAAGTGATGAAAACAAAAAAATGATCCCTCATGTCAATTTTAGGACCATATGTGAACACAGTTTAATAGCTGCCAGTATGGTTGTCTGAATATGTGGGTTTATTAGATTCCTGCAGAGACTCCTGGCCTCTCGGAGACAGACTGTCGGTCTGCTGTGTGTCAGATTGCTACACGCCAACAGCCTGAATACGAGACGTGATATCAAGTATGTGAGCGTGACATTTCCCAGCCTCTGTAAATATCTCATGTCTGCTGTATGGAAGTGCTTTGGAGGACGTTGCATGGCGTGTCTGAACACACAACACACTGCATCTGTACAGGGCTGTGTCTGAACACGCTTATGTGTGGAAGGGTTGTTTGCTTCAGACGTGGATAGATCCTCTCGGAGCTATAGGGGGATATGTGGGTAATCTCTGCAGTACAAATACATAATGTAATGATGATCAGATCAGCTTGAAGCCACCATGTTTGCTGACTGGCTAAAGAGAAGGAAGGCGACGCCGCGTAATGAAAGAGTCCCACTTTGGGCTGCAGATAAATGTGCTGCAGGGGGCTTTGTATATATATTACAAATTAAACGGGGGGGAAACAACGTTGGAAGGCCGATCCTCTGCTGGATCCTGATCACTCTCTGACTCCCGGATCTACACTCTGTTATTACACCGTCGTCAGTGCAGCGAGGTCTATTCAACGACATGCAGCAGATGTAGGTTCATCCGTTTGTGACCAGCCTGCATGGAAGAGGTCACTCTGGTGGGCCTGAGATTCATTCTAACATACCAGCTCAATGTGCTGAGTCAGCGTTATTGACCTGAGGATCTACATGTCCAAGTAGCGACCTGCATTATTACACGGCGGAGCCTTTTAATCATTTGGAATTTTATAAAAACGAGTGACAGCCACTCGGGCGTCAATCTGTGTAAAAATCCGAATCGTTATTTATTAATTTCTCCTTCTGATGAACGGAGAAACCTGGTCGTATTAGTCTTCTTTGTTCTTGTCACGGCGCTGCAGAAGAATTGATCTGAAATTGAATTCCAGAGCATGCGCATTGTAATGCTCGGTCCTCACCTGTTATTGATTATCCTTCAGCCGGGTTTGACGCGGCCTCTTTGGAGGATTCTGTAGCAGAATTAGAAGCGAGGAGGAAGGCGATCAGCGTTTTAATATGTCCGCTGGAAGTGCTCCGCTGCTGAACGGGGGAAGTGGAGGGAAAGATTCCGGAAAACAGGAGTCCTGGGATGTACAACCATACATCACATTTATGGATGCGTTCCCTCGAGACTTTTATTTATTGCCAAACTGTTCATTGGGGATATTTGAAGTGAGAGTGATGTAATATGAAATATGTGGGACAGAACTAGAGATAACCTCTAAAATACTGCAGAGCTCCGATGCCTCACTTCATCCACTTAAAGTCACATTTGGGTTGTTTTTTTGTCACTATTTAGGTGTGTGCATCAAGGGGTGTGCATCACAGAGTAACTCACGATGCGATATTATATTTATGTACAATGATATCATGGTATTTTGCCCACGGTACGATAATATCACGGTATTTTGCCCATAATACCATAATATCACTGTTTTTGCCCACGATACGATAATATCACGGTTTTTGCCCATGATACGATAATATCACGGTTTTTGCCCACGATACGATAATATCACGGTTTTTGCCCACGGTACGATAATATCACGGTTTTTGCCCATGATACGATAATATCACGGTTTTTGCCCACGATACGATAACATCACGTTTTTTGCCCACGATACGATAATATCACGGTTTTTGCCCATGACACTATCACAATATTTTGTCCACAATACGATAATAACCATATTTTGCCGATAATACGATATCACAATATTTTGCCCACGATACGATAATCCAATAATATCACAGTATTTTGCTCATGATATGATAATATCACGAGAGGACGAAGGCCAGCGTTCGGACCCACGAAGCAGACGGGAATGAAGAGTAAACAACCGGAGTAATAAAAGTACGTGTGAATAATTGATGCACGTTGACTAATTTAAAAACACGATAATCACTGAGTAGAACGTGTGATTGATGTGTTATGGTTGGCGGAGAGCAAACAGTGAGTACACTGTTGTATAAGTATAATGTTGATGCAGAAAATCAGGAAGAAAGAAGGAAAAAGTATTTAAGTCAGAGCTCCACAGCCTTCTCTCAGTTCTGAGATTATTATACATCATTATGCTCCTTATAGCCCGTACATTATCCTCGCTTATATAATCATCACAGCTGCAAGACGAGATGGATTGAGCAGTGTATAATTTTATTCTAAATACGGCACTGCCTTTCAACACTCGGAGACGTTTGACACAGAAATGCTGTGATTAACCATATCAATAAATATCATTGTTGCTCCGTTAAAAGGGCAGCAAATTGCTATATTTCTAACACTTGTGCATTAATTTAGGATAAACATTAATAACTTTGAAACAGTTTTTGAATGCTTTAATTCTGAATGCATTTCCGAAGTCAAGCCCCTCCCAACTTGGACTGCTCCACTTTTTGTTCAATCTGATTGGCTCAGCCTGACCCTCGGCCGGGTCACTGACTTCCCTCTGAAGTTACACAGAGAAAACTAAAAAAAAAGATGATTCTTTTTTCTTCCAAAAATGTAAATATGTCCAAAAATACACCTTAACATGAATACAACCTATATGAAGAAAATAGAAATCTTCCTGTTTGTTTAATATTATGTTGAGAAATGAGATGTAGAAATGCCAAAATAGAATTAAAATATGAATCTGTCAACAATTATTTTAAAGTCTTAGCATCGTATTCATCATTACAAAGTACTGTTATACATGGAACTATAGGCTGCTCTACAACTTTGTTTTTTTTTGGGCTCAGCAAAACGTTGCATTTCCACATCACAGCAGAAATATGATGTCATGAATGAAACGCTGCTGTAAAGTTTCCGGACCGGAATATTTGAGCAAAAGCTGCAGTCTGTGTGGACTGGATTGTTTTTTAGCATATAGTGTCAAGTTCCCCCTCAGAGCGCAGTGACATCAGCGGAATTGCTGCAGATACACGCCGATGTTTCCACGAGCTTTAATTATTCATTAAAATGAGCTGTCTGTTTGTCCTGATAAGCCGCTGGCTCGCTCGGTTCAGTGCTGCTGCCGCCGCCGCCGTCGTGTGAGCCGCCGCTGATTTAGCTAGCTGTACTGTAGTTTCTGTCCAGAATCACAGCGTTACTTCAGCCGGCCTCGGTTCCTCTCTCTCTCTCGCAGCAATTCCATTAAAATGTCTTTCATTTTAAACTTAATGCACAAAAATATTCCTCTTCTTCCAACATTTTTTTTTTTGTCTTCTACACGCTTTTAAAAGGCAAAAGTTTCACCAGCGGATCTGTAAACTTTTTGGAGCTTGTTAGCGGCGGAGCCCGGAGCTTTAAATTGGCGGCTCAGAGGTGACAGGTGTGTGTGGTCTGGCATCGCCCGCATTTGTATTCATCTCACTTTATTTAAGAGGAGGTGTGTGTGTGTGTGTGTGTGTGTGTGGAGAGGGAGAGAGGAGACGGATAAAAAATTCGGTGATCAATTAGGCTTTCGAGGGGCTCCGCTCTGCTTTCCCCCTCTAATCAGATCCAGCTCTAATTGTCCTCGGCCAGGAGGAGCTCAGAAGGAGGCCCACCTAATGGAGAGGGAGGGGCAGCCACACCACCACTTTGTCTTCTCCAACATGAACGTCCTGCAGGTGAAGAGCCACCTTCCTCCCCCGGCGGTGGTGAAGTGGTTGTTGTGGGGGGGGGTGTAAAACCCCTGGACCCCCTTCCATGTGACGATCAGGCAACCTGCCGGTCCAGTGACCCCGCATGAGCTGCAGACAGACAGGCAGACAGACAGCTCTACTCAGACAGACAGGCAGCCAGACAGCTCTACAGGGGGGTGAAGGGTGGAAACAAGAGAGGGAGCAGCTTGGAGTGGTTTATCTGGGTGTGAGAGCCGGGGTCACACCGTGGTCGGGGTCTACACTAACAGCACTAACAGCACTCAAGGATCCTGCCCTGCCCCGGAGCCTGAAGCCCCGGGGCAGGGCAGCAGTAACCCACGGCCAACTCCACTTTGGCTCGTTTAGAAAGGAACATGGTGGACTGGAGTCACTCGTTGACCCTGTAAGTGTCGGGGACCCGGTCTGCACCACCGGGGTACCTCGAACAGCGGTGGACTCAACCAACCCGGTCCCGTTCTGCAGTCATGCATTACTCTTCATTAGTCTTCTCCTCCAAAGAAGTCGACTAGATTGGAGGCGCTCGCTGTGCAGAGCAGAGGTGCATTCTGGGGCCGGTGGCACCGCTTCGTTTACCATACTGTGAATGTAATTAAATCCAAGAGCCGCCAGTATTTACTGGCAAGGAAGGGGGGAGGGACGGAGGGAGGGAGGACACCTCTCTCTGCTCCTCAAACAGCCCTCCATCTGTCTGATTGGATTGTGGTTCCAGGCATTACCAGACATGACATGGGCTCTGGAGGAGGTCCCCCCAACACGACACCACGCTGCTTATAATACAATATTACCTCGCCAGGGGGATTCAAGAGCAGGAGATTACAGCTAGTGTGTGTGTGTGTGTGTGTGTGTGTGTGTGTAGGTCTAGAAACATGAGAAGAAGAGTGGTTCCCTCCCTCCAGGTTAGATGAGTGTGTTGGATCTGGATGTTTTCAGCTTTGATGTGTCGACTTCACGACGTTTAGTGTCTGAGTGCTGAAAGTGGCCGAGACTCACAGATTTACTGTCTGGGGGTTTAACCATCTCCCGGTGCATCAGATTAATTGATTCTCTCGACAATATTATATAATATACATCTACACATATAATCTGTGCTGGAGGTTTTAGCCAGCAGGACGGTGTGTGTGTGTGTGTGTGTGTGTGTGTGTGTGTGTGTGTGTGTGTGTGTGTGCTGTGAGCAAGCTTTCATCTCTCAGGATGAAGGCCGTGTGAAGGAATGTTAAGGCCGACCAAAAACATCAGTGACTGAATGAGACGTGAGAAATCAATCACTAGATTATTTCTGAAAGCGGTTTAAGAAGATAATACAGCAGCCTGTAATTTAATGACGATTCGCTGCTTCAATCTTGTCGCACTGGATTTATTATTATGAATAAGAAATGATAAGATGATAAAAAATAAAATAACTTTTGTCTTATGGTTCATACCTGGCTCTCTCTCCTGGAGACATGGGACGATTGGAACATTGTGACTAAATCTCCTGATATGGCACTTAAACACACTGGAATCACTTTCATCATCATCTTCAATTAGATCAAAAATCATTTTATTCCACTGCATAAATAAAAGATCAATATTAATAATTTGTGGATACTTTATTATTCAGCAAGCAAGACGGCTTTTTCACGATATTAACTATTATCCCGATAATGGAAATTTAGTTTATAATCGCGATGCGCCTTGAAATACATCTTGCGTGAAACCAAAGTATTTTTCTGCAACGACTGACTCAATTTGTGTATTTATTGCCTCGAAAAGCAAAGCAACAACCCCATCTTCCACCCTGTATGTGTCCCTTTACTGCCTCCGTCTGCCTGCTGCCTAGCAACCGCAACATCTGTCTATAGAGTATATATCCGACATGGAGGGCCAATCAAACATGTCCAACACAGTTATCGTTTAGCTGAGACAGAAGCCCGATATGTGATGTTTGATATCATCACATGGGGAAAGCTGCTACCCACAATCCCCTTCGGTGCGTTTCACTCTAAGGCATGAAATGACATGGCCATTGTTCCATTTTCTACTGATTACCTCCCGTTCCTCGGACACTTGTCCTGCAGCGAGAACACGGACCATCAGGACGCCGTGTCCTTGGCGTCGGCACAGCATGGAAGCGCCGGTCTTACTTATTATTGCTCTCCTGCTTCCCCTTCGCCGGGAACTGTGGCCCCGGACACGGAGCAGAAATACCAGCTATGAGACAAACTGTGGAGAGCCAAGAGGAAGCAGAGAGATGCCCTTTGATTACGGCAGTTACAGCTTATTGTGGGGGAAAGGTGGTGATTGAGGACCGGGGGCAAGTCCTTGAAAGTTCAGAGCCGAGAGAAAACAACTGTGGTCGTGATGCGGTTCTTCTTGATGTGGCTGGAGACGGCGGGTGGGGCCGGGAGCTGGCGGGGCCTGAAGGTGGTGGGTGGGACCCAGAGTTGGCGGGTGGGGCTCGGAGTAGGTGGGTTCGGCCGGGAGACGGCGGGGCCCGGAGTCAGTGGGTGGGACCCAGAGTCGGTGGGTTGGGCCGGGAGCCGGCGGGGCCCGGAGTCAGTGAAAGCGATCCGAGTCCCGGGGAGGAAGTACATGAAAGATGCGACACTGTACCTTTAAGACGGTGAGATGCTTTTTCATTCCTCACCATCCTCCCCTTCTCTCTCCTCATACACACACTCGCAGTAATAAAACTAACTTTATTTTCTCCTCCAATCTCCCGCTGCAGACTCAATCTGGGTGAGAAATCATATATATGTTGTTTTTCTTCTTTCCACTTCACCGAGGTTTCACAAGGAACGTCGCCTCAGAACACGGCCATTTGACACTTTATTCAGTTTCCCCTCAAACACACACAAAGTCGCCCGCTCTGCAGACAAACATCCTGTTGATCTGCTGCAGCGTGCACATATCGACAGCCGGTCTATCTTTGGTTTGATGCGGTTACTGCCGTCGCAGCAAATGTATGTGAGCGTGGGTTCTCTCCGGGTTCTCCCACAGTCCAAAGACATGCAGGATGGGGATAGGTTCATTGATGACTTAATGTCCCGTAGGTGTGAGTGTGAGTGAATGGTTGTCTGTCTGTCCAGGTGAACCCTGCCTTCGCCCAATGACAGCTGGGATCAGCCCCCCGCGACCCTGAATACAGGATAGATGGATGGAAATGTATATATTGTTCACCGTCTTCTCAGTATAATCACGCTGTTAATTCAACAATCTTTTCGATCTCTCTTCTTTTCTTTTCGACATGCTTTTTATTCATTTCTGCCATATTTTTCTCTCCTTCTTCCCTCTCTCTGGCGTTCTTCCTCATCTCCTCCTCCTCCTCCTCCTCCTCCTCCTGCTCGTTCAGCTGAAAGTCGGCCTTCATCACATCATCCAGGAAGAACTCAACAGCACCGCTAACCTGCTGTATTAGAGTGCGAGATGGGATTTGAGATGCAGCCTCCATCTAATTTCCCCAACGCTGTAAATTGAAAAAAAAAAAAAAAAAAAAAATAGAATGGATATGAAATGGAGGCGATGTGGAACTCCTCCGATAAACTCCAATAAGATATATCAAATCAGCATTTTGTGGCTCCACGTTTAATCGCATCCTCCTGAACTTTCCTTTGCAGCTGAAGATCTGATATCACACCTCCGCTGTACGGCTCTAGAAAATATGCTTAAAGGAAATAATACATTAGAAAGCTAATAATACATTATTGCTTCGGGATTAAAAATGTATCTCCTTGATGTGATATCTCACTTTTATCTCCTCGCCCTCGACACCGCGTCCTGTATCTCACATGTATAATCCACCTCACTCCGAGCAGCACTTTGTGCACTCTGTTAGCGGCCGGGAACACGAGCTGTAAAAGCCTTGTAGCAAAAAAAAAAGAAGAAAGTTGTGACATTTCTACGATCTATTGGCTTTTAAAAGCTAGGCTAAATAAATAATAAAAAAATACATGTTTTCTTTAGTTTTTTTTCAGAATGTTTTCAGCCGTAAAAAGCATTTTTCAAATACCTAAATAACTGAATATTTTCCGTATTGGAATTCAGAAAAAATACCAGCCTCATCGCCGCACCGCTGCTTCGGCTTCTTATTTTCAAGCAACAAATGACACGAAGCCACTTTTGTGATAATGATTTAATGTCCACGAACACCGCAGGGATTTTATGTTTCCTTTAATTCACACTTGATCTTAACGAAGTAGTTACTCTGTAAATAAACAACTTCAATCCTCAAATTCCCTCAAGAACATCACACACTCTGTTTATTATCAGCCGACAACTGTGTTGTTTTAATGAAATGGTTTTAATTAAAAAATCATCTCTTCTTTCTCTTTAAGATGCAGAGTATTTTGCCCTTCTTGTCGTGTTTGTGTCATTCGTACTTTGTTGTTTTTGTGTCTACCTATAGTGTATTTTGTATTTTGCTCAAGATGGAAATTATGGAAATTTGACTAAATCTGGTGCACACATCTTTTTATTTTCTGAATAATCATGTAAAATGGTCCTCATTGATGTAATGTTGCATGTTGTCCCTCGACAAATAAACATAATAATAATTATTTACTTCTAATCAGATTAACACATTTAGATTTTTCTTTAGAAAACAGGCTCATTTGCTTTATTGACGAGAGTTAGAATAGAATATTGATACTTGAACGTAAAAACGTATATTTTCCCGGTTTTAATGCTGGAATGAAATTCTAAATGTCCTCGTATGAAAAGAGCGTTAAAGCTGGAGGCCTGATGTGTGTGAGCTCCGTGGCTTTCAAGTCTTTTTTTAAATTGCACATTCTTTGAACAAAAGAGGGGAAAAAACGGTCCTATTTCCAGAATATCCCAGCAGCCATTCAACGTTACATCAGCACGCTAAACGTTTTTCTTCTTCTACTTTAACAGTCGAACCGCTTTCCTACCATCCAACTCCACGTCGGGTTACATTTCTTTAAATAAGTGGACATGAAAATGTGTGGACCGAACAAATGAAGACATAAGTGTATGTCGTAGGTTGCATCATCAAAGTGAATGAGTGATGAATTCCCTTAACTTAAAGCAGCTCGATGCGACGTTCAGAGCACATCGCTCTCAACGAGACGGCTGAGCCGGCGGCTATCAGCAAACTCAATGTGCACTTCACACGCTAGTTCACGTCCGTAGTTCACAGTTTTGGATCTTGAACTAAATTCAAAGTTCCAGAAAATGAACGAGTTCACGTACCGGCTACGTGAACAAAGCATGGAGAAGATAACAACACACACAGAGGGATTACTCTATTTCTACACATCAAATAGTACTTTCCTGATATATTAATGCTTTGAATGTCACATAACATGATCTATCACGTAATGTGGAATGACTTTCAAAGCAGCTAAATGTAGCATGTGAAATCTGTATAATAGGTTAATAATGGCCGACGATTCCTTTGATAATAAGGCGGGGAAACGACGTCTGTTCTCCAAGATTCCATTCTTCTGCTTGATGCATCATATGGTATCCTCAGGGGAGCCCGACTCCAGCAGGCTTCCCTGGGAAACGGCTGCACTTCATTGTTGAGTAACGGACAGCGAACATGTCAACTGACCGTGAACGCATCGGGCCTCGTTAGGAAATGTGCTCGATTCTACTGACTCTTATTACGTTTATGTAACAGCATGAAGGAAGCGGCTGCCGGCTCGTCCTCGGGCGTCTCCCGGAGCCGATGAAGCTCAGTGAAGTCTTTACGATGGGTCTCCGTGCACGTTATTATGACGGAGCCTCGTGCACGCTGGTTATTCCAGATATGAAGTGTATACACACACGCACACACACCATTGTATCATCTCGTCACAACGATTTAAACCATGATGGAGATGGGTTTGCCTTTTCGAGAGCATTTACACTGTTGCCCATAAAGTTAATATATATTTAGTTTTCAGACACAATCCTCTGTTTATTCCTATTTAAATGCATCAGTAATCACTTGGATATTATGTGTCACATTTCCCCAGAAGAAATGAATTCTTGCATAACGTTTGTTTGACGCTATAAAAGACAAGACATTTGCAAATGATTCCAACTTCATGGGCGACCCTGTAAATAGCAAATGACAGCAAACGTTGGTTGAATGTGAGTTAATTCTTGAAAGAAGGCAATAGTCCACCGGTCAGACTTATCAGTTTCAGTTCATTTTAATTTATAGGGCCCTAGTTTCGTAGACCAGGCGCAGTCAGCTCTCAGCGCACCTGCGCCACGCCGACGGGGTGTGTCCGCCTGGACTTTGCAAGTTTCGTGCACCGCGCAGGCTCGCGCAGGCACACCTCCCGTCTCGCCCACCGGCGCAAGTGGGAAAGAGGGAGGAGAAGAAGGCGTGAGTGGGAGACGAGGAGGAGACGAGGCGTGGACTGGGATTAATACAGCCGATTCAGATCTTCACCAATCAAATGAGCTCCTCTCCTCTCCTTTAATACGTTAGGGGAGGTTCAGTGCAAGTTCCGTCACTTGACAACCCGATGACAGAAGCAGCGCCGCCGCTCCCACCACGCTCATCACGTGCTGTGCGTGCGTATCATAATAATAACAATGCCCATATTATAAAAAACAGGAGAGAGAGGGAGATGTTTTGGTCCGAGAGGCTGAGTTTCCGTTACGCGTGCCATCCGCCTTTGATCTGACTTCAGATGTGACGGGACAATCTATATAGATATAAATTCACCGCCGTCAGCCAAACTTCCATTCCGCCAGCTGTAATTTGCCTTGAATGAATGGACTTTATTTGCGCCTTGCGCCTTACGCCAAAAGTAGACCAGGTTGGAGCTGGCGGGCTTTCAGCGCAGTCTCGGCGAGGCTTTTTGCCACGAAACTTCCGCTACACCAAGCTGAATCTGTGACGCCTCCCCCTGCTGCGCCGCCACACCCATCTTGGCGCAGGCGATCCACCAAACTGCCAAACTGACCGTGCGCAAGGCTGCGCGGGTCGAAACTTGCATTACGCTGGCTCCGCCACCCTGCGCCGCCCTGCGCTGCGCCACGAAACTAGGGCCCATAGTGTCACAACGAAGTTATCTCAGGACATTTAACACATCGAGCAGAAGTCCCAACATCCCCAGTTTCCCTTTTTTAAAGTACTGTGTGAACAATTTCTGACTGAAGATACTGCCGATGACTGTACGAGACACAGATGGATTCTGGGTGTTGGATTCAGACATGAAGCTAAGTCACCATCAAAGCCTGTTTGTATTTCAATGCACTGTTGGAGCCCCCCCCCCCCCCCCCCCCCCCTCGGTGCACCGTCTTTATTTACGCCACCGCTGTGGTCCTTTGAGATGAGAATCACTCGGATGCCTTTCTGTACAGTTCTTTTATTTCGCCTGTAATGAGCCGATAGCCGGCGGGTAGCTGTTGTCTCCTGCTGGTTCTTGTTCTGTATCGATAGTTTCCCTTTCAAAGCCCCCCCTCCCCCCCCGGTGCCAGGTTGCCGTCGTGCTTCCCAGTTTCCCCCCGATGCTAACTGTAATCTGAAGACACAGCGAGCAGAGATCTCCTTTGAACGCAGAGAACCAGGGTTGCGTTCACACGATGTGACACATGTCTGAGAATGGCTTCCTGTTATGCTGATGTGGCTCTTCCTGAGGCGATGACATCACGCAGCGGGCGACCAGCGATTAATCTCTCTCACCCACGCCGACGCTAAAGCGGCGGAGAGGGACTCGCACATGGAAAGGCAGGAAACAATCATCTCCAATCTGCCCGCCGTTTCTTCAACTCCGCCGTGAAGGAAAAGATCTATTTCTCCCCGAGTGGAACGCCGTTCAGTCTGTTCTCCTCCACAGATATCAACCTTTCTCATTGTCACGGCCGGAAACCAGGAAGACGGATAAACGCTGATCCCACAATTATCTTCTATTTCCCTCATCCAGCTTTCTACCAGCGTGGGGTTTAGATATGATGGCTTATTAGGGCCACTGGAGGGAAAAACCAACAAAAAAACAAACCAAGCAGAGAGAGGGGACAATATTCAGAGAAAAATAATAGTTTATTACGATGCTAACAACCAGCATCTATGCTAGCTAACGTATGTACTAATGTACATGTATGTTTCTAATTAATACATGACATCACGCCTCGTTAAGGTCCTTAGGGTGATGATGTTGATGCTTATGTTGGTTTTATTCATATGAGGTCAAACTGTCATCTTATGGGTGTTTATTGATCGGGGCGGAAGGGCTAAGATGCTAGCGGTAGCTTTCACTTGTTGTCATAGCAACGGCAAACATCCACTCTTAGCGGAACCAAGTAACTTGTTAATATAGGCTATATATACTTATAAAGTGGCAAATTTGCGACTTCTTTTCTCTGAATATTGCCCCCTCTCTTAGACACTAATTGGAACTCTAAACCCAAAACATTCTGAAATAACAGAATATTTAAGGTAAAACTCCTCAAGGAAACGGCCTTTGCTTGAGGAGTTCAAAGTCCATTTGATTCGTTAGTTTTGTAGATGGATGGGTGAACACACCTGAGCTGATGAGCGAGGAACATGCTGGTGTTGTATAGCGGTGTTGCTGCAAGTAATTAACTCAGGTTTATGAGTGTAATGAGTCCCCTCTGCTGAGTCGTGAGAGAGAATGAAGGCTGCAGGTTCTGAGGTATGCTCCGGGTTCATGTAGGTGGTGGGAAAGCGTATTGATTATCCCCCCCGCTGGTTCTGTCAGGTCTGAGAAGGCGAGGCGAGGCGGTACACAGCGGCAGCCTCCTCAGGTTCAAAGACACAAAGAGCTTCTGTTGGGCTTTGAAGGCGCCGAAGTAGATGAACTCCGAGGGCAGAGGTTAATTTCTGTTTTAATTAACTCCAAACAATCCACATTTTCGGTATTCATAGAAGAATATCAACAATGTCATTGAAATTAAAATATATTCAAATCGACCGTTGCAAAAGCTCTCAGTGCATTAGGAACACCCAACGAAAAAAAGAAATCACGTTTATATTTGCTGTTTCGCCTAACCAAGGGTTTATTCAATAGCTTTGTGACTCAGGTATGCTTTGAACATGGGAAGTGAATCAAAACTTGTTTTTAAACAACATTCTGAGCAAAACAAAGAAGACCGCCCTAATATGTCACCTAATTGTTCATTAATTATCTCATAAATCACCGTGACAACGGCAGCAAGTCCCAATTACCAACGTCACGGTTGGCCTGCCGCTCCATCAGGCTTCATCGTCCCCCGACACCACGAAGTCTACAAATCACCTTGTTTACTTGATGCCAGGGTCAAAGGTCACCTAGAGATATATACAGTAGATCCAAACACGGATGTAATTCAAACGTAGTTTTTTCAAATATTAAACATCTAACTTATGTGTTCAGATGTTTTACTTCATTATGAAAAGTATACGCTAACATTCATACAGGAGGAGGTGGAAGCTGATTATCCGAAGCTAAAAGGTGAAAAAGTTCTTCAACTTGCATTCTTACTAATGACCAGCAGGGGGCGAGTCCTCTGGTGGCTGAAAGAAGTCTGATTGACGTCGATGAGGAAGTGACTACTCACTTGATTTATCAGTTAATGTTGAAACGTGAGTTTATGATCTCCCAATAATAATCAGTTTGTTCATTTAATTTCATGACTCGAGAAAAAAAAAAAAAAAACAGCTAAAGTTTGTTCTGTAAAAGCAGCTTCAGAGTGGATCATGAATGGCAACGTTTCACTTTAAATCCCCCTATTAAGCGTCCATAAGCAGTATATTGAAGAAACGGATGATGAATAACGTTATGCATTTTGATCATGTAAAAGATGTCTTCATAAGAGAAGTATAATGACACTTCTAATGTCCTCGTGACAGTTTCCCATTTCAAATCAATAATGCAAAACTGTGTCTAAATAAAGAACCATAAAAATACAATAAGCAGCGCAAAGTTTCTGTAGTTTCATTTCTTTATTATTTGAGCATAGGATAAAATCAGAACAGGATTCATATTTCAGATAATATCTTCCAACTAGTAGTGTTTTTATTGAACCAGAACTCATCCAAACAGGATTCATAATGCATGCATGTGTGGCTCCGGGGGTCAGCAGGGTCCTCGACCCCGTGAGTCTGAACCCTCGGGGGGATTCGCCCGATGAACCCCTGCAGCGACTCACTCTCAGAGTTTCTCCTCTTGTGCTGCACATTTGTATTCCGCCGGCAGTGACAGCTACTTAGCATGATATTTGAATGCCTTTAAAAAAAAAAGGAGCTCTTCAAAGCAGCGCAGGCCTGCTAACAGGGACGCGAACAAATAGCAGATGGTGTCGAAACTCTGTGTTCACATCGGGGGGCCATGCAAATCTTCATCATTCATTAATGCTGAGGACAGTCATTTGATAATAACAGCATATATTTTCTTCTTCGCCGGGTGTGTGTGTGTGTTTCTACACTGGAGCAGATTCGTGTGTGTGTGTGTGTGGCTGGCTGGTGATGGAAGGAGGTCGCTCGTTATGGATGCAGAGGAGGAAGAGGAGGGTCATTATCTGCTCTGTGCTCCGAGGAGAGGAGGGAAGGATGGACGGAGAATATCTATCAGACAGTAAACGTAAATCCATTTATTAGCAGCAGTAATTGATGAGGCTCACGTCGTCACGTTGACCGCCGAGTCTTCAGCCGTCCAGCCAACCCTCACTGGGTTTAACTTCAGATTCATCGTGTCTCCCGTCTACTTCCAACCCCGAGTGCTGTTCTGTGTTTTTTTGTTTTTATGAAATCCCTTTTCCATACTCGAGAAAAACCCCAGACTTCTGTCTGAACCGAATATATTCAGCGTCCACGCTGAGGTCACTTTTAAGACACCTACTGCCTCGCCGCGGGTCTCTGATACCTAATCAATAAATAATCTGCGAGTGGATCTGCTCCACCAATCCCCCCATCTATCACTCACTGATCTACCTTTGTATCGTCCCGTGATCTCGCCGGCCGGGGCCTGCATGCTCAACGAGTTTCCTCTTTAAATCCTCAGTCTCTCACAGTCATTACAGCTTCTTTGGTGGCAATTGATTTTGGCCGCGACAGAAATGAACAATAATAAATAAATACATTTTGCGATAGAAATAAAAACACCCATAAGATGACAGTTTGTCCTCATATAAATAAAAGCAACAATAAGCATCAACATCATCACCCTAAGGACCTTAACGAGGCGTCGTCACATGATGTCATGTATTAATTAGACAAATAAACTTGCAAATTTGCGACTTTATGAACTCGCAAATCAGCGACACTTATTTCTCTGAATCGTCCCCAGTTCCCCTCCTCCTCTCCACTCTCTGCATAAAAAACCCACCATTTAAGTCATATGAATTATCATTATTATTATTATTATTATTATTATTATTATTATTATTATCATTGGCTTCCACACACACACGGACGCCGCCTGGATCAACTCCACTCCACGTCCCCGCTCATATTCTTCCCACCGTGGATTAAGCTCGGTGACCTCAATGCGAGGTCCCTGACGATCGATCAGGCCGATCAATACTTTGCACAAATGGCAACAGTGCTTTCCTGTAGAACCTCTTGTCAGGCTGATCGTTTCCCTCCCCGACATTTCTAAAGAACATTATTAAAGGTGTTTCTTGTGTTGATGATGAGCTCTAGGAAACATGGCTGCCCCCCCGACCTGTAGCGATGCTGGGGAAAGATTCATTTACAAGCTAGGTTGTGATAACTTGATTTAAATGATTACCTGTCTTCCCTTCTTGTCTTCACAGAGATTCTGTGTCAACATTTACATGGCAAGTTGCAAATAAATTAACATTAATTTAAAATAATTGTATATTCTAGCACCTTGATATGGTGCTTTTTTAATATGTATGTATTTGTACTTCTTTATATTGTATATTTGTCATATTTATTGTGATATATCTGAGTGACTCAGGAGCTGATTTGAGATGCAGTTTGATTGTCTGAACGATGATGTTCAGAGTAGTTTCTATGTTATAGTTGCTACGTTGTCCGACCGCGTCAACATCAAGCCGATGGACTCACAGTAGAGAAACGCCGGCTCAGATCTATTTGGACTGAATGTTGAATTGTTGGTTTGAGAAAGTTACAGAAATGTTTTTTTTTTCTTCAGCGAGGCTTCTGGGTAGGCGGACATGACCCAAAGCTAAAACGTTCTAATCAATAATTCAGGCGCATGGACACCCCCGTCCTCATCACATGCCTTTCAATTCAGATTCCTTTGAATGACAGGCAAGTGTGTGTGTGTGTGTGTGTGCATATGAAACAGTAAAAGCAGAGGTGTCTTGTTACAGATGATATTGCAGATTGATGCCGTAGTTCTGCAGGAATCAATGACACGGCTGCCGGTGGGAATCAGACTCACGGCCGTCGGGAGGAGAGGAGCGAGCCGAGGGCTCAGATTGGACGGCTGGATGGATTGTCTTAAAGGAAATTACACTACAATGGAGTGGAAGATGAATAATGGAAATGTATATTTATGTCTGTGTGTGTGTGTGTGTGTGTGAGGGAGAGACGTTGGGAAATAAGAATCAAGCTTCTTGTGATAGAAAAGGATAGAAGAAGCATTTAGCTGATTTTTAAATCCATCTTCTTTACTGTGAATATTTTCTGGTTTCTTTCGTCCTTGGGGGGCTGAACAAGACTCGATGATGTCATCTGGTCTGGAAAACACTGATTGACATGTTTCATCGTTTATCTGATATTTTACAGACCGACTGAAATTAAATAATCTTTATTATCACATATAGCTTGATTTCTTCTTGGCAGCAAAGACGGGATTCAGGTTCACTCGTACCTTTTCCAGACGGAGACGCAGGACTTGAATGTGTGAATACTTGTTGTACATCCAGGAGACCAGAGGCCACGTCACACCTGAAACCGTCTTTTTTTCCCCCTCCATTCAAACGCTGCACAGCCTCACCGGCTGCCTCGGCAACAGATGGAGGTTGCCGTTAATGCAGAATGAACTAAGAATGCCGTCGCTCTCTCTCTCTCGGCTCCGTCAAGGCCACATCTCATCGGTTCAATCAGAAAACAGCGATTCAAGGAGTCCAACGTGGAGGGTGAATGAGAAACCACAATGCCGACACATCCGGCCCCACTCCAGGAGCGATCAGCAACAGTGGATGAAATGTGTGGATTGAGTGTTTTTGCAGCGCTGGATTGAAAGACGGTGTTATCTAAGCTGGAATCGTCCGCCTTGACATTTCCATCTCACGTGTTCCAACGCGAGGCCGAGTCCATCAGAGCGGACAGGCGACGCTTGCCCACGGTCTATGAGGTCGGAGTGTTCGTCATCGTTCATCCGGACACCGTGAGAGACAAAACGTTTCTGCGTGGGAGTCCAGTCAGTGTTGGAAGTACAGTATGGAAGTCAAGCGGTATGTAGACCCGAGGTGATGGCGTTCTCCATTAAACACACGGGTGGAGGGGGGGTTCACTGGTTTGTGACTGTCAGATAATGTGCCACCTGTCACAGAGGTGGGGGGGGGGGGGGGGTCTCCATGAGGCAGACACTTAGGAAAAGCTGCTGAATCATCAGATATTACAAATGTAAATATAATGAGAAAACAACGGGGACCGAGATGGGAAACAGGTGGAGTCAATTAGAGAAAATAACGGCTTTTTTTCTTCTCTGCCTCTAATTAAAAAACTGGATGAATATAAATACATAGAATATCCACTCAGCAGCTCTCCGTAATGCCGTTTAACTGGTTATATATTGCACTTGTCAGACTTAAGTAAACTTGAAACGTGATTTAATCCAATTACCGTCTTTGAACCACAGGCTGAATAGTGATTACAGATTGATCCTGGGGCTTTCTCTCAATGCAGCTCGCTGTGTTGGAAGAAAAGGCTGCTGGGAGCCGCGGTGCTGGTCTGTGCAGGTCTGTGCCAGCAGAGTTTTTATGTTCTTTAGGTTCTTTAGTGTTCTGCAAGCTGTTATCAGGTGACTAAGAGAGAGAGAGGGAGGGCGTCGTCATGGCAGCGAGGTCTATGGAAGACATCCTGGCAGGAAGTGAACATTTTGTGCTGAGTAAGGCCAAAGAGTTTGGGACGAGAAGAGACGAGTAGACAAGCATCACACTGTGGCACAAGTCTGATCTTTTCTTGTGGTCCAGCAGTGTGTTCTAATGAACGAAAGGTGAGAAGAGCTAACATTTAGAGTCTTACCATATAACAAAATACCAGGTACAAAAACTAAACCATGCAGATCTGAATATTATGTATGCAGGTACTGTTTAAGGGGTTTAGGTCCTGGTGGCCAGCAGAGAGAAGTAGGACCATTTCCTCATAGACTTCTATACAACCAGAGAGGAGTCGCCCCCTGGTGGCCAACAGAGAGAAGTAGGACCATTTCCTCATAGACTTCTATACAACCAGAGAGGAGTCGCCCCCTGGTGGCCAACAGAGAGAAGTAGGACCATTTCCTCATAGACTTCTATACAACCAGAGAGGAGTTGCCCCCTGGTGGCCAGCAGAGAGAAGTAGGACCATTTCCTCATAGACTTCTATACAACCAGAGAGGAGTCGCCCCCTGGTGGCCAACAGAGAGAAGTAGGACCATTTCCTCATAGACTTCTATACAACCAGAGAGGAGTTGCCCCCTGGTGGCCAGCAGAGAGAAGTAGGACCATTTCCTCATAGACTTCTATACAACCAGAGAGGAGTCGCCTCCTGGTGGCCAGCAGGGAGAAGTAGGCCCATTTCCTCATAGACTTCTATACAACCAGAGAGGAGTCGCCCCCTGGTGGCCAGCAGAGAGAAGTAGGACCATTTCCTCATAGACTTCTATACAACCAGAGAGGAGTCGCCCCCTGGTGGCCAGCAGAGAGAAGTAGGACCATTTTCTCATAGACTTCTATACAACCAGAGAGGAGTCGCCCCCTGGTGGCCAGCAGAGGGAATGACAGTTTAAGGCACTTCTGCGTTGGCGCCCCTTTTTAGACCTGGAGGTTGCCGCCTGTTCAAACCCCACACGGCGGCTTCTTGATAACGAGTAAGAAGATTAAACTGAACTTCATGTGTAAAATTGGACGAGCGCATCCTCCAACAATGTTATGAAATCCACGTTTGTGTCGGTGGAACTGGATTAAGCAGATTTTGCCTCAGTGTCTTACTCACTAAGTACATCACACACTACCCTCGTCACTTCAAGGTGCTTTGAAATCTCACATCACGGCGTTCACACAAACGGTCCGATCCTCAGCTGGTGATTGGTTTCCATCGAGGGGAAGAACGCCGTATGAAAGAGAAGAACAACACGATGTGAGCTTTTGCGTTTAGTCGGGAGTTGTTATTGTTTTAGGTTCCTCAATGAAAGCAACAGAACGCCGTTGTGTTCACGTGCTGATCCGGGAACGGGTAGAACGGAGGCACACGTCTTTGATATGGGTCCCCCATGGGCGGATCCCCATTTGAGTCCTGCGATGGGGTTCTGTGGATCCTCAAAGAAGGCTCCGACTGCAGGGGTCAGCGCCGGGAAACAACCGGCACTGAATACATCTGGAAAATGCTTTAATATTCAGATGATTCTCCTTCATCCTTGTGTTCATACAAGGATGCACTTAATAACTACGTGTGGTTATCGCCGCATCTATCATTCCAATGAGACGCGTGTAGAAATTGCACAGATGTGAAAATTAACTTGTTAATATAGAAAGCAAAGAAATGCACAATTTATGGCCGTCTTTTAAAACGAATTACTCAATTTGTTGCGATCTCCAGCGGAGCAGTCAACCGGCGTTGCTGCTGTGGATCTCTCCAACGTTTCCACGATTAAAACACAAATAATGAGCCGGCGTCACATCAATCAGGAAGCCATGCAGGAAAAATAATCTGAATGTATGCTCTCCTCAGTGACCTGGATGGGGAACCTTACTTAGCAATCAATAGAATAAACGTGATCAAACATTCTGGGCCCCGACCTTTAATTATATTACTTCCGATCCCATCTTGAGATTTAATCATTGCACGAAATTAATTTTTCCACCGAAGCAAGAATATTGTAAGCCTAAGGTTATGTGAGGTTCTGCCCTCTTATCTAATCGCCAGCTAAAACACCAGTGGTTTTAATTATTGATAATTAACCTTATGAAATGGGATTCATGCACCCGTCCTCAGTCTTTGTCTCGCTCATTAGCATCCTCTGTATTTATTCAGTTTTAAATACAGTTATTGTGTGTTTTTTTACAGACTTTATGAAGGAACTCTTAATCTAATCATCAGATCCAGGTTCTGGACTATGATGTCACACCGTCCCGGCCTCCGTGTTCCATGGAGCCCAGAGGCGATGACGGCTCTGAGTCCTCCTGATGTCGGCTCCTATCAGTCGCGTCGTGGCCCCGCCCCTCATCTTCCCGCTCTCATTTCATCATGTGACCCGAGCGCCCTCAACCTGAAAGGCTTGATGGTGGAAGATGTTGTTCGCTGCTTCCCCGGGATCTCATTAGAGTCCCCTTCATCTTCTCCATCACCGAACCGCCATCGCTGACGAGTCCGTGTCATCCAACAGCCGTGTGACTGACAACTCTTTTTATATACATCTCCGTGTGTGCATTGCGTGTGCCAGCGTGCCGAGTCCCATAAGCAAGCGGATCAGGGGCCTCCAGGGCCCGTCGGCCGGCTTAGTGCCTCTTCATACACCCTCCGACGCCGCGGCCGCCACAGGTTTGATTGCTTTGACAGCTCCATAAAAAATAAAAATAAAAAAAAGGTAATTGCATTCTGTTCCGTTCCCACAGCATGCATGGCTAACCTGAGCAGGCGGTGGGAGGGACCCGCTTGGCCCCCGTGCCATGGCTTTGTGTCAGTATTAAAACGAGGCTTTACCTCGCACCGCCGTCCTTTAGAGTGGAGGATGTTCACAAAGGGATCCGCCGTGTTTACATGCACAGACAGGGACCAGGGTCCCTGTAGGGACCAGGATCCCTATAGGGACCGGGATCCCTGTAGGGACCAGGATCCAGGGTCTCTACAGGGATCCCTGTAGGGACCAGGGTCCCTGTAGGGACCGGGATCCCTGTAGGTCTCACTAAGCATGAATGAATGTAATCTTTGGTCTTAGATTCACCTGTAGATGTGTGTACTTACATTATTGTAATCTGTAAAAATGTGAACTTTTTCCAAAACATTTAAATTATTTATAAAACATTTTGAATCGTGAATTGTTTTGAATCGAAAATGTATTCTGAATTCAGTCATGAGAACCCCCCTCCCCCCCTCCCACCACCTCTTATGTCTACCCCCATAACAATAGAGCTTCACCCTGATTAAGGAAACTAGGTTTAAGGAATGGGGTTGCTGCAGAAAAGTGGAAATCTCCCCAACAAGCCCGGCCCTTATCTGCGGGCAGCATGCTGTGTTAGCTGTGATAATACAGACCGTAAAGTCAGAGAGGATTAGTGAATATGTTTCACGTTCTCGCTGAAACCTCCCAATACAAACTTTTATTTCCAAACTTACTGAGTATGTAAATGCGTCCGTTGGTATCCTTGCACAGCACACTGTACACAAGGGGAATTATTAAAATAACATTCAAATTGATCCAAACAGCCCAGTTCACCGCTGCTAGATTTGAAGCAAATTGGTTCAGAGGGCTATTTATTCTAATCTGGATGCTGAACGCCGAGTGTCAACATCAGGATTAAACCCAAACAAGACAGATGGAAATCTCCCTCGGTTCATCGGGGGTTGCTCCGAGTAAGCGCCGCCACTTTATGACATCTACATTTAATTAGAGCGCCTTTGATCGAGCCGGTGGAATGGTGCTGTTAACGCAGCGTCCACAAACGTTGTCAGAGTCTATTAGAGTGACAGTTCCCTCCTCAAAGAACCAGAGAGGAGCGTGCATCGCTTTCCTCAGCGATAACTCACCAACCAGGAGATACGTCGACCTCCTTCTCTTCCCGGAGGGGCTCCAGCCGGTTCAGGTGGGCAGCCGGGGCCTTAATATATCATATTACATATCTCCTGCTTCCTTTACATAAATAACAACATTTACCCATAAAGTGTGATTGTCAGATTGGTGTAGATAAAGTCAGGAGATTAACTGCCACATACCCCACACCTTGAATCAAATAGCTCCACCCTGTGCTCGACTGATTTCCATTTGAGGAGTGTAATATATGCGGTGTGTTGGCGGTGGTGAGGCAGCAACGAACCAACATGCAGGATGTCAGGATCACTTCAAAGCAGCCGGAGTCGTCCTTCTCTCAGCCTCAGAGGTCAGAAATACCTCCGTTCACAAAGTGTGTGTGTGTGTGTGTGTGTGTGTGTGTGTGTGTGTGTGTGTGTGTGTGTGTGTGTGTGTGTGTGTGTGTGTGTGTGTGTGTGTGTGTGTGTGTGGAGGAATACAATGCAATGTTTGCTTCCTCAATCGGCAGCAATTATTTCCACACAAAAACAAGCGTCGCACTGAACTGAATAAAAAGAATGAGCAAAGAAAGATTGCATTTTTAATTCCACTTCTAATAATCAGTAACTGTGGCTACTTCCTTCAGCTTGAAAAAACAACAACAAAGAAAACATATTCTATTCATTTCCAAAGATGGATTCTACTCTATTTGAAGCTTGAAACGGAATCATTGGTGACATTTATTTCACTCCATATAGACGTTAGTTTTCAGGCCTTTTTGTCATGACATTGGCCAAAGAATAACACCATTTATTATTCCCACCTTTTTGGGAGGCAATTACACGGTCGCCCTGGTCTCATCGGTCAGGGAGACAGGCAGGGAGACAGTCAGGGAGACTGGGAGACAAGCAGGGAGACAGCTGTTGGAGTGTTTCATTCTTATCTCTTGTGCTCGTTCCCGTTCCCTCTCCATCCTCCTCCCCTCTCCTCCATCCTCCTCCCCTCTCCTCCATCCTCCTCCCCTCCATCCTCCATCCTCCTCTCCTCCATCCTCCTCCCCTCCATCCTCCTCCCCTCCCCTCCATCCTCCTCCCCTCCATCCTCCATCCTCCTCCCCTCCCCTCCATCCTCCTCCCCTCTCCTCCATCCTCCTCCCCTCCATCCTACATCCTCCTCCCCTCTCCTCTATCCTCCTCCCCTCTCCTCCATCCTCCTCTCCTCCATCCTCCTCCCCTCCCCTCCATCCTCCTCCCCTCTCCTCCATCCTCCTCCCCTCCCCTTCATCCTCCTCCCCTCCATCCTCCTCCCCTCTCCTCCATCCTCCTCCCCTCCATCCTCCTCCCCTCCCCTCCATCCTCCTCCCCTCTCCTCCATCCTCCTCCCCTCCATCCTCCTCCCCTCCCCTCCATCCTCCTCTCCTCCATCCTCCTCCCCTCCATCCTCCATCCTCCTCCCCTCCATCCTCCTCCCCTCCCCTCCATCCTCCTCCCCTCCCCTCCATCCTCCTCCCCTCCATCCTCCATCCTCCTCCCCTCCCCTCCATCCTCCTCCCCTCTCCTCCATCCTCCTCCCCTCCATCCTACATCCTCCTCCCCTCTCCTCTATCCTCCTCCCCTCTCCTCCATCCTCCTCTCCTCCATCCTCCTCCCCTCCCCTCCATCCTCCTCCCCTCTCCTCCATCCTCCTCCCCTCCCCTTCATCCTCCTCCCCTCCATCCTCCTCCCCTCCCCTTCATCCTCCTCCCCTCCATCCTCCTCCCCTCCCCTCCATCCTCCTCCCCTCTCCTCCATCCTCCTCCCCTCCATCCTCCTCCCCTCCATCCTCCTCCCCTCTCCTCCATCCTCCTCCCCTCCCCTCCCCTCCATCCTCCTCCCCTCTCCTCCATCCTCCTCCCCTCCATCCTACATCCTCCTCCCCTCTCCTCCATCCTCCTCCCCTCCCCTCCATCCTCCTCCCCTCCCCTCCCCTCCATCCTCCTCCCCTCTCCTCCATCCTCCTCCCCTCCATCCTACATCCTCCTCCCCTCTCCTCCATCCTCCTCCCCTCCCCTCCATCCTCCTCCCCTCCATCCTCCTCCCCTGACAGCGGGTCCTTGGCTCCAGCTCTCGTCTCCTGCGTTGCTGCTGGCCGTCATCAGAGCGGTGCGTGTTCGTTGCCCGTCCTCCTCCCGTCTCTCCTCAGAACGAGCAGTCGGTCAGTTCCAGTGATGCAGCAGGACGAGTGTGTTTGTCTCGTATGGAAGAAGCTCCATCACCGAGTGAGCGCTGCATTAAAAATACCGGCTCATCTCCACAGCAAACTCCATCCTCTCTCTCTCTCTCTCTCTCTCTCTCTCTCTCTCACACATCATGTAAACATTAGAAAAAATATACGTTGGATCAGAAATGCTCATGTGTACGACGGCGTATCAGGGCCACCGTAGAAAAAAAAATGGAGCCGAGAGAGGGGGGCAGTATTCAGAGAATTTTTTTTTGCAAATTTGCAAGTTTATTACGATGCTAACAATCTGCATCTATGCTAGCTAACTTCCCATGAATGTACATGTATGTTTGTAATGAATCATCACAACGTGTGACAACGCCTCGTTAAGGTCCTTAGGGTGATGATGTTGATGCTTATTGTTGCTTTTATTTATATGAGGACATGTTGTCATCTTATTGGTGTTTATTGATTGGGTGGTTGGGCTAAGATGCTAGCGGTAGCTACAACTTGTCTTTCACACATCCGGTGTTAGCGGAACCAAATAACTTGTTTATATCTGCTATATATATTTATAAAGTTGCAAATTTGCCAATTTTTTTCTCTGGATGTTGCCCCCGAGAATATAAATATGAATATAAGGAGGCGTTGTCGCACGTTGTGATGTATTAATTAGAAAAAATGCCTACATGCATGGGAAGTTAGCTAGCATATAAATAATACATTTGCAAATTTTCCACTTCTTTTGTACACCGTCGTGACACCTGCAAATACCTTTCTTTCCCCACAGATCTCCCCCCGACCCAAACAGCTCCCTGTGGAATCCCCGAGCAGGGATGCATTTCCTGGTGTGTCAGCCATGTTTGTTTTGGATGACAGAGGCGATCCGTCCCCGTATCAGCTGACGGGTCAATCTATATCTCATTACTCTTTCCAAACAATATCATCTGGGCTGACATCCTCATACATCCAGTCCCATCATGCTCGGCTCCTCCACCACAACACGCCCGCACATATAGCAAATCTGTTCTTTGTGTTCCTCTAATGCAACAACTTTGAAAGATATTTAATTCTATTTCACACACGTTTACGCTTCGTTTCCAACTCATGCTCTCCCCCAAATCCCCCCCTCTTTCCTATTATTCACTCTTTTCCAGGCCAGTGCTAAAGCAGGCTCTGCTAGTGTGATTTACTTTCTATTAGGGGATTAAAAATCAATTATGCAGGAAGCCATGCGTAGGCGTGATTATAGCCGCGCATGACGGCACCATTCATCACAGGACCACTCATCTCTGCAGCCGTTAGTCACACAACACACGGCAGGACGGCCAGCGTTTACCGTGACCTCTAACCTCGTCTCTCTACGGCGACGGAGCACCGCCACGCTGTAGCAGCTCATAAACACACACACAGAATACTGCAAGGATCATCTACAGACGACAAACTATATATATATATATATATATATATATATACTGTATATAAAGGATCATTTATGAAGGGAATTCATTAACATCCATCCCAGTTGAGCCAATTATAACGATCACAGACCCATTTACTGAGAATAGATTAACACAGTTACAAGTCTGACCTAGCAACCCTAAAACCACACTGAAATAGATTCATTAATATATATATATATATATATATATATATATATATATATATATATATATATATATATATACAGTATATATATAGTTGTGCAGTATTTTCATTTGAATGGACACGTTTGTGATTATGTGTTTTGAAGTATTGTGTGTTACTTGATCTTTGATTATTGTTCACTGTCCTTTCTTACTAATCATATTTGACCTTAGCAGATAATCCTTAAAAGCCTGATGTTTCATTTCAGCATCGATCTGATCAGACTCCACCATAACTCCCATTAAATCCCCAGTGATCCATATTTCTACACGACCACCATCTTGGAACACGGAGGCGGCGTGCACGTCTTCTCATAGAGGCCCAGGTCATGTGGTGGCGAGCCGGCTGCTGCGTCCGGTGGGGAGGAAGCATCGATGCTGGGGCTTCAGACGGGACAAACAAGCCGGTGATGGAGGACGTCTTTGTTGCAGAGCAGAGTGTGAACCCCCCCGGAGGGCTCGGTGCAGGAGAGGAGGAGGACTAAACCCCGTCTGAGGCGAGTCCTCTCGTCCATCACGGCTGCATCTCCTGCCTCGTCCCTCCGAGCTGCAGAAACACAACCGTTGTTAGTCGAGCCGACATCCCCGTTGCTCCCGTTTGGAATGGATTGTGCCGCTCCCCGCCTCGGCGCTGCACAGTGTGGGCCTAACGAGCTACCATGTCCTGCTCTCTGGATTCTCTGCAGCGCTCTATAAGTACAGCCATATTAGAGCTGGGTGTCTCTGGCTCCGTGTCAGCACACGTACGGTCCATGTGAAGGAAAGCATGGAAACGTTACAGCGCCTCACTCTCTCTGAATTTATCATTATTATTCAAAATGCACGTGAATTCAGGGGGAATTTGCATAACTTTGCACCTAAATACAGACACAAATGATGATTTTACTTTTACTACAAACTCCCCGAAGATGTGGATGTGTAGATTCCGAGTCAGGCAGATGATCTTAACTTAAACAGATATCAAGCCTGCATCTGAAACCCGTGCGGCTGCACCCGGTTCTTCTGGATCCCTGGCACAGTCCTTCCTAGAGTCTCTGCACCGGTTCCACCTGAAGTCCGGTTCCACCTGAAGTCCTTTCTTGCTCTTGAATGTAAGGAAATCCAACTCTCCGTCCCACATGTCTGTCTTTTCATCTTCCATCCTTATCATGTCGTGCCCCTTCATTACATTAACACATATCATTTACATGTAGCTCCTATATCTGGGTGAAATAGTCATTCTCCAAATTTTGAATATGAGCTATATATCCAACACAAAAACATAGTAATAACTCTAGATCACTTTAAATCTCTAAGAAAAGTATTTCAGTGAGCGTATAAAGATCCACCTTTGTTTTACAACTCCTCCTAAAAACCTGCACTTTACAGACAATATTTGATCAAAAATGATTCATCAACGACTGAAGGAGTTTCAGATTTCGCCCTCAGGCAGACTTTTATTATTTCACTCTCATCCTTTGGGTTTTTGCGGAACGGCGAAACAAAAGATGATTTGAGTTTTTCTTTGGAAGAATTACTGGCCGACGTTTTCACATCAATAACTGTGGAACAAACTCCGTGGAGTTCTGACGGAGCACAGTGGATGTTTGTGTCTCTACAGTTTCTTAAGTGATCCACACACACACACACACACACTCACACACACACTCACCAGCCTTTTTCATGCCGCCGAGAGTCCAGACTTGTGGAAAATGGCACGTCTGTTTACTCTGAAAGGTTCAAATATAATTTACCTGGATTAGAGGAGCCATCTGTGCCTGCCATCCCAGATTGCTTTCAAGGTGTCTCAATAAATACTGAGCAGGCTGCGTGGCAGCAGCGTAATGGAAAGGCAGTGAGAGGTTCGCTCTAAAGCGAGGCTTAATGCCTCCCTTTTACATCAATTACCACTGGGGAGAGGGGCACGCCGGTGACGCCCCACGACCTCTGTTTATCTGGTGTTTGGGGGGAACCAGGTCTGGGGTTCTGACCCAGAGGCACCAAGCAAGAACCCGCCATGGAGAGACTTACACACACTGTTGCTTTTTGTTTTGCCTCCACGTTGAATTTCAGATGAAGTGATGAGGTTAAAGTTCAGATTTTCAGCTGTTGGAGGGGGGGGGGGAGGGGTAACACCCATATCAGGCCAGCTGTGTGCACGGATGTAAATACCCTGAAACTACAGCCGAAGGTTAGCACTTTAACTTTCACCCCGCTACGCTGGAGAGCCCAAACAAGTGTTTTCTGTCTGACTGGTGATGCGTTTTAGGGCCACCGTAAAAAATGAAATAAAAAAAACGGAGCCGGAGAGAGGGGGCAATATTCAGAGAAAGAAAGTGGCAAATTTGCCACTTTATAAATATATATATATCCGATATGAACAAGTTGCTTTGTTCCGCTAACACCGGATGTTTGTCGTTGCTATGACAACAAGTGAAAGATACCGTTAGCATCTTAGCATCAATAAACACCCATAAGATGACGACATGGCCTCATATAAATAAAAGCAACAATAAGCATCAACAGCATCACCCTGAGGACCTTAACGAGGTGTTGTCACATGATGGGATTTATTAATTAGAGAAATAAATGTACATTCATGGGACGTTAGCTAGCATAGATGTTGGTTGTTAGCATCGTAATTAACTCGCAAATTTGCCACATTTTAAACTGTTCTTTCTCTGAATACTCCCTATTTTTTTTCCTACAGTGGCTCCATATGATACGGCGTCGTAGGGATCTGACCTGAACTTCACCCGACAGTTCAGTTCTTATGAACATCTCCACAGCTTTGCCTGTACAGACTCTAAAAAACGACGGGGCTCATAATGTGTTTGAGGCGTTGGATATAATCATCATGTTTGTCGGACGGCCGCGCTCCGATGAAAATGAGCTCGGGAGACGGTTACGTTACTTTAAATACAGATGAATCATAAGAGCATAATTCATTCACGCCAGCTGTGAAAACATCCTGCCCCCCCCCCCCCCCCATTCACTCCTTCCTCCTCTTAGTCTTTTCAGCCCCCCCCCCTAAAAAGGACCACTTCTTGATAACTCCCCATGCATGGCTGTAGAGTATGAACGAGGTCATTCATATGCTAATAGCTGTGGAGCTGAGAGAGCAAGAATTAACCAAGCCTGACAGAGGCCCATGTGACCCCCGAGGAGCCGTCGGCAGGCCGGGGCAAGACATCGATCATGTGACACCGGCACAGTTGAGGCCGGCAGCCGGGGCTCGGGCCAAGATGGATGCTCCTTCAGGCGGCGCGTATTAATCTCTGGGAAGGTTTGAAAATATTTCAAATTAGAGCCGAAATTATAACAAATAACATCGGCTGCCGCTCCTCAGGAAACGTGTCATCCATCCTCTGCCCTCGTCCTATCTGCCGCCGCCAGGATACAAGTGTGTGTGTGTGTGTGTGTGTGTGTGTGTGAGAGAGAGAGAGAGAGAGAGAGAGAGTGTAAAAACAGAACAAGGTGGTGTGTGTTCAGTAATGGGACTCTAAAAGGGGTCTGGGTGTTGAGGTTCCCAGTGTATAATAACCAAAACATGACCCAGGAACCCGGGACCTGATCCATATCTGTGTGGGAGAGCAAGACAGGGAGAGAAAGACGGGGAGAGTAAGACAGGGAGAGCAAGACGGGGAGCGAGAGACGGGGAGAGAGATGGGGAGAGAAAGATGGGCAGAACAGCAGCCTCTGGTTGGTTGACTTCGCTGACGTCAGGCTGCGTATGACCTCATTATTTTCTCTCTAAATGCTTCAGGTCGAGTCCCCCGAACCGGTTCCGGGTCTGGCGAGGACAGAAGATGGCGAGGTCTGAAGAGGGTCTGAAGACGGTGAAGTCTGAAGAAGTCGAGGTCTGAAGACGGCCTTCTTTCAGATCAACCCTGCCGTTAAAAGGCTGCGATGCTTTTGATGTGAGTGAAGTGTGTTTCATCATCGCACTGGAGCGGCGAGGCGTTCTCGCTCGCTCTAACTTCTCTTTTAGGGTTTTCACACTAAAAAAGTGGACAGAAACATCAAAACCGCAATAATGGCGGCCTTCAAATGGCCGGCGAGGGAAACTGATATCCTGCAGCAGAGTAAAGTCACAACGGGATATTAGTGTTACGTGCTCGCACGCCGCCATAACGCCACGTCCTCTTCTTAGTGGGAGCGGCAGGAAGCTCGCCATTCAGACTCTCAAGGATGTGGACGAAACGCTGTTACACACGGTTGTGATGACGTGGTGGTGCCCCCCCCCCCCTTGCAGGTGGGGGTTGCAGCCGTAACCCCAACTACATAACATCTAATGACTGCAACTTTCTAACTAACTAACTAACGGCATCCCATTAAGTGTGTGTGTGTGTGTGTGTGTGTGTGTGTGTGTGTGTATAATGTTCTAGAGAGGAGGTGTTTCTGCACCACCAGGAAACCACCAGCTGCAGCCTTTTTAAAAATCAATACCTCACCTTAGGCAGATTTTACGCTTCCGTCTCCCGAAGCCGACCACTTCCCCAGCGGGAGCGAGCATCCAAGTTTACTTCAGTGAGCCTCGACACAGACGGGCGACGTCGGGGAGTCGTTAAGTAGTTTTGTTAAAAAAAAACAATCTCCAAACGGCCTCGGCTCTCCCTCAGACGAGGGACAAATCCACGATGATGACTGGTGGAACAAAAACGAGGTCACAGTGACCTTGATGCTCCCGTCTGCAGCGTAATTACGTCATTACATCATCACATCATTACATCATCACATCATTACATCACAAACGCTAGGGTAAAAAAAGCAGAGAGAGGGCGGCAATATTCAGAGAATAAAAGTGTTTTTGCTAGTTTATTACGATGCTAACAACCGGAATGTATGCTAGCTTACTTCACATGAATGTACATTTATGTTTCTAATTAATCTATCCCAACATGTGACAATGCCTCGTTTAAGGTCCTTAGGGTGACGATGTTGATGCTTATTGTTGGTTTTATTTATATGAGGACAAACTGTCATCTTATGGGTGTTTATTGATCGGGGCGGTTGGGCTAAGATGCTAGCGGTAGATTTCACTTGTCGTAGCCGATAGAAACAAGTTGCTTGGTTCCGCTAAGACTGGATGTTTGCTGTTGCTATGACAACAAATGAAAACATCTCCCGGCTCTGGTTTTCTGTGGCCCTGATACGCCGTCGTACGAACGGGTTCCCATTAAAAGCGTCTTCGTCCATCGAGCCTCCTTCACGTCTTGCCGTGCTGAAATTTAGCATCAAAAGTCCAATTTTTTGTACCGTTCAATTCCCACACGACCTTGCGGAGATGTGAAAGCGGCCGTGCTGAACAGCCGCCCCCGCTGGAGGCGACGGGTTTATGTGGAGCCAAATCAAACTCCTAAAAACCTCCGACCAGCTGACCCGAATGGCGAGGGCAAATAAAAACCACCATGTGCATATTATTGCCCTTTGCGAGGTTCCCATCCTCTCCGGTTCGAGGCCTCGGCTGTCGTTACTGTTCATAACAAGAGCTTTTTCCCCGTATGCTTCTGTCCACAGATGAAGTGATCGTAACTTGTTATGACTGTAGGTTTCCAAACTGTGTGTCAGGGTCGAGTGGGGGACGCCGTTAGCAAGCGGCGCTAAAGGGAGCGAGCTGTTCCTGATGTTGACAGAAATCAAACATGATCCGGTGTTAACGGCGCTTTGGCAGGATGAAGTGACACGCTGACTCTGCTGCTCTGCTGCTCGGCACTACTTTCTGCCAGGTCAGTGGAAGAGCTCGTACGCCGATGTTTGTCGAGGTCTCGCTGGTTTAAATGATGGGAAACCTTTTTATTCACTTTCACTCGAAACGGGAAAAACATGCAAGAGTAAGAAAATCGGCACATTTAAACTCTTTGATTTCTGGACTATGTTGAGTCCTTTTTTTGTGACATGAGAGTGGAGCGAAGTCACAATCAAGACAATCATTTTTCAGCGGACCAAAAATCGTATAATTAACCTTAATGAAGTAAAAACATACTGTGACAGGGTTGAAGTTATAAAACAAAAATCATGAACAACACCCAGACTTTTTGGTAGAGACCTGTCAATCAGCAGGTAAGCCCCACCCCCTAAAGCATCCCCTGCTTTCTGGTGTGGTGGACTCTAAATGGACCATAATGTACTAAATGAACATCATGCTGGATTAAAGTAGACTTGAAACTATAGATTGAGACCATAAACTCATGTTTACAATGTTTACTGAGATAATACATCAAGAGAGAAGTAGGACCATTTTCACATAGACTTCTATACAACCAGAGAGGAGTCGCCCCCTGGTGGCCAGCAGAGATAATTTCAGTTTAAGGCACATCTTGCTTGTTTTAATCCACGTCTCTGTCTATTTCTTGGCCAGATATCATCGTAGATCCAAGCTAGCTCTTAACCCCCATTTTCCAGTCTTTATGCTAAGCTAAGCTATCTAGCTGCTGGCTGCTAGTCTCATATTTACCACATAAACATGAAAGTGGATATCAAATGTAATGAGAGTCATCCAGTTCCCCCCCAAGGCAGCACCCTGCCAGCAAGTAGACACGTCCCTTACACACAGACATGTGACTCTATCGTCTCTAATCTGATGCCAAACTCCTATACAGGCCATTTTTTATTGGCGTTGTTTATCTCCGCTCTCTGCTCTGTGACGTTTCCTTGTTGCCAAACATCTGTTTTGAAGAGATCCAGCACTGTGGGGGTCTGTTTGTTGTTTATCACCTCGGGGGGTATTTTAATATCCAAGGAGCCGCCGTCGACTGTATCTGTGAAATGAGACGGTCAAACTGGCTCTGAAATTACGGCCGAGGTTTAATTCAAAGAGGCGTGTCGACGTAGAGGTGCGTGATTGAAAGGTCTGCGAGGTGGTCTTGGTTCCTCTCGGCTGAGCTGATGGGAGACGGGAAGATAAGAACCCGGACCTGACTATGATTAATGACTCGGTATCGCAGTGCAAAAGCCCCAGACGCCGTTAATGATGTAGATTCTGCTTAAAACGACGTGTCTAAGAGCTGCTCATGTATTCACGTAGCAGCAGAAATAATGGGACACGTTATTTGGCAGGTGGAGGGCTTTTACAGGAAAAAGAACGGGGCACTTTTTTGCAGCCACATAGCCGGCAGAATGTGTGAAAAAATCTGATTTAAATTCACACATACCACCGAAAATGTCCCCACCTTGAAGTTTCAGTCACCCAACGTCCCGGCATCTTTTTTTTTTTTTTTTTTGACCTTGCCTTTCATGCTGCATGCTAATTTATACAAATGTAAGCATTTCTTAGCCCTTCATGCTCCGTAGCTGGCGTTTGTAAGCCTTTTCTTGGTGTGTGAGGTCCTGGAAACACCCAGATGTCTCTCTCTCTCTCTCTCTCTGTCGAACCCCCGAGGAATAACGAGTGTGTGAAGATAGGAGAGAGAGAGAGAAACTGAAATTAAAGCTTTCAGCAGTTCACTGCCTCTTCACTCGAATTAAAGACATTTTGAAAAAGGGGGGACGGAGCATTCTACTGTTTACAGTGTGGTAAATGCCTTTTGTAATGGGCGGGGCACACACACACACACACACACACACACACACACACACAGGCAATGTATTTTGGAAGATAAACAGAACGAGTAAACATGACGGAGGTAAATAGTTTGTCTCCGTCATCAGAGCGAACGCCTCGCTGTGTAAATTTGCCCGAGTCGTCGTGTGTAATTGATTCGAGCGGAGGATGATCGGCTGCGTTCCGCGATAAGACGATCGGTTTTCGAGTACAATGTTGTTTGAGGAAAAATATCAATCCAAGCGTTTCACACAAAAGAATAAATGAATTATGGCAAAGGAATGGGGTTGAGCGTCAAATTAAAAATAATCAGGGTTTCATTTGAGCCGGTCTTATTGGATGAAGTTATTTTTGAACATAGTGCATCTGGATCCCCGTTGGACGATCAATCAGCTGTGTTTCTAATATCCAGAGGTTAACGATATGAAGAGCACTCTATACTTGATGACTAAGTGCTCTTGCAATCAGCCCCTTCAGGCATATGGTGCAATCTCTAGCAAGGCTGATGAGAAAACGCCAGGCGACTTCCTATATAATAATGATAATAATGAAATCCGGTGACAGCCGGTTGAGTTCTGCAGCAGCAGCGTTGGCGGCGTCTTATCTGGGAAGTAAATATGTTGTAAAAGGAGAATATTCCTCCACGCTGCTGGAGAAACACTTCCTCCTCTCTATTCTCCCATGGAAGCTTGTGTTGAAGTGTAAAACAAACAGAGACACGAAGCCGAGCAGGCCGACGTTAGCAGCCGAGCATGTTCACGAGCACAGATCTGCAAACACAGCCGGGGGACTCTCCATCACCAGCAGCCGACAGCAGCAGGTACTCTCCCGCTTCCTTTTAATTTGTTCTCAGCAGCAGCAGCAGGGACGGCCCAATAAAACGCCGCCGCTCCGCCCCCTCGCTGTGGTTCTCTCCCGCTCGCCCTCTTCTCCTCGCTTCACCTTTTATGCGTCGCATTCAGTCTCTCATCCTATATTTAGCTCTGCCTCCCTTAACCTGCAGGAAGAGCTGAGTCCATGCAACAACAGAGAGCCTTCTCCACCAATCAGTACGCGTGTGAAAGGCCGTCATCACCAGCGTGTGAAGCACGTCAACGACAGGGTGGTTTGGAGACAACCAGGAGTTTACCATTGCTTTTTTCAGCCCCTGGCCCCCTGTCCTCAGCCCCTGGCCCCCTGCCCTCAGCCCTTGGCCCCCTGTCCTCAGCCCTCGGCCCCCTGCCCTCAGCCCCTGGCCCCCTGCCCTCAGCCCCTGGCCCCCTGTCCTAAGCCCCTGGCCCCCTGTCCTCAGCCCCTGGCCCTCAGCCCTCGGCCCCCTGTCCTCGGCCCTTAGCCCCCTGTCCTCAGCCCCCTGGTCCCCTGTCCTCAGCCCCTGGCCCTCGGCCCTCAGCCCCTGTCCTCAGCCCCCTGCCCTCGGCCCCTGGCCCCCTGTCCTCAGCCCCTGGCCTCCCTCCACGCTGTTAATTAGAGACAAAGAATCTTGTGAAATTGTGAAATCGACTTCTGTACTTTTCAAATTTGCTAAATGACAAATAAGTAACAACATAACTAAATACCATAAATCACAGCTTCCAGCTGATTGTGATTGCAGGGTGATGCGTCGTGTGATGTCACCGCTCTCATAATAGTAATAATATCTCAGTGAAACTGCAGCGTCATTGTGCTGCTAACAGAGTTCTCTATGAGGAAACACCTGATCAGAGAATGTGGATATTATTTTGTGACAAAGCCGTGACAAACAGAGAGTTTCTGAGATTTCAGTGAAAGTAGACTGAAACCTTCCCGGATCAGTGAAACAGCAGATGAGATGTGAGACTAGCAGGCGGCAGCGAGCCGGCCGGCGGCAGCAGATGGCGTTGACACGTCGGAGTCGGTCCGAGGCCGCCGAGAAGAAGGCGAAACACGCAGCTGCTGAGTTCAGGACTCTGGAGAGAAAGCTTCCTAACGACCAGCAGATGTTGGGAGGTGAGACTGGGAGACCGGAGGGACCGCCTGACCCCCCAACACATCACGGCCTGATCGAACCTTCATTTCCTCTGAGAGGAGTTCTGATAAGAAGGTTTAAAATAAGAGCTCTGCTGCACAATTAAACACTCATCTCAGTAAATTCAAGTTTAATACAGTTAAACCCAAATAAAGAGAAATAAATCCATGTGTTTATTTATGTGTGTCGGGACAGAGAGGAATAAAAGAGTTCCTGTTGAACCTGTTTATCTAGAGAGAGATTCTGCTGCAGCATCATAAAACTTTCTTCCAGTAACTTTTAAAACATTTTTTAAAAAGTTAAACCTCAAGTGTCGGTTTAAAGTTCTCACGAGACCACGTTTAAAAATAGGAGTTCAAAGTTTAGTTTTAGATTAAAATACTAAACTGACGCTCCAGTGAACCAGCTGTTTATAAAACCAACATGTGGTGAAGTGGACGACGCGTTTTTTGTAGTCCATTATTGTAGTTTCTCCAGCGCAGACGCACGTCAATCGCCGGTGCCGATCATCAGCTGTCAATCATCAGCGGCCGCGTTATAATGACGTAGCTTAGTGAAAGTCCGGTCGGATTCTCTGAGCACCGCGGTCGACTATTCCTAAATCCTTTTGAGTTCTCCTATCGTCTTTCCTTAACCCTGTGACGTTTTCCCCAGAGGTCAAGGAATAGGAGTTAGGAATAGGAGTTAGGACCTTATTTTTGGACTATTCGACTGCAGCCCTCGTGACCAATTAGTGCTGAGAACGCCTGGCTCCTCCCCTCCGTGTTCTGTTGTTGATCCGTCACACAAACACCGAGCAGTCACACAAAAAAAGCAAATTAATTGCTCTCTCTGAATTTCTTGCTTTAAAATCCAAAAGAGAATTCATTCTTCTACTTGAGACGAAGCCAAAATCAGCCCCTGTGGGTTTTCTGCCTCCATTAGCATATTGCTTCACAAGGCCGGGTATTAAGATGCATGGCAGGCTCCCCTTCAGCACAAATATATATATATATATATATATATATATATATATAGGAATGGCGTCTTCCCCGTGTAGCTCCACCCTTTGCTGCTCCATCAGCGTATATGTAATGATAGCTGTAACCACCGGAGGGCTGACTCACGTTCACGCAGCAGTCCAGCTGTTTCCCGTCCAGGTGTTTATTGCCGTTTGTGTTTAATTGCAGCGTGCGGTCTTCTGCCTCCCGGCCCTGTTGCATGCTGGGTGTTTGATCATATTTGGTAGCAGGGCTTCCCTCTCTGGACGGAGCAGCGTTTGCATGAGTGTTTTCTATTCTAAACAAATACAAAAGAGAAATTCACCGGCAGAATCACTGGAACGGGATTGCTGTGCTTTTGAGTGATGAAATAATATAAACAGCAGCTCGTCTGATGTAAGGAAGTCTAGACTAGAACATTCTCTTATTTATAGCTAATAAACAGAAATGCTCAAACAAAGAGGAAGTCCAACTCTAGAACAACCAAATTCACAATTCAAAATTGATTTTTTTAATGAGGACATGCTTCAGGATCGACTCCGGACCTCGGGGAGATCATTAAGGCGGTATTTGTTTTATTTTATTTATTATATAATACATTTATTTTAAAAAAGTTCAACTGATTACAAAAATGTAAATACACAAATGCAAATAAGACCAAATATTACATGAATTAATTCACTTGCACAAACCTTTAGTATAAAACTGTATATATAACAAGATTTTTTGGAAAATATGAATTGATTTAGAAAATCTTAGAAAATAAAATTTTACATTCATCTATTTTCTTTTTCCACCCCCCTAGTGGTCACTTTTAGTCTTAATTTGGTCTAGTTTTTCCCAGATCTGGGATCTGGTTTTAATGGTGACTGTAACAATAAAAGCAGTTATTAATGTTGGACTGTTTTATTTTAGGAGAATCCCTTAAATTGGCCACTTGTGTGCTGATGGAAACAATACAACTTGTGTATGTTTATGTGGAAAATGGTAAAATGAACACGCTTCCCAACACACACACACACACACACAGAGAGAGAAACCGAGGATGCTGCACTTATTAAGGAGTAATGACTATGTTTACGGTCCTGGTCAGACACCGCAGTGTAATTTCAATCAGCACACACACACACACACACACACAGCTCATTACCACTCACCTCGGTGGACGCTCTGCTTGGCTCCCTGATTGGAGGGCCTCGGCTCCAATTAACATCTTGGAAGGCTGACATTTCACCGCGGCGGCGTCCTCTCTTGTTTGGAGCATCGCCGCGTTTAATGAAGGCAACAAATAAGACTTTCTACACCAGTTTGCCTTTGATCTTTTTTCCATATTCCGTGTGTGTCTGCAGGTGTTCCTTTTAGAAAAACATCAGCGCTTGGTATTTTTGGAAAAATGGGATTTCTTTTGCATAATAGTCGAGATATTCATGCTGGGATTCGTAAGGGCTGACTTAGTGCCTCTGTGTGTGTGTGTGTGTGTGTGTGTGTGTGTGTGTGTGTGTGTGTGCACCAAGTTTATCCATGGTGTGTTAAAGTGGAACCCCCCCCCCCCTCCAGCAGCTCAGGCTCTAATACTTTCATTTCTCCAACCTAATCCTTTCCTTTTAATGACGTATTATTGATCCGAGCCCAACATTACAATGTTATGATATTGTAGTCGTTTTCTTTATCTTTAATAAACAGTAATATGAACTAAAACAGTTTACACGCGCTTATAGAAAATACAACAGCGTTTTGTCTGAGATCCATTTCACAACACAAGGGAAAAAAAGAGAAGAAATCATGTCGGACACATCACCACGCTGAAGGTCGATAAGCTGGCCACACCCCTTTAGTGATGTCACGCCGGGTCACAAGCCCCCGTAGGTTGTTCTGCAGGTCAGACTTAGTAATGTCACCTCCTCAAAGCTAATTGGTGTTCTCTTAACGAAGCGCAAGGAATAAATACCGACGTGACCCCCGGTACGCTCACTGCAAAGTCACCGCTCTGCAACTTCTTCACGCTCACCTCTTTCATTCCCCACATCACAGCCTCCTCTTCCTCATCCCCCCCGTAACGAGGATGTTAAACGGTGTTTCTGCGGTTCCTCTGAAGCATCCAAACAAACGGCTCTGCTCGGAGGAAACCAGAGAGCTTGTTATCATTCCTGACATGAAGCCAGCGACATCCTCTGATGTGACGGAGTCGGCACTTAGTGGAGAAGAAGCTGGCGGTTAGGAAGTTCTCCATGTGCTGAATGAACTGCTGGAAGTTAACAATGTTGGGATAATAATCTGCAAAACTAACAGCGACGTAGTTCTTCTTCTTCACGGTCAGTCGGTTAAAAAGCAAACATCTCTGTGATTCAAACAATCAGCCCCACAATTTAAATTTCTTCTTAATTTCACAAAAACAAGTTGTCAGGAAGAAAGTTGCCGGAATAAATATCTTTTCATTAGTATTTATTTTGGGGCTGCACGGTGGTGTAGTGGGTAGCACTCTCGCCTCACAGCAAGAGGGTCCTGGGTTCGATTCCCGGGTCGGCCCGGGTTCCTTCTGTGTGGAGTTTGTATGTTCTCCCCGTGTAAGCGTGGGTTCTCTCCGGGTTCTCCGGCTTCCTCCCACAGTCCAAAGACATGCAGGATGGGGATAGGTTGATTGGTGACTCTAAATTGCCCGTAGGTGTGAATGTGAGAGTGAATGGTTGTCTGTCTCTACATGTCGGCCCTGTGATAGACTGGCGGCCTGTCCAGGGTGTACCCTGCCTTCGCCCAATGACAGCTGGGATCGGCTCCAGCCCCCCCGCGACCCTAAATACAGGATAAGCGGTAGAAAATGGATGGATGGATAGTATTTATTTTCTGTCAATCAACCAAGATTGTTTGGGGAAACGCAGACGTTCCCTCGTAGACTTAGAAGCCAATAATTATTAGAAGAAATGTCGCAAATTTACTAGTTTATAAAGTCATATATTTACAAGAAAAAGACAACTGACTTGCTGTGTTTGATGCCTGTCTGTATTATATTCTATATTGCTCTGTTTAAATGATCCTACTTTGTCAAATTAGTAATGTTATGTGTTTTGTACAGTAAATGACGATGCTAACAACCGGCTATGCTAGCTAACTTCCATGAATGTACATTTATGTTTGTAATCATCCCAACATGTGACAACACCTCATTAAGGTCCTTAGGGTGATGATGTTGATGCTTATTGTTGCTTTTATTCATATGAGGACAAACTGTCATCTTATGGATGTTAATTGATCGGGGAGGTTGGGCTTAGATGCTAGCGGTAGCTTTCACTTGTTGTCATAGCAACGGCAAACATCAGGTGTTTAAGCCTTAATACGTGGACACGTAATCGAGTTTCCACAAAGGGAAATATTTGTATGTGTAAACGGTCCCTTAGGTTCTTAGACTCGGCTTCAGCACTCCAGTGTGACTTGACATAAAATAAATGCAATGTCTTCATAGTTATCGCTCGACCCTCTTTTTTTATGGATCCGTCCCGTTATAAAGCTCCGCGGCTGGCGGCGACTGGTGGTGGCTGGCGGCGGCGGCTGGCGGCGGCGGCTGGCGGTGGCGTTAGCGGCGTGCTCGTGCTACTCGGGTAAGCAGCAGATGAAAATGTCAGCGTGCTGCTCTCACAGAGGCTAAACGCAGATAAGAGAGAATCGCTAAAAGCACAACTCCCATCGGAGCTCCTGTTCAAGTACAAAGGAATATCTCTCTCTCTCGGGGGGGGTAAATATGTCACTGCATGCCAGAGCACAAAAGCACACATGCTTATGTGGCGTATGAACGCGTTGAAATGCAGCTGGCAGAGAGACAGGAACACCCAATCATCCCTGATGACTCACTTTAAAACGTAGAATTCACATCAAGCAAGTACGACGGCGTATCAGGGAGGAAATCACGGCCCTTTCGCGATATTCAGAGAGAAAGGGCAAGTTTAGAAAGTCGGACATTTGCAAGTTGATTACGATGCTAACAACCGGGCTACGCTAACTTCCCATGAATGTACGTATTTATGTTTGTAATGAATCATCCGATCATGTGTCAACGCCTCGTTAAGGTCCTTATGGTGATGATGTTGATGCTTATTGTTGGTTTTGTTCATATGAGGACAAACTGTCATCTTATGTGTTTATTGATCGGGCGGTTGGCTAAGATGCTAGCGGTAGCTTTCACTTGTTGTCATAGCCAACCGCCTGATCAATAAACAGCCATGAGATAAATGCGTACATTCATGGGAAGTCAGCTAGCATAAATGCCGGTTGTTAGCACCGTAATGAAGTACATGCCACTTTATAAACTCGCAAATTTGCGACTTTTTTTTGCCTTAATTCAGTTATAAGCCAGTCATGAAAATGTCTGCAGAATGAATCTCGTGTTTCGACTGAAAGCTTTTTATTTTTTTTATTTTAGCTCTGCAGGATAAAACCTGCGTTCAGACAGCTAGACGATGAGTTACATTCCTCATGATGCCGCTTTTAAGACGCTGATTACTTGCCATGCTAAACCCTCACACTGGAGCGCCCGTATCGGCTTTGTTAAGTTACGAAACACATGAACCGTTTCTTGACTTAACGTTTGGGCCTCAGGTCTATGGTGGAGCAGCCGGAGCGTCCTCCAAATTAATTTTGATTTCTGAGCTCAGACCTAATCAGGTTTCTCCAGAGAGCCGTTGCTCTGCTTTTATAGATTTCCCATACACACACACACACACACACACACACACACACACACACACACACACACACACACACACACACACACACACACACACACACACACACACAAAGTAGTATTACAGTATTTGTGAGAACCTACATTTTATTCCCAATTTGTAATCCTGATCCTCTCTATCCCGAGGCCCAGGACCAGTGCTGGTCTGGGACCAGGTTTTTGGTGCCACACCCTTCAGAGTCTGCTCCGGCACCAATTTGGAACCATTTGATTGTTTTTCTGGAGACATCTATGGCCGAAGTCAACCGTTGTTGTCATGTGAACCCACCTAGTTCCGTTGTTTTTTGATGGTGATTCAGTGTGAAGAGTCTCAGATGGACACGGTTCAGTCTTATGGATCTTATGGATCAGTTTGTTTTCATATTTGTCACATTTGCCTTTTCCTTCTCAAGCAGAAGATCTTGTTCTGTCATTTTAAAGCAAATCAAGGCTGTACTTTCATGTTAAGAAGTGTTAAATAAGGCTAGTTGCATCGTACAAACTGTGGGTGTGAGTGTGTGTGCATGTCAGCTGTTAAGGTGGTCTTTGCAGTGTTTTAATGTCATCTTGGTGACACACACACACACACACACACACACACATTTACGAGAGAGATGGATGAGAAAATTGGATTTGCCATGTGCAGTTTGGTTCCACACTGTTACCATCTGAGATGTAAACGCTGCCTGCAGTAAACTGGTGTTATGGGGATGCTGAGGAGAGTTTTTGAGTAGGTGTCATGGAAATGTAGCGATGATGACCAACATAATTTATGATAAATAAAATGCTTGATAATAATCACATTAGACATAAAACATTCTGTAGTCTAATTTGTGAGGACTCTTGATACCCCAACCCCCCCCCCCCCCCCCCCCCCCCCCCACACACACACACACACACACACACACACACACACACACATCTTTATTTATTTAGCCACTTTGCAATGAAGTGGAGGGAATATCTGTTGGATAATATATTGCAGTTTGTTAGAGAGAGAGAAGCGGAGGAAACTAGAATTCAGGAAATGAAAAGCGTTCCTTGTATTGTTGGACGGCGTTCTGCAGCAGACAGAAGGACTACCGGGTCAAACTGACTCTGAGATTATCCGTGTGATATTCTGACGCTGGCAGAGGTTGTGTCTCTTCAAGAAATTATTCATTTTCTTTTTTTTTAAAACTTCATCACACCAAGGGTAGCAAAGGAAAGGAGGGAGGAGTACACGTTCTCGGTGCGAGACATTAAAATGGGTCAGTTTGACTCTCAACATAACAGGACGACTTTTTAAAAAAACATTTTGCAGACAAATCGTCCTTAAAAAAAAAAATGCCTATGAAGTTTTAATAATTGAAAAGTGAGCGTTCTCCCGTTGGTTCAGATGATGTCTGGGCCTCAGACTGCCTCATGCATTCAGATGTGTGTGTTTTGGCCGCCGGTTCGGTGCAGGAAACCCGGCGGTGGATTGGCTTGTCGGAGTCACTGCAGGGAAAAGACGGAGGCGCAGACTAATGCCTCCCTCTGAAAGGCTCCTCTGCTGATGATGAGACAGTCTGCATTCTGTATGTAAAAGCATCACGACAACAACAACCTCTCCAGGTGTGTGTGTGTGTGTGTGTGTGTGTGTGTGTGTGTGTGTGTGTCTGCGACACCAATCCAATCTATTCCCCTCAGAAATGTGATCAAATGCTTTTTAGGGAACCATCTTTCTCCCGTTCCACTCTCGGTATCTGAGAATTCAGAGTTATCACTGCAGCGATTCGGGCTGCAGCTGAAATAATACGACAAAACATAAAACACTAGACGTCTTTGTGAAGCTTGTACAGAGAGCGAGCGAGGAGGCGGGGTAGAAGTTAAGAGTTTGCCCCCCCCCTCCCCAGGGGAAAAAAGTTATTTCTCATATTGATTTTCAGAAACTTAAAACACATGTCCAGCAGGTGCGGGGTAGAAATGTCGCGACCTTGCCTCCGAGTCTGTTTTGCAGAGAAGCCGTTAGGACAATGGCAACCTGTGCAAACAACCATATTTATGCACATAATCATGTGGCGACGCCACCAGAGCTACCTGTCAGAGACTGGCAGCGATCTGAGAGTGATTAGTTATGCCTGACTGAGTTCGCTGAACATTCTCCATCTGCAGGCGACGGTATAATGTATGGAATACGCCGAGTCGCTAATCAGGCCGGAGACTGACAAGGTTAAGCTGCTGCAGATGCAGATAAACAGGTCGGCATGGACGGGGGGCGCCGAGGTCGCTTCAGTTTTTTTTTTTTTTTAATTTATTTTCACGAGAAAATGGATGAAGTAGAAACAAATACATGTAGTGTTTTATAGGAGCCCATGTGTGTCTGTAATCATAGTGTTTGAGGCTGATCTGTGACACTGTAGCTTTTAGAGATCCAGTTATAAAGTATCTATATAGAGATCCAGTTATAAAGTATCTATATAGAGATCCAGTTATAAAGTATCTATATAGAGATCCAGTAGGACCGTATCTATATAGAGATCCAGTAGGAAGTATCTATATAGAGATCCACTTATAAAGTATCTATAGAGATCCAGTAGGAAGTATCTATATAGAGATCCAGTTATAAAGTATCTATAGAGATCCAGTAGGAAGTATCTATATAGAGATCCACTTATAAAGTATCTATAGAGATCCAGTAGGAAGTATCTATATAGAGATCCAGTTATAAAGTATCTATAGAGATCCAGTAGGAAGTATCTATATAGAGATCCAGTAGGATCGTATCTATATAGAAATCCAGTAGGAAGTGTCTATAGAGATCCAGTAGGAAGTATCTATATAGAGATCCACTTATAAAGTATCTATAGAGATCCAGTAGGAAGTATCTATATAGAGATCCAGTTATAAAGTATCTATAGAGATCCAGTAGGAAGTATCTATATAGAGATCCAGTAGGATCATATCTATATAGAAATCCAGTAGGAAGTGTCTATAGAGAGATCCAGTAGGAAGGTATCTATATAGAGATCCAGTAGGATTGTGTCTATATAGAGATCCAGTAGGAAGGTATCTATATAGAGATCCAGTAGGATCGTATCTATATAGAGATCCAGTAGGAAGGTATCTATAGAGATCCAGTAGGAAGGTATCTATAGAGATCCAGTAGGAAGGTATTTATATAGAGATCCAGTAGGAACGTATCTATATAGAGAGCCAGTAGGAAGGTATCTATAGAGATCCAGTAGGAAGGTATTTATATAGAGATCCAGTAGGAAGGTATCTATAGAGATCCAGTAGGAAGGTATCTATATAGAGATCCAGTAGGAAGGTATCTATAGAGATCCAGTTATAAAGTATTTATACAGAGATCCAGTAGGACGGTATCTATAGAGATCCAGTAGGAAGGTATCTATATAGAGATCCAGTAGGAAGGTATCTATAGAGATCCAGTAGGAAGGTATCTATATAGAGATCCAGTAGGAAGGTATCTATAGAGATCCAGTAGGAAGGTATCTATAGAGATCCAGTAGGAAGGTATCTATATAGAGATCCAGTAGGAAGGTATCTATAGAGATCCAGTAGGAAGGTATCTATAGAGATCCAGTAGGAAGTATCTATATAGAGATCCACTTATAAAGTATCTATAGAGATCCAGTAGGAAGTATCTATATAGAGATCCAGTTATAAAGTATCTATAGAGATCCAGTAGGAAGTATCTATATAGAGATCCAGTAGGATCATATCTATATAGAAATCCAGTAGGAAGTGTCTATAGAGAGATCCAGTAGGAAGGTATCTATATAGAGATCCAGTAGGATTGTGTCTATATAGAGATCCAGTAGGAAGGTATCTATATAGAGATCCAGTAGGATCGTATCTATATAGAGATCCAGTAGGAAGGTATCTATAGAGATCCAGTAGGAAGGTATCTATAGAGATCCAGTAGGAAGGTATTTATATAGAGATCCAGTAGGAACGTATCTATATAGAGAGCCAGTAGGAAGGTATCTATAGAGATCCAGTAGGAAGGTATTTATATAGAGATCCAGTAGGAAGGTATCTATAGAGATCCAGTAGGAAGGTATCTATATAGAGATCCAGTAGGAAGGTATCTATAGAGATCCAGTTATAAAGTATTTATACAGAGATCCAGTAGGACGGTATCTATAGAGATCCAGTAGGAAGGTATCTATATAGAGATCCAGTAGGAAGGTATCTATAGAGATCCAGTAGGAAGGTATCTATATAGAGATCCAGTAGGAAGGTATCTATAGAGATCCAGTAGGAAGGTATCTATAGAGATCCAGTAGGAAGGTATCTATATAGAGATCCAGTAGGAAGGTATCTATAGAGATCCAGTAGGAAGGTATTTATATAGAGATCCAGTAGGAAGGTATCTATAGCGATCCAGTAGGAAGGTATCTATAGAGATCCAGTAGGAAGGTATTTATATAGAGATCCAGTAGGAAGGTATCTATATAGCGATCCAGTAGGAAGGTATCTATAGAGATCCAGTAGGAAGGTATCTATAGAGATCCAGTAGGAAGGTATCTATATACCCTGAAGGTTCCTTCTACTCGTCCTGAAAGTCTCACAGTGAAAGCGGCGCTGACCTTTGTGCTGCTTCTCTATTGATCGGCCTCGGAGTGAGTCGGACAGTAACGCCCTCCGCTGCCATTTCGGATCTCGTTGACGGCGCTCCGTCGGCGTCCGGCCGCTGAGAGGAAACCACGCTGTGTTAAGAAGAGATCCAGTGTTTGTGAAGCTCAGTTTGTTTACTGGCAAACACAAAAGCACAGTGTGCTTCTGGTCATGTGACTTGAGATAATAATCCTTTAAACAACCCACAGCAGCAACACTGGTGACATCACTCTGGTGTTGGATTTAAAAAGCTCGTATTAAAACTGTGAAGTCGTGGAAGGCGTTGCATCAGTCGGAGGCCGTTAGTCAGCGTTTTTAGCCGGATGGCGTCTGGATGTGGGAACCAGCTGTTACCATCAGTTTCCTCTTTTTAGTTTGCGTTTTCCACAATAAAGCACAGCTGCAAAGGTCCTGAGATATTGTTTTCTTACTATAGAACGGAACATAAATGTGTTATTAAGCCTGTAACTGTGGACTGGGTTGAATATAGAAAGTAACACAGCCGGAGGACCTGCTTCAGGCCTGATGACTGACGGCTGGCGATGATGAAGGATCTCTTACAGGTGATCGTTATGGATGACGTGACAGCTGTCACTCAGATGGTTTGTTCCTGTCTGGTTAATGTTTTACCAGCAGGTTAAAAGTTCTCCGGACATAACAGTTTGTAAGTCTGAGCTGAAATATTGATAATCAATATGTGAACGCTGTCTGACTAACATAGCCTTTTGTTTTATGATATAATATTCTCTGTGTGGATTATTGTTTCAGAACGCTTTGATCGCAGGAACGAGTTTTCGGTTTACATCCAGTTTCTGCAGGAGGAGAAGCTGCAGGTTTACATTTAGATTTTTATTTCACACATGTCCAAATTAATACAGAAATCATACAATAAGCATATGAATAACATTTTTTTTACATGTCCGAAAAGGAGTGGGAAGAAGTATACACCCTTCTCCATAATTCATATCCGCTGTCATGTATGTATCTGTCATGTGTATATATATATATATATATATATATATTATTTATACTTAGTTTTTAGTTCATTCTTAAGTTAAGGTTTGTTGTAGATATTTGAGCAACTAATCGCACAGCGTCCCTTTTTTGCTGAGTCAGCAAACTGGAAGGAGGTCCAGTTGATCAGGTGGTGCAACCGTCTCCACATGAATCCAATAGTATAATATTATTACTATTACTATTTCTGCAGCGAAGACAAAGACAAGAGGATGAAGATGAGAGGAGGAGAGGACGAGGACGAGAGGACGAAGACGAGAGGAGGAAGACGAAAGAGGAAGACAAGAGGAGGAGAGGACGAAGACGAGAGGACGAAGACGAGAGGAGGAGAGGACGAAGACGAGAGGAGGAGAGGACGAAGACGAGAGGAGGAGAGGACGAAGACGAGAGGACGAAGATGAGAGGACGAAGACGAGAGGAGGAAAACGAGAGGAGGAAGACGAAAGGAGGAAGACGAGAGGAGGAGAGGACGAAGATGAGAGGAGGAAAACAAGAGGAGGAAAACGAGAGGAGGAAGACGAGAGGAGGAGAGGACGAAGATGAGAGGACGAAGACGAGAGGAGGAAGACGAGAGGAGGAGAGGACAAAGACGAGAGGAGGAGAAGACGAAAGGAGGAGAGGACGAAGACGAGAGGAGGAAGATGAGAGGAGGAGAGGACGAAGACGAGAGGACGAAGACGAGAGGAGGAGAAGACGAAAGGAGGAGAGGACGAAGACGAGAGGAGGAGAAGACGAAAGGAGGAGAGGACGAAGACGAGAGGACGAAGATGAGAGGACGAAGACGAGAGGACGAAGACGAGAGGAGGAGAAGATGAAAGGAGGAGAGGACGAAGACGAGAGGAGGAGAAGACGAAAGGAGGAGAAGACGAAAGGAGGAGAGGACGAAGACGGGAGGAGGAGAAGACGAAAGGAGGAGAGGACGAAGACGAGAGGACGAAGACGAGAGGATGAAAACGAGAGGAGGCGAGGAGGAAGACAAGAGGGCGAGGATGAGAGGACGAAGAGGAGCTGGTCTGATGAAACTAATTGGATTCAAAGCAGGAGTGTAAGTGTGTTTTCTGTGTTTTTTGCTGAGTTGACAAAACGGACTGGCAGCGCTGCATGTCAATAATTAAAGATGGCGGAGGAAGCTTCCAGGTTCACAGCTTGCATCTTCACTCCATTTGATCTTCAAGGCCGGTCTGGCTTCGGCGGTCTTTAATGTGGGTTCAGGGTGGACTCCCAGGACCGAACCCCCCCCCCAAAGTCTTCCCAGCCAGGAAGGCTGAGATCTGCATTTTTGTGATTTGTATATATTTCAAATCGATTATTATTATAAAAAAAAAATCCTGATAATAATGTTTGACAGGGAAGTTTATTTTGAACTAGCACTGATCATATCTCATCAGATCCATAAATCTGGAGGGGGGGGTGAGGAGGGTGACGATGAGGAGGGTGAGGATGAGGAGGGGGGGGGGGGGGGAGGGATACGCTCCGTGCCTTTTCTCTGTTTCCTCAGTTTGCTTTTTTGAGTCTGTTAATCCGCTGGCAAACTCTGATGAGACTGCAACTCCCTGGGAGTGCTAACACCACATCAATAATACATCCAGTCCAGCTGCATCCACTAAACACACACACACACACACACACACACACACACACACACACACACACTCTCCATCCTCCCTTCAACCGTGGCTTCGACTCCTCGCTGTCACTGTCATAAAAGCAGTCGCATTATTTATTCATGGCAGAACCCAAAAATATGAAAACCAGAAACCCGTCCGGCAGACGGGAGGCGACACCTGAGGCGTCGATTCTCTCTAAAAGGCCGTTTCATGCCGGAGGCGGCTGATTGGCTCGTGTGAAAGGAAGGTATAAACCAGCGTTGTTTTGATCAAAGAGCCTCCGTGTTCTCGTGTTTCATATTCAAACGTCTCCACGTTAACTGGAGCGAGCACGACTCATCTCCGTCGGTGCATCCCAGTCTGGGTTTATACAAACTATTGATTGTTTGGATGATTCAGGGAGGCACAGCGGCACCCCGACAACAGATCTCAGAACAGTTGTTGTTCTATTAAATTAACGAGGCCGACTGGAGAAGAATGCACTTTGTTGGGGGGATTTTATGGCTTTTAGTCCCTGGATGCTTCTTAAGAAGGGCTGTGACTCTCCACCTGGTGTGTGTGTGTGTGTGTGTGTGTGTGTGTGTGTGTGTGTGTGTGTGTGTGTGTGTGTGTGTGTGTGTGTGTGTGTGTGTGTGTGTGTGTGTGTGCGTGTGTGCGTGTGTGTGTGTGTGTGTGTGTGTGTGTGTGTTTAACCTGTCCTTTGCTCTTGTGTGAATGGGAGTGAAGCTGTGAATGCTAAACTGTCTGTTTGTTATTCCTCTCTGCTGGGAGGTCAGGAAAAATTAAAAACGCACTCACAGAAGTGCAGTGGCAACCATCCAGAATAAACCATCCAATTAAGTTCCCGTGAATACGGCCGACGCATCATCGCTCTTCTTTTTTTCTGAAGGGTTTATAATCTACCGAGACCTCAGACGACGAGGCCGAAGTGGAAACGGCTCTTTTCTGATGTGGAAACGCTCCCATCTGCTCCGCTGTTTGTGTCAGAGGCCGAGGTTGAGAATAAATCACAAGGACGTCACGTGACAGAAACGAATACATAAAGCCAGTAGAATACAGTCGTGGGTTTGAGTTTCGGCACCAAAGCTAGAATAAAAGAAACCTCCCGAGATTCAACGCTGCATCTTTGACACCTTGTGATGCTTTTCTCAAGGAGGCGTCCGATGATCAGAGTTATTGTCTTAAAAGAAAACAAGAAGCTGTTTTCTATCGAGCGCATAGGAAATAATGAAATAAGGTGTTAAGCTTCTGATTGATGAGTTCCATCAGATCAGAACGATGATTGATGGAGTTGTTAGTATTTGCACTTCATGAAACCTTTAAAGTCCCAGACGCTCCGCTGTCAGGTGATCTGAATAACAACCGAAACTGTGGAGGACTTTATACTTTTAATATCTTTGCAGGTTAAATGGATTGAAACTTGTTTGTTGGTTTGTTTTTATTTTTTTAGATTTTAAAAGACTGGATTTTATGACTCCGTATTAGGGCGACTGTAGGAAGAAAAAAAAACCGAGCCGAGAGAGTCGGGGGGCAATATCCAGAGAAAATTAGCGAGTTTATCGGAGTGTTGGGCTAAGATGCTACAGAAGCGTTCACTTGTTGTCATAGCAACGGCAAACATTCAGTGTTAGCAGAACCAGGCGACTTGTTTATATCAGCGATTTCTCTGAATATTGCCCTCCTCTCTCGGCTCGGTTTCTTTTTTTCCGACAGTGGCCCTGATACTGATATTTCCCCTCGAAAGAATTTGAATTAATATTTTATTTGGTTGATATTCAAAACAAATTGTGCACAAGGCAAGAAGTTGCACGGGTGTGATTTCAGCGTGTGGAAGCTCCCGTTAGAGGAATGATCCATGCTTCGTCTCGCCTTTTCCACCTTTATTTTATCTATTTATTTGTTTCCCAGATAACAATTGGAAAGCGATTGGTCTCCGGCGGCGGCGGCGGCGGTCTAATTGGGCCGGCGTGGCTCATCAGCAGCCGAACCGGCCTCGCGTCTCCGGGCTGAGTGGGAGTGAGACCCTGAAGAGATGAGAGAGAAAATCTTTACTAATTCTACGGGTTTGTTGCTTGTTAAGAGCGACAGCCAGGTTTTATTAGCTCCTCTGTCCTCATCTGATAGATCCTGTCCAACACACACACACACACACACACACACACACACACACACACACACACTCACAGAAAACAGCAAACAGAAATATGACTCAATTACACAATATCTACACACATTTCTGATGTACAATGATGTTGTGTGATTTTGCCGGCTGTGTTTGTTTTTTTTCCCTTCCTGTTCCATCCATTTATTTCGCGTCCCACTTACCGTGTCCAGGGTCGGAGTCTAGACCAGCAGCTTTCACCTGGACGCCACTCTGCCACAGAAATAACACACCGAGGCCGACAAACACATTCACAGCTGTGGCTCATTTGGAGTTTTCCCCAAACGTCTTCTACACCAAATAAACTGCATTTTTACTACATGACCAAATGATTCGGGCTCTTATTATGATTTTATCTGATCACATGTATATTCACTGATACCAGGTGTCAGGTTAACCCCCCTGGTTTTAGGGCGAATAAGTGAAACACATCATCTAAAAGCTGAGAAGCTGAAGATTTATTTGACACAAAGGTCAAGTGGATGCCAAGGTCTTCTCGTCATGAATCAGAAATCATTTTCTTTTTAATATTGTAATTGTGCCTTCGCCCAATGACAGCTGGGATCGGCTCCAGCCCCCCCGTGACCCTAAATACAGGATAAGTGGTAGAAAATGGATGGATTTTGTAATTGTATAATGACTGAGAACATCATAATGGACGTACATTACAACTGTTGTTTTCAAGTGATGTAAAAATCCCACATTAACACCATGTTGAAAATCATGCTGTGGTTTGATATCGAAGACTTCTATATTTTGAGTTTTAGCTTCATCTAATTTATTCAGAAATATTCCAATAGATTTTTAGAATAAGGATAAAATAACGCATTTATGCCGCAAGCAAAAAGAAAAGAAAACAAACTTGCTTTTGCCACAAAAAAAAAGAAGTTTTTATTCACATATTTTGAGCTGAGAGGTCAGGAGACAAAACCCTACATGTGTTTTTTTTCTAACTTCGGAGCGTTCTTTAGTCCAACACGTGAGCATGAAGCTGGTACCAACCATGTCTGAGGTTATTAGTTTCTGATGTTGGCTTTGCTGTAGTTTGAAACCTGAGCCCAGCACGTCTCTGGTTTGTACGTGTCCAACAACGCCCTGTTGGATCCCTAACACATTATTAAAATACTCCCGTCTCTGCAGATTATCATAGTTTGAGTGTTGTACTCAATATATTACTATACATGTTCTCATTGAGGTTTTTTGGCTAGTACTACTTTACCTTGGACTGGCAGCTTCGTGTCTCAGGAATAGAAGCGTAGCAGAGCTCCTTTTATGAAGAAGAAAGCAGCCTGAGCTGTTGGGCCTTGGGGGGTTTACTGGTGATAAAACAGGCCTGTGTGGTAACCAGAGAGAAGATGGGAAGATGCATACGACTCCCAGGTATTACACGCTCACACAGCTGATCGATATCTACCCTGTAGCTCTGACGGGGAGAGGAAGGCAGGTAGGGAGGTGGAGGAAGGTGGAGGGAGGTGGAGGTGGAGCCAGAGACAAAGGAAGTGGTCCTCTGGGATTCCTCCGTGGAGGCACCTCAGCTATTTTTCCAGCTTGACTTCAAACAGAAGCCTTAAACAGTCCCAGAGAGCGCCAGCAAAGGTTATTGAGAAACCCAGCGGCAGCTCCAGGTGCTGCATCTGTTTTTAGTGTTTGGCCCGGAGGTTAGAGAAGATACACTTCTTTTTCTGTTTGGTGGAAGAAATGGAGGCACCACCAACACAACGCAGGAAAGACTGAAAACACACGAAACAGCCGATTAAACTTTACGTTAAAATCTCACCTGAGATCTTAGACTCTGTGGAAATATCTCGTTAGAGAAAAATCCAAATAAAACGTCAGGATGCCCATCAGGTGGATTTTTACAGATAGATAGGGATCTAAAAGGATGATTTATTCCTACATCAGACATTAGTTAAAGACGATGGAACTGAAACCTCCTGAACATCCTGGAAGCAGCAGAATAAACACGGACGTACCACCCTAACCGGAGGTGACCGCGGCGCTTCCAGATGGTTTGTGCTGCAGCTTGAAGTGTGAGCTTTAGTTCCACGCGGCGTCTTTTCCGCCGCTCTGTCAGTTAACCACTCGCCTCCTCCACGCTTTCATCTCCCCGTGGCGTTCTCTCAGCCTCAACCCCCGTCTTCATCGCCGCGCATTAGCTAACAAAAGAGAGCGGGGCGAGGCCAGATCTATCTCCCTGAGAACGGGGGGGGGAGATCTCCACCTGATGACTTCAAAGCCAGCTTTGAAGTTGGAGGCGGAGTGAGGAGATATCACACTGATATCTGATGGCTGAGCCACGTGCCACTCCTCTGTTTGCTTGTTGGGTTTGCAGACTGATCATTTTTAGTAGCAGCAGATCTCAATTTCAGCCCCTGTCCACAGAAATAGAGAGAAATAGAAAATATGTGGAGGTCAAGGGGCTGACTAGTAAGAAATGAAGAAAAGCAGCGAAAAAATGGGAAAAAAGCACCCGGTTGTTTTGTGTTCTCTATCCATCCATCCAAAGCAGGAGATTATTGGCGGTGGATGGTGAAGATGATCCATGAGGAGGATGAGTAATAAAATAATAATAAAAGACGTCACGTCTGCATGTTTGGATATGGAAGATGCTGATCCCAAACATCCGTACATGTGTTGGGAATTCAATTCTAGATTCAACACGATTCCAGTCCAACCCTCATTATGAGCGGGATGCTAATAACTCAGTGGTTTAGCATCATCAGGTTATCAAGCGCGTCCCGGTGATGAACGCACAACGTTCACAGGGTGAAGCAAATAAAAGTTGAGTTTATGCAAGAAATAAACAAGGAACGCCGGAGCCGATATGAATCCACGAAGCTTCCCGGAGCATCAAAAAAAATATTGCTCAATTTAAATTTAATGACTGCTTCCGCTCAAACCTCATCGCTGTGCAACCCGGGCACGGAGCCCATCTCTAATAACAATAATGCACTGCCTTATGAAACGTCCTTCACACGCCTGTGTGTGTGTGTGTGTGTGTGTGTGTGTGTGTGTGTGTGTGTGTGTGTGTGTGTGTGTGTGTGTGGCTGAGCGCAGCACATTAATACCTCGGGTCCTAACTAAGAGGTTGAGTGCCTGTGAGATGTTGGAGCAAAGTGCAGAAATTAAGCATAAAGCACCGTTTCAATCTGTTTTTCCTGGAGTGCGATGGATCCTTTAATAAAAAGGCGTATTAAGACTCACAGATATGAGGAGGAAGGGGAAAAAAAGTGTTTTTGTGCCTCATGACCATACATTACAATTATGATAAGTAACAGAAAAACAAGTTTGTTAGAGCAATGCATGCAGGAATGGTTGTATGAGTTCCTTTGACTGCAGGTTACACCTCCTTCCATCTGAATCTCTGATTCCTCGTAGCTGAAGAGGACTGATGTCATGTGATCCGTCACCTTTCACATCATCCACGGCACCGATGCCGGGCTTCCCGTTATCACGGCCACTGTGGTCAAGCGACGTCTTCATTTCCTCTATGTCCTCTATGAGAAAGTACAACATCTGCCACGTTATGAAGGAGCTTTTCTTTTCCTACGGTGGCCCTAATACACCGTGGTAGGTTTTCTGTTGAGTCAGCGGAGGAGGAATAAAAACAGCCACTTGAATGTCACATGGAGACGCTCCAAAGTCCCGGTGTAGATTTCTTCGAGGGTGAAGGTTCCTCCGGCGTGGAATTATTCTCCTCCTCTCTCCTTCCTTCACTCAGCCTTTAAGTGTGTTCTAACGAGCTGCGATCATTGACGGATACTTGTGTTTTCCTCCAGAACGAGCGTTATACACCTGCGTTAAAGAAAGACACGAGGTCATTTAGGCCTTTTATACCAATAACAATACATAAGCCTGATGTGGAGGAGAGGCAGCATTGTGTTTAAACTGGCTCTCTAATAGGTTGTGTGGCGATCGCTGCACTTACACTTAATGGAGCTGTATGAGCCGCTATCACCACCGGGGGTGCTGCTGCATCATTTAAGTGTATGGCTGTAAAAGCACCTGCTGTATAAACACATACACACACACACACACACACACACACTGCTACTTGTTGATTCTAACAGGAAACTTCAGGTTTGGGATTGGAGAGCCCCCCCCCCGTCGTCTCGGCCACAACAGCCTTGTGATGTTGCCGAGAGGTAAATGGTTTGACCCGCTCATCATGGTTCTGTCTCGCCGCCGCCCCGGCTTCACTCTCAGTCCTTCTGCACCGCCACAGTTCTCTATTTGAGTTTTTCTTGTGTCCTTTACTGTATTCCTGAATCTCTCTCTCCCTCAAGAATGACCCCGTTTACATGTAGAATACATTTTCATGCTGTTTGGCCTTTCATTCACAGGAAAACGATCATTTCTGAAAACTCCGGCCAAAGTGGAGATTTGTGAAAACGGCGTTTTCCGTGTTTCGGGTGAAGTTTTTGGTTCCCAAACGTCACAGTATGCGACAGAAAATATGCTTTCCCTTTTGAAAGGAACAGGATGTCGCTCGTTGTTGTTGATTCTGGGGATTCTGATTGGCTAGCATGGCTTTATCCTTCTCGTTACACTGCCCCCTGCAGGTATGGCGTGGTTATGGCCGTTATTGAAAATGGAGGCGGGGTATTCCTTGTGTAAATGTGGCTAAAGAGGCACATTTTGTCTGACGATGATGAGGCTGAGGATGTGTTTCCCTATTGGACGAAGGGTACAGAGGGGAGGGGCGTTGAGGACTGAGATATAAGGGTGTCCGGCTTCTTAAACACGAATCCCTTTCTGTGCTCGAGCAGCGTCTGTCAAAGCGGCCACCATGCACACAGCAGAGACGTGCACGTGTGCTCGTGCACGTTGATCTTCACTGTAAGAAGACTGCAGGAGGAGAGGAGTGAGAGCAGAACATGAGTCCCGCATAGCAACGCAGCAGAGGAGACAAATCGTATTCCCCGACACGACAGCAGAGCCTCTCAACATGGTTTAACGCTCCGGAGCATCCGGAGCTCACCGGCCCGATCTGCAGCCAATTACTCACATATCCTCCCAGTGTAAATAAGCAACATCCTGGTATGGTGCAACATCCTGCATGTGTTTGTTGGCTCTCCGTCTCACCGTGTAAATAAAGAGCCTCACGTGGACCAACGTGGTTTAACACGGCGTCCTTTAGAAGTGAGCGTGTTCTCTAAGTGGTGAAATATGAATGTTTGATGAGGCTGACACTTTCTGACCACGTCTGCTGATCGGCGCCGCGGGTTTTTTATCCACAGTTTAAAGTTTAAAAACATATCCATCAGGAAGACTGTTTGTGGAGACGTTGGTCTTCCTTCCAAGTAGTTTCCCTCAAAGCCCCTGAAGCTCAGCACGGCGGCAGTCCTGCAAACACCAGGGCTGTTCCAGAAGCCCGGCTTTGTTTCCGACAACAGCAAAGAAATAAAAGCTGGTACATTTGATGATTATGGAAGACTCCAACATTCTGTGGTCAAAGAAAGAACTCGTGTTAAGTTGGAGGTCGTAAATCATTACAAGCTATCGAAATGGCAAAAGGTGAATGTTGATAAATGTTTAATGAAGGTAGTGATTTTTGATCGTTAGGGTGGAATTCTCCTCGGAGGAACACAATAATGGAATTCTTGGAATTTGCCGATACGGTGTGATTTGTGTGGTTTTGTGTGTGTGAGCAGATAGACGTACAGGACCGGCCTGAAGTACACTTATTCAAGTTTGGTGTGTTTCTCTATGTGCGTGGTGATTCTGCCATTTATAATATAATATAATATAATATAATATAATATAATATAATATAATATAATATAATATAATATAATATAACATAACATAATCCTTTGTTAGTCCCACAGTGGGGGATTTTCAGGGTTACAGCAGCAAAGAGAATAGTGCAAATAACAAAACCATCAGGTGCAAAATACAAAATAAAAATACATAAAAGTAGATGAAATATACAAAATAAAATACATAAAAAGTAGATAAAAAATAAAAATACATAAAAAGAAGATGCAAAATACAAAATACATTAAAAGTAGATGCAAAATACATCAAATTAGATGCAAAATACAAAATACTTTAAAAGTAGATGCAAAATACAAAAATAAAATACAAAATACATTAAAAGTAGATGCAAAATACATAAAATTAGATGCAAAATACAAAATAAAAATACAAAATACATTAAAAGTAGATGCAAAATACAAAATACATTAAAAGTAGATGCAAAATACATAAAATTAGATGCAAAATACAAAATAAAAATACAAAATACATTGAAAGTAGATGCAAAATACAAAAATACAAAATACATTAAAAGTAGATGCAAAATACAAAAATAAAATACATAAAAAGTAGATGCATATAAATAAACAGATATATTAGCATGTATGGAAGGCAGTATTTGACCCCTAGATTGTTAAACAGGTCCATGATATCAGACACAGTGGTAACGTTGTGGTCTAATATTTAAATGTGTGCAGATGAAGATGGACTCCATCTCCCATGGTTCCCCCAGAGACCGGCTGCACTGAAACACTGATGTGGACTCGAGTACGCACCTGTTTAGAGCTCCTTCCTGTTTCCTCTGATTTTCTTTTTTATTGCCAGCTTTGGTTGTTAAAACATTAGGTTTTTTTTAGTCCCAAACTGCCGGTATAAAGGAACACTCGTAGGTGTCATTAGGTGTTTTTCACAAGGCCACAGCTAAAGGACTAAATTGCAATGACTCACATGGCTGCTTTCCACGACGGCTCAGCCTTTTTTATTTCTGTTTAGGCTTTTGGGTCTCCGCCACAAACGGATAGATGTGCATTGTTTAAGGAAAGAGGAGAATTTACATATAAATTGGGAAGCGAGGTAAGTGAGGAGGGCGGCGGTGCAGCGGGGGGGGGCTCTGACAACGTTGGTTGTAGTGCGATGAGGAAGCCATGGCGTTTGTGATCTCATCGCGTGTTTGCTGAAATGTTTTTTGCAGATTGAATCTCCATAAATGCAGCTGCCGGGCCTCTCGGATCCGTGTCACATCTTTACACTTCTCCGGGGAGAGAAAGAGGATAAATCACACGGAGACGGAAGATAACGCCATGTTGGAGCGTCTTCACCCCGAACCCTCAGAGATCCACCGGGCTGCCCTCCAACACAATATTTAGCAGATAAATCCGCCTGAATTTGATTGTTTTTAGAGAAACTTCACCTCACTGCCTTTTTAGATCCGTCTTTATTGACTTGTAGAGTCCAATCAGCTCACCTGCACTGAGCTGATTGACTTTAGTAAGAATAAATGCCGAGTTGACAACTTAAATAAATGATTCTCTGGTTTATTACAGTGTTTTCTGAGAGGTGTGATCACAACATAAAGAGACGTGATTCATGAACAGGTAATGAACTCTACATGTGGAGGTTCTCGTAGTAACGCAGCTCCGCGGGCCTCCACATCCTCTGCTTTCCCCTCCAGACGATATAATGGTAGTCGGGAGGAAATAAAGCCCTCCTCATCATTATTAATTCCAACCAGCCAGTAAAGGCACAGTTATGTAACAATGTGACATGTAACCGTATAATGACACTCATTTAAATGCAAGTATGCGTACATCAGGCATTCATTATCAATCAGGAGCCTCTGTTAGTCCAAGATACCAACATCACAGGAAAGTGTGCATGTTGCATGTCAGCAGGCAAACATGTGTATAGATCTCAGACGCTCCAACATTTTTAGTAAATCCACTGATAAACACTGGATTAGACCTTTGTTTTTATTTACTTTATTTTTTGTACCCTATGGCATGAATAAATAAAAATAAACTCAAAAACAACAACACTGGAATAGAAGAAGCTCACTATGAAAAAGAAAAAAAACATCTCCCACAAGTTTGAGACGAAGTGACTTTGAGAGAGAGACCTATTGATTGAACTTGCCCCGGGGGATCATGGGAATCACATATTGGACTTCCTGATTCAGGTGGAGCTCACCTGTAACATCAACCTTCTACAACCTTCAGTGAAGCGTCTCGAAATTTCAAGTCAACCAATTAAAAATGTGACGCCGTCTGACCAAACAAATCAAACACGTCTCCTTATCAGCGATCCACATTAACAGAATTGATTCTGCCTGAAATAAAAAAGGTCAGGACAAACGACTTGTGAGCCGCGAGCTCGGCTATTTATTAGCCTTCCATCGAGCATCTGAGGAACGACTCCGGAACAAACAGCTTCTTCTGAAATGTCATTCTGTAATGTCAAACCATGGATTATATGTCTGAGGCTCAGAAATACCACGTGGATTTAAAACACGTCAGTGTGGCGAAGCTATCGTCTCATAAGATATGCTTTTGTCACGGTTGGCCCACCATCATCATCATCATCATCATCATCATCCCTGCTTTACCTCCCCTCTCCAACACCTGGATGCATGTGATTGGCAGCAGCAGGGTATTAATATAGCGTCTTTAAACGCTCCATGAGAGGATGTTGTTTAATTGAACTCTAGTTGAATGTGAGGGTTTGCATCGGCGTGGACTCGCCTTTCAGCCGAGGAGTGTTTTGCATGCTTTCACCTTTGATTTACCTATAATTACCATTGGATTTACCTTCAATGACTCGGCCGCTAAGCCAATCTCTTAAATTGGATTTCTACATAAAGTAGCTTTCCCTGCAGATCGGTCCCTCACAGCAACACCCCCCCACCCTTCATAGCTACACCCCCCTCCCAGCTCCTGCTCCCCCCCCCCCCCCAAACACCAC
>NC_139918.1:25018158-25028158 GCF_963514095.1 Eutrigla gurnardus
GTTTATATCTATATTTTGAAGCAGTGTGGTGCCGCATCAGGGTGCAACATTTCAGCTCTGGCAGCGAAGGTGGTGAAAGTTTGAAACGTGTTTCACAGTCAGACTGACCCAATTACAAACTTCTAGAAGAGACAATCCTTTAAACTTTTTTTTTGTCTTTAGTTCAGACATTAACCCCCGAAGACCCGGCTCAATCGACAAACGTACATACGGATAAAATATTGACAATGCTAAGGACTATTGGCTCATTAAGGAGCTAGCCTTTTGCTAATAAGCCCTGAAAGGGTTCAATGCAATATTAATGGTATAGGATTCCTCACAGCCAAGCGTTGGGAGAATTCTCAGAATTATTGATGGGCCAAATTACAAGAAAGACTTCATTACATCTCCTAATGAATGAAGAATTCATGAAAGCTTGCCAAGTGTGCCGCATGCTAATGAAACACCGTAATAAAGACTATTTAACGTGGATCCTCTATTTCAGTGTCATCTACTTCGACTGCCAGATCAAATATTTAGTGCGACTGTTTGAGACACTGTTAGTTTCCCCGACATGAAACGTTCAGACTCCGAGGTTACAAAGGATCAGGTGGGTTGATGTTAAAATATGTTTTTTTTTGTTATATAGGAAGAGATATCCACCAGGAAGGTGATGATTTCTGTTTTATGGCTCCGTTACAAAAACAAAAAAAAGACGACGTATTAGAAAAAAAAACCCAGATCTGAGAGAGGGGGGCAATATTTAGACAAAAAAAGTGGCAAATTTGCCACTTTATAAATTTATATCGCCGATATAAACAAGTTGCTTGTTTGCCGTTGCTATGACAACAAGTGAAAGCTACCGCTAGCATCTTAGCCCAACCGCTCCGATCAATAAACACCCATAAGATGACAGTTTTCCTCATATGAATAAAAGCAACAATAAGCATCAACATCATCACCCTAAGGACCTTAACGAGGCGTTGTCACACGTTGGGATGTATTAATTACAAACATAAATGTACATTCATGGGAAGTTAGCTAGCATAGATGCCGGTTGTTAGCATCGTAATAAACCCTTTTTCTCTGAAAATCTCGGCTTGTTTTTTGTTTTTTCTGCCTACAGTGTCCGTGATACGCCGTCACACATCTAAGAAAAACCCACTTGTATGAGAGATATTGCTCGTGTCAACATGTCACATATTACATGTACTCACCCGCATACATAACACGTAATGTGCTTTACATCACCGGCAGGAATACATTAAACCTCTCGTGTCTTTGATGGCGAGCGCGTCCTCCGAGTCCCAGTCGGCCTTTTATCGGCGGTTCACGCCGCGATGTTCCCGTTGTTCGTTCGGTCCCCTTATTTAAAACAAAGCTCGACACAAACACGCTTTGGCAATTTGAAACAAATTCTCTCTGCACTTAATGGCAACTTGCCAGAGGAATATGGCAGGTGTTGACAGGATCCGACTAATCACGGAGGGGGGGGGGGTGGCGGAGTTCTCCCACGGATTCTCGCCTTCAACGTCCGTCTGAGTCCTCAAAGCAAGAACTCAAACACAACACCCTTTCTTCCTCCCCCTCTTTTGTCTCTGATACCCGAGCTTTGCTCTGTGATGTCTCCAGTATAGTGCCACACATCTGTCTCAAGTTAAACATCTGGACCGGAGTGACGATACAACACCATTGTTAGAAGAGCTTTCCTTTTCAGTTTTCACCCTCAAACCTCTGTGGTTTTTATTTTCTGGATCTTCTTTTATTCCGTCTTTCATCCCGGAGGCGATGAATGGTGAGAAGAAAAAAAAGAAAACGCTGTTATAGGATTTGTCAAGGCCACTTCCTGGTGTAACGGAGCCACAGCCATGTGCATTAGATAGACCACTGCTTGTGACTGTTGTGATCTCTAAAGGCATCACCATGTCGTCTCTGGTCAAACGGGTTGGCGTGTGAAGGACCGGGGTGAGGCTGCCGGTGACATACAGCTATAATGGTGTTGTTGAATATTATTCTTTCTTTGTCTGTTGGATGCGAGCCTCAGAAAACAAGAACAGGGCATTGATGTAAAGACGTTCTCAGCCCGCAGGACCAGAGTCCCCCTACAGACTGAGTATTATTAGCTGTAGTGTGTTTGATCCGTAAGCTGTTTTCCTTCGCCGTCAAACGAAAAGCCTGCAAGGTGTTTCTGTATGAAGCCTTACGATGTTTACAGAGATCTACTATTGAACGAGTCCTGTTTTAGTCCTGCTTCTCTGCTGTGAGCTGCAGACGGACCCTCCACCAGGAAGGACTGTACCATCTGCTTGCAGGACTTCTTGTGGTCCACATCGGGAGGGAGGGGCGTTGGTTGCCTCTGGCTTATTGCACATGCAACGTGTTGATCAATGTGGGTTTGTTTTTTTGTGGGCTTTACGGATATGTAGTGAGATTGAGCGCTGGTTGTTCGGGTTAACGCTTTAACGATGCCACGTTTTATAAAATCTGATTTTCTTTCAAAGAAACAATTGACATTATACACAATTTTTTTTACAAGAATCAAAGAAGATATTAGGGTTATCTCAACTATTTATTATCTATCAAACTGTATTTATTTAAAGGCTTTATGAATCTGTATATATTTACAAAAATGTAAAAAAGAAAATGCATTCGCTGCTGGCCGAGTCATGGGAATGAATCCCAATATCATATATTTAACATATTTCTCACTCTTTTCCCTCATGGTCTGAATAAGGCACAAATAAGTGTGCCGGGTTGTGTCTGTTGCCGTGACAACAGTCAGTCACTGAACTGTTGTGCTTGTAAATTTGAAGAAAATCTTCATTTGTGGTTTTTGCTGACACACGTCCCCTTCCATGTGATGTGTTTGGGGTTGATGGTGTAATATATTCTTCTGTGAGGAACACAGAAATAGTCTGCGCCTCTAAGTGACAGCATGCAGCGGGTCACATGAGCACACGTGATTGATCGCCACGTTTCTTTTCATCCAATTTTCCAAAAGAAAACGGTGCGTTTGAGTCGTCGGAGAGCGAGAGGATTAAAAACAGGTATTTTGGTCTCCTGTCAGGATGACGGGCGGCGGAGCCGGGACTTAACAACGGCGCCTGACAACGGAACCATTTTAGTTTTCAATTAAACATTTTGCGGGCTCGGCGGCGGCGAGCCTCGCCTGAGCGACACATTGAGAACTCCACCTGGCAGCAGAATGAGAAAGCCGACATGATTTGCATTCTGCGGCGAGGCTGTTAACTTGTCATCAGCGGCACTTGACAATTGGATGAAAATAAACATCTACAACCTGCACTCGGTGGAGTTGAAAATCCAATTTAAGTTAGGAGTCTGAAGAGGGTTTTGAAACATCCATTATTTCCTTGTTCTCTTGTTATTCCCCCCCTTTTCTTTTTTTCCCTCCCACATTCGGAGTCTGATTCAGAGTTCATCCATGACTCACGTCCACGCCGCTCGCTTGTTTACCAACAGTAGCTGGAGACGCTCATCAAGACGTGATCACGCTGATTCAGCCGAGTCATCACTGTGTGTCGGTTTTTAAAGGCAACCTGAAATTTTAATCCCTTTTAGAAATCACTGTATATGTCCACAGTGTTCTGTGTACTGATTTTGAATTTTTATTGATCGTTCCTGACATCTGTAATATGATTGGTGCAATATCTAAAAACAGTTTGTGACATCAGAGTTTTGACTGATCATGTGACTTCGTGGAGGACGTCACGTACTTTAAAACTTCTCTTCTAGGCTCTGGGAACGTTTATCAAACATAAAACCGAAAATATAATAATACAAATCTCCTTTTATAATTACGATGGAGTATTAGGGCCAGACTAAGAGAAAAAAATATATATATTTTTTTAAATTACGAGAATAAAGTAATATTAGGTCTACGAGAATAAAGTCGTAACATTACGAGAAAAAAGTCATAATATTAGGTCTACGAGAATAAAGTCGTAACATTACGAGAATAAAGTCGTAACTACAAGAAAAAAGTAATAATATTACAAGAATAAAGTCGTAATATTACAAGAATAAAGTCGTAATATTACGAGAATAAAAGTCGTAATATTACAAGAAAAAAGTCATAATATTATCGTAATGTTACGACTTTATTCTCGTAGACCTAATATTATGACTTTTTTCTCGTAATATTATGACTTTTTTCTCGTAATGTTACGACTTTATTCTCGTAATTAAAAAAAATATATATATTTTTTTTTCTCTTAGTCTGGCCCTAATACTCCGTCTTATATAATAGTGGTGTGTAAGGAAAATGCTTTTTTGGGGGGGGCTGCAGTACCATGAGTGGTGGTACAAATTAGCAGCAAGGCTGACTAGCGGTTCTGCATCCAGCTCTTCTACTTACTTAGTAATGTAATTTATGATGGTTACCTCAGTGAAAATGTTTTTATTGAAAGGCTTAAACACGAATCTACATGGATAGAAGCAGAATATTTGGTTAGAATTTAGGAAACATTTTCCTTTTTTTTAATAACTATTGAGTTTTACAGTAAAAACAGTCCTTTGAAGCCTTATTATGTCATTCTGCTGTAGCAGAAGTGTTAAACTCAAATTAATATATGAATGGAAGTCTATTAGTGCTTTGAATTATTGTAGCCTTTTTCTTCTTCTTTTTGTTGTGCTCCCAAGTCAGTTTTACATTTGAGGCAATAAGGCTGAATTATATATCTAGATGGGACAGTGATATAATCAGTCGCTGCTGTCAGTCTGCTTTATGACTCGAAATGATTTGTATTTGTGTGATATTCTCCCACGATGCCCTGGAACAGAAACTGATCTGGGGCAGGTGAGGTTGCGAGGCTTGAGTTACCATGGCGATCCTGGAGTCGTGAGCCACCGTCGTAGGACTGAAAAGCCCAGACCTGTCGTTAACTCCGTAAACCCCAGACCTGCTTGGTGGCGCAGACCTCGGGTCATGAGGTCGGTCACCAGCTGCCGTGGGAAAATACCACCCTGAAGCTTTTAATCCCCAACGCTGTTTCCACAAATATGGCAGCAGAGGCGTAGAATAGCCGAAGCATCAGCAGAGTTGATATTTCCTCCACCGGACAAATTCAATTTCAGTTCCACATCCAGAGTGTTGGAGACGCATCTGTAGACCACAACAGGAACCAGAGAACCAGGTCTGTGGACTGTTTCATCGATCGGCACTGGGACCAGTGAATGATCGGGACAGGCAACGGATCCCAACATCAAAGTACCGGGTGTGTGTAGTACTAGATAGTAGAGGTGTGTAGATAGTACTAGGGAGTAGAGGTTAGTAGATAGTACCAGGTGTGTTACTAGGTAGTAGAGGTGTGTAGATAGTACTAGGGAGTAGAGGTTAGTAGATAGTACCAGGTGTGTTAGTAGGTAGTAGAGGTGTGTAGATAGTACTAGGGATTAGAGGTTAGTAGATAGTACCAGGTGTGTTAGTAGATAGTACCAGGTGTGTTACTCGGTAGTAGAGGTGTGTAGATAGTACTAGGGAGTAGAGGTTAGTAGATAGTACCAGGTGTGTTAGCAGGTAGTAGAGGTGTGTAGATAGTACTAGGGAGTAGAGGTTAGTAGATAGTACCAGGTGTGTTACTAGGTAGTAGAGGTGTGTAGATAGTACTAGGGAGTAGAGGTTAGTAGATCGTACCAGGTGTGTTAGTAGATAGTAGAGGTGTGTAGATAGTACTAGGGAGTTGAGGTTAGTAGATAGTACCAGGTGTGTTAGTAGGTAGTAGAGGTGTGTAGATAGTACTAGGGAGTTGAGGTTAGTAGATAGTACCAGGTGTGTTAGTAGGTAGTAGAGGTTAGTAGATAGTACTAGGGAGTTGAGGTTAGTAGATAGTACCAGGTGTGTTAGTAGGTAGTAGAGGTGCTGGAGGGGGTTGAAGGAGGCCGGTGTTTGGCCGGTCAGCTCTACTCTCCCGACTCCTCCGGTGTTTGAAGCCGCTTCTCTTTTAAGTCACGGAGGGAAACGTTGTCAAAGAGATGAGAGAAGCAGTTTTCTCCGATCAGATATCATCTCTCCGACCGCTCAGACGGATAAAGAGCTCGGGAGGCCGATGCCCCCGTTGTGGCGGAAGGACTAAACACCGGTATCAGCTGGTCGTGGAAGGAGGGTTTCACTGCAGCGCTTCTGTCTCATCCTGAATAATCCAGCAGAGCTCTTCAGGAAATCTTCATTCTGACCTTTTTTAACAGCGAAATCCAACTTCTCCTCGTTCAAAGTTGAGTCCTTCACTGTGGGGTTGCATAGAGAAGTAAACAAGATGTTTTTATTCCCAAACACACCTCTGTGGAGACAGGCACGAGTCCCGGCCCCCCCACGGGGGAACCTGCTAGCTCAGATGTAGACTCCCGATAGTCTCAGAGCGCCTGTGATCTATACATAGAAGTGAGGCAGACGGCAAAGGCTAACTTTGATGGAGGAGTCTTTCTTTCTCCGCTTCCTTTCAAGCACAAACCCCATAAAAACACGGCAACATGTCGAGAAAGTGGAGTAACGTTGGATTGAAGATAAATGTCACTCAGTCTGACAGTTCACCGTTTAAAACCGAGGGGGTTCTCCTCCATGTTTATGTAAAGAAAACAAAGCTTGCAGGCTGTAATGCAAAATATACATCAGAGTAAAAAAAAATAATGACATGGAGCTACATAGCAACAGTGTGGCTACTTTTTTCTATTTTCTTCAATATAACGAAAGAACATAATACAGATTCAGTGTACAAGTATAACATAACAGCCCATATTTCTCAAACAGGAAGTTGACGGCGGCCCCTCCCTTTGCTCTGCCCTGATCCTGAACCTGGAACGTTGTGATTCCGTTGTGTTATCTTCTTTTAAACATCTGTTATCCTTCGGCTCCAGCAGTTCAAACCTTCAGAAAATGATTATTGAAAGTTGTTACACAGGTTTATGCTTCAGGTTACTTCATGTTTCTTTGTTGACAACATAAATTACCCATTAAATAAATCATAATCCCATCCCTTTATACATCAAGAAGATGTATTGTGTATCGAAAAAATTATGAAAAAACATGAGCAGCGCAAAGTCTAGGTCATTCAGTGGGGACGATGATACCTGTCCATTTGTTTTAAGATAACTATATTTTTTTGTAAATTCATCCAAAGTGTGTACAGGACATTCAAAACATCATCATGTTAATTTTACGTTTACCTGTTTACCTCCATTAAATAAGGGAACTGAATATCAAGCAACACAATACATAAATGAACCCTCCTTCTAGAGACGGTAAACACACACACACACACACACACACACACACACACACACACACACACCAGCATGGAAGCAGGATGGCCTTTAGACACAGAAGTGAATACTGTTTGATGGTTTCTAACTGGTCGTCCTGCTGTGGAAGGTCACATCTGGTTGACTGTGACACTTTTCTTCTCTTTATGAAAACACATTTATTATTATATTATTATTATCATATTGTATTATCAGTTTGTATTTATTACATGTAGCACAGTTATATCGCTCGGCGAGAAAGCACAAAAAAAGCTACAACAAATCTGTTTATTACAGGCGATGCGTTTATGTATTACTTGGCTCGTTGTGACCGACTTCACACACGATAGCAGCGTCATAGTCGTTCTCCTGTATGTGAATTCATTACGTACGATTTTTAATAACGGATAAAAGTTAAGAAAGTGCTTTGGAACGGTCCATTCGTCTCCAGGGTTCATTCTAATGGAATAGTCCACACACTTACAACCTCTACGCAGTGTGTCAGCATCTGCAGACACACACAAATAAGGACACAAACATGAAGAACACACACACACACACACACACACACACACACACACACACGGATGATAACACCCCTGCTGTTATCATCAGAATGTCCGTGGTGGTTATAGGATGAGCAGCAGCACATTTACCATCTCATTCATCTTGTGCCGTCCTATCTCTCTGGCAGGGCCGTGCAGACACACACACACACACACACACACACACACACACACACACACACACACACACACACACACACACACACACACACACACACACACACACACACACACACACACATATCTCCCCATCCAGGCTGCAGATGCAAGAGATCTATTTAGCTTTGCTCGGCTATAATCTTTTGTTCCTGCCGGCTCCCTGTTGCACGCCTCCCTCCATTTATTTCCCCTCCCATTCTGTTTGTTTGCTCCTTCACGTTCACGTCTCGTCTGGTCGATTTCCACTCTTCTCTCCTGCCGTGTTAAACAGGTCATTACATTAAAAACAATGTATGTACATATCGTTGTCTCAGCCTGTCATCTCCTGGACTCTTTCCTCCCGCCCTCCCTTCCTTGCCTTGACACCCTTCATCTTTATATTTCCTTTTTCATTTGCCTCCTTTTGTTCTCTCTGTCTTCTCCCCTCGCGTCCTAGTCTCTCCTCCTCCTCCTCCTCCTCTCCTTCGAGTCAGTTAGAGTCTTATTTTGTTCTAGGAAATCCAGGCAGCCCGGCCCATCTGCATGATTATGCAGAGCGCTGCTGATTGGTTCCAGGGAAGTCGTTCCAGCGGAACATGCTGTCCTGGATTGAAATAGCCCACAGAGTAACAAAATAATTCATACTTTCCTCTCCAATTTCAAAGTTGCAAACTTTATATCCACTCATTTCAAGTCTGATCAGACACCCGAGTCTCTCCTTAAGTGATTTTATTAATATTTTCCATATTATGGATTACGGTAATTGACAGCTCTATCCTTTTATCTTAAGGGATGGTGCTTCAGGGATCACATTTTTCATTAAATCACACCGGATCTGACAAGGTAATTTGATGCATCTGCTATTAGGTGACAGTTTCATTAACTGGTTTATTTTCCCCCTGACACCTGGATTAACTCAATCTATAGTCCCGTGGACTATCTGTTAACACGGATTCTTTTTTTTCTTTTAAAATTGATTGAGCTATTTCTATCTTCTGTCCTTTTTCCTGATAAAAAATGTTTTAACGCCGGTGAAGTAAAGGTGACACTAAATTGGCGGAGTGCTCCTTTAACAGGTTTACTTTGCTTCCCGTTCCTCAGTGCGGATCATCGGCTCTACGAAGCAACTCAAGTTGGCAGAAACAAAGAAATACTCCATGGTGGGTGAGAGGGGAGTTTGACAAGGACACATTTATAATTCTACAGCTTGACTTCAAAGTGAGTTTCCAACAAAAAGCTGAACAAACTGATTTCCTTTTCATTCTTTCTTTCTTATTAACAGTATGAACATTTAGAGACTGGTTCTCTTTGGTTCCTCTCCTTTCAATGTACGGAACATAAATCTGTATGTTTGGGATGATCAATCTGTAATCCACCTGTCTGTCCGACTCTGTATGAGAGACCTGTCTCTCTCTTTGAGAGGTCGACAGGGTCTTCGGACCATTTGTTAAGGTGTCTGCTTAAAGGTATTTAAAGATCTACAGCGTTAAAGTGGATTCAGGTGAGTTAAAATCATCTGGACGTAGATTAAGGCTCGAGGGGTTAAATCTAGTCTCTTAATCGTCGGTATGTTTTGGGTGAATCATGAAGTAAACAAACCCCCGGTGTGTCCGCGTTGCTATTTGAAGGTAGGGAAATTATGTTTTTGAAAAGACTAATATCGACTGAACCTGAATATTTTGTGAGATGAAAATATTGTGAATTATTATATCGTTATGGTTACGAGTGAGAAAGAATCCTGAGCAGCCACGACTGGAATCTCATTCTACAAAAATTATAATAGAAAACATCTTTCTACGCAAAACGTACATCAATACTTTAAACAGACAGCATATTCTGTAAACTTCTGAGAAGGTCGATGTTTTGAAAATGTGAGGATTGGAAAATACAGATATTTGATTAAAAATGTTGAGTACAGAAACACATTTTTTGTATTTCATTACTTCCCACCGCTCCCGTTTATGAGGAGAGGGTCTGTTTGTACGAAGGTTCAGCACCACGACGACGGCTTCAAGGCTTCAAGGCTTCAAGGCTCCAAGGCTTCAAGGCTCCAAGGCTTCAAG
>NC_139918.1:25033158-25043158 GCF_963514095.1 Eutrigla gurnardus
TGTCTATGGAACGCACCACTCAACGCTGCGAGCATCTGTTAAGATGGCAGGTGCTGTTTAAAAGCACTCGTTACTACCATTACATAGCAGCACTGTTTCACTGCTCTGCATAACTCTGCTGCTCATGCATCACTATTGTGCTGTAGAGTCCGAACGGAAGATACCGTAGAGTTATCTGTGAGTGTTGGGAAACAGCTGAGGAGGCTTGTAATGAGTCATGAGAATGTTATGATATTAATACAGATAGATCTAACGTGTATCTATCCTCCTTGACACGAAGGTCTCAAGGCAAACTGGTGGGAGATTTGCATATCTTTACCCCCCTCATTAGAGAGAGGTCAGCATCGGCCCGGCATCATCTGCTCTTTCATCACCCGGCGAGGGCCGTCCAGAGAATGACAACGTTTACCCTCCCCCACTTACCCGGAGCAAAGACTTCAGAAGGCCTTTCAATAATACAGCACTCTGCCGGGGGTTTGCACTTCCATTTTTTAAGGGGTTGGATGTGATAAAACCCCCACTGACGTGTCCCTTTACAGACCACGGAGACGCGGAGAGGGAAAACGTGTAGCTCCTGCACCGGCCGGAAACATGCGAGCCGCTCGGAGGCCCAAAAGGTTATGAGTTATATAAAGTTGATGTCGGAGAGATGGGAAGTGTATGACCTTCATCGCTCACTTTCCATTTTTCTCTTCCACCCTCTCCCCTCCTGTTCTGCAAGCCGTGAAGCAAAGAAGCTTTGTGTGAGTGAGTGTGTGTGTGTGTGTGTGTGTGTGTGTGTGTGTGTGTGTGTGTGTGTGTGTGTGTGTGTGTGTGTGTGTGTGTGAACTCTCTAATTAGGGAGACCTTGACGGCTGGATCTCATCCGTTGTTCGTCTTCATTTTGGTGGGAAAATATTTCATTGATTTTTTTTGCAGCAATCGAAGGCGGGCGGAACTGAGAGGGGCTCTGTGTGGGATTAGACTCTGCGGGGGTTCCTGGGATGGGTGGGGAGCTCGTGAGGTGTGTGTGTGTGTGTGTGTGTGTGTGTGTGTGTGTGTGTGTGTATAAAGTCACTCTTCATAACCCCTACCTCTTCTCACCTTCCCAAAGAACCAATTACGGCTGTGATCCTCGAGCCTTCATAACTCACCTCTCCCTCCAGCTCCCATTGTGCGGTACCTGACTGTCTCTGCTCACTCTGTGATGACAGATGTTTGTCGTTTTAACAAACATCTGGGTTTCCACCACGGCTTTTTGTTTGTGTTCTCTCTGGTGTGTGACGACAAGATGGCCATGTTCTCCTGATCAAATCAAATCAAGCGCTTGTCAAAACGTCTTTTTGTAATGCTAGCGGATGCTAAGCAGCGGAGCGACACTTACCTGGGTGAAGTGGGTTAACTGTATATATATATATATATATATATATATATATATATATATATATATATATATATATATGTATATGTATATGTATATATCTGTATCTTACAGTAAGAAGGATGAGGCTGTAGCCCCCCCCCCCCCGTCCTCCTGTCACTCCAGCCTGTCTCTAAATGATGTCTTACCGCTGCAGGTGCCAACCACACTGAAATGATTATTCCTGCCACACAGAAGATTGCTTTTGGTAATTATATGTATCATAATTATATTTGATGAACTCCTCCGAGACATAAAATCTCATTTGACCCAGGTGCCGGATTTCTCTTCCTATACAGAAAAAAGAGGGATGTCCTCTATTAAAAGAGATACACTTTGAATCTTGCGACTGACATCCTGATTAAGCAAAGCAGCGTCTCCACGTTCACGAATCCACTGAGGTCCGTCAATAACTTAATTACCCAACAAGTAAAATGCAAATTCTCCATCATTACAGCGGGATGAATTGAGCAGGATTAACTACTTTGAAGGAATTTGCCTTTTGAAGCAAGAAAAAGAAGCTGAAGGTCAACAACTGTTCATTCAGACGGCACAGTGTTTGAAGTGTTGGGTGGAGACTCATTGTTATAGCCTGACATCATGAGTCTATCTCTCTAATATTCAAAGTCTCTTTGTGTTATTTCACTATTCTTATTTCAGTGTACAGTACCATTGTTTGAGTATAACATTTATAATATAGTATGTTGAAAAAAGTTGTTTAAACGTTGTAATATAATGTGTTCAAAACAGTAATGAAGGCGTTTAAAAATGGATGGTGGGACGGAACCATAAACCTTAATTCTCTTGGTTGGACAATGTGTCTACCTCTTTGCTTCCCTTATCTTCAGTATCTGACTATGAAAGTCTCCCAGCCTTGGATCTGAACCCACCACCTTGTATTCCCCATCCTGTCGTTTATCACCATGAGCTATTTATTACATGATTAACACGTTTGACTGATTATTAGGAGAATAATGGAAGGAGACAAGAAGCAACACCAGATCAGGGCAATGTCGCTGAGGCTCAGAGACAATCGCAGCGTGAAAGTCTTCTTAGTGGATAAGATGCCAGCAGAGGCCCCGCCCTCCAAGAACAAGGTCAGAGGCCCCGCCCTCCAAGAACAAGGTCAGAGGCTCCGCCCTCCAAGTACAAGGTCAGAGGCCCCGCCCTCCAAGAACAAGGTCAGAGGCCCCGCCCTCCAAGAACAAGGTCAGAGGCCCCGCCCTCCAAGAACAAGGTCAGAGGCTCCGCCCTCCAAGTACAAGGTCAGAGGCTCCGCCCTCCAAGTACAAGGTCAGAGGCCCCGCCCTCCAAGTACAAGGTCAGAGGCTCCGCCCTCCAAGTACAAGGTCAGAGGCTCCGCCCTCCAAGTACAAGGTCAGAGGCCCCGCCCTCCAAGTACAAGGTCAGAGGCTCCACCCTCCAAGTACAAGGTCAGAGGCCCCGCCATCCAAGTACAAGGTCAGAGGTCCCGCCCTCCAAGTACAAGGTCGACTGAGAGTGAAATTACATTCACAATACTTTCGTGGACTGTATTTTGTTCAACTTGTGGACGGATAATGATGTAATTATTGATTTTTATATTTGGGGTTGATATGGTTACACATGATACAAAAACATATATGCACTATATGGTTGCCATGGTAGAAGCATCAGGGCCAATAGATCCCCCTTAATGCCACACAATGTTTACTTTAAAAGGTAAAATTTGTAAAGATGTAATGGAGTAATGTCTACCTGAGCAAATAATGAGGTCACTCTCCCGCCGTGTGTATTGTTATCCGAGCTTCGCATGCTTTTAGGCTCACAGCCGCTCTGCTCTGCACTTCCACAGCGTTTACAGCCGATATCTCCGACTGATGGTGTTGTTGCAGAATTGTGGCATACAAACACACACAGAACATAACGAATGCAAATGCTTCCATTAAATGGTTCGATGAGTGTGAAACCAGAGTCATCACATATCCAGCCAATAGAAACGATCCATGGAAGACTGATGTGTGAGGCAGCACTCGCCATCGCAACGATCAGGAGAAATACAACTAGAATAACTGCGTTTCATCCATTCAGAGCTCCAGTGGTTCATGGCTGTTTCCTCTTCATGCTATATGGTGTTACTTCTATAAAACAGATGAAACCACGGCAGAGCCAAGCTTTTCCCAGACCCAAAGATCCCTGTAAATATGCACACGGCTTACCGAGGCCCGGCCAGCCGAGCTGACATTCAGGCCTCAAACAATCTCACAAGGCAAACAAGCGGTGGCTGGGGGATCAACTCGACTCCTTACGTTACCTTCTCTGTGTTTAACTAAATAAATGTCTTTTTAAAAGAATGTTCAGTATATCATCCCTGTCTCTCCGTCTCGTGGTCCTAAGTTCACGATGTTCCTCCTTCACTCAGTATTCCCTCCAGGTCCTCTCCTCCCACTCTGATCCCCCACCTCTGCAGGAGTTCCCCCCCGCTGTGCACCAATCCCTTCTCTCTCAGGTGAGTTCTCAGGGAATATTGATCAAGGCAGAGATTTGCTGCTGAGAAGTCACTTTTTTTTCAAACTTCCTGTGACTTTAATGTGAAATAAAGTGAGCCGACTCCCTCGTCAGTGATAAACACCACCAACGCTCATCTCTGTCTCCATCTCTTCATCGTCTTATTATTCCTCTTATCGTAAACACACACACACACACTCACAATGTGAAAGGGCTCATTGTCACAAGGGCACACATCGTTCACTATCTCTGTAATTACTCTGATTAAAGTGGCAAACCGCTCCAATTAAGCTAAAGGCATAGGGGAAGGATCCCGTAAAGAACATCGCCATAACAACGCTCGTTACATCTGTGTGAGTACGAGCAGAGTACAAGTGCAATCAAAGTATCCGCATGACCTTGAACTGTCTCCTGCACCATATATATATATATATATACGCTGCAGCTTCCTCTGTGACTGTTTAACTCCTTTCAAAGATCAGATCCATTAAAGTTTTAGATTTGCTGAAGTTAAACGACCAGAGTACTGACATCTGGGGAAGCAGCAGTTCTCTCATTAGAACCGCTTGGTGGCCAACATTACACACTTCAGACTAAAGTCGTATAATTTCCCCCCTTAAAAATAATCAAACTTGATTTGAATTGAAATATCACACCTGCATGACCTCTGACCTCTGCATTTGGCATGAGGAACATTGGTCTTCTGTAAAGCGCTCTCGGGAGTAAGACACTTCGACTAAAACATTCCTTTTTTGCTGGATTTGAATATGATTCGTGAGTGAAAAACAAAAGAAAATACTAGATTCATACTTATTGCAGATGTGCATTTGATTTCTAAGCTGTCTGAAACCAGAGACGGACCCTGGTACATCTGAGCCCAGGCTTTATTTCTCTCTATTAATAAAGAGAACATTTCTGCTGTGGAAGATTCATATTCCTACAGACTTCTTTGAAATAATCAGAGGCAGACCAATTCAAGTTAAGGAGGCCTGTACTCTCCAACCACAATAACAGAATTATTTGGTGCAGAGAAACTCAAAGCCTTTTCTACTGTAGCTTCAATTAGAAGAGAACAGTCGACACGTAGAACATGCTCTTTTATCCATTCTAACATGTTGTAATCAACCAAGGCTACATCAGAACCGCTCACTACTCGAAAACATGAAAATCATCAATAAAATCCACACCGTCCGTCTCGAAATATAGACTTTACTTCTAATTGTCTTGAGCGTTAGACAAGTTGAGACATCATCTTTGTACTTTCTGCCCAAACTTCTGGAAGGGACTTCATTATTCCTGGAATAGTTTCTGTAATCCAGTGAGTACTTTGGCCCTGGGGGAGTAGAGAGCATGAGCCTTATCAACTCCTAATTATGGAGTCTCCTCTCTTATAGCAGCCGGCCACCAATCAGAGGCTGTGATGAGCCAGCTGGGTTGCATGGATGCAGGGGGAGGCGACCGAGCGATGGTTGGAAATCCTGCAGATCCAGGATGTGGAATCTATCTCGGAGCCTGATCTCCTGAGGCTGTGGAGCGTGGCGGGACCGCCTGCCACCGGGTCCCACCCTGCCAGCGACAGCCCAGCATTCAGCAGGCTTATTACGGGGGGGGGCGGGGGTAGATTTGGCCGGGGCTTTGGGTCTTACTCTAAGGAGGCTCCAGGGATTTTCAGCCTGACCGGGGGCCGGCCTCTGGAGCTCCCGTGGCGGCGGAGCATGACCGGGAGGATAGCAGTGTTGTTAGCCAGCCGGGTGTGTGGGGGTGTCGGACCTCTTCCTGGCGTCGCAGCCAAGGACGAGCTGTTTCGACAAGAAGAGCCGGCACAGATCACCAGGACCAGGACCGGGCCTGGGTCTGCTTTCCTGTTTGAGTTCAGCCTCAAGAGATCCCACACACAGTCATCACGCTATAAGATGATAGTTCAATTTAAGATCCGATCCTTGCAGTCAATGATTCAAACGGATAAAAACACTGAAATAAAACACTTCCTTGTTCCGTACTTGACTTGCCCTTCAAAGACTTGACGTGGACTCCCCAACACCCAACCGCCCACAGAGGAAGATAAAAACCAGACATGAAACTTTCACTACTTCCAGTAAAAACGCCTCAAATTTACTCTTTACTTCAAACTTCTTTACGTTTTTTATTAACACCACGTCAAAGGGTCTGTAGCAGGAAACAAGGAGCCGCCGCTTTCACCGCACGTTTCCGTGACATCACTGCATCGTCCTCATAAAAGCACTTAACTTAACTTCACAGACCTGAAAAGTCAGTCGGCACAGCAGAGTCTCCGCTAATATGAAGCTGGATATTATCAATCCGTCAGAGTCGGTATACAGTAGCCCAGTTAAAATATTATCACTTTTCATGGAGAGTCCTTTTTTGGGGTTTATTAGCAGCTGATGACTTTCATACGACGGCGTATCAGAGCCACTGTAGGAAAAAACTGAGTCGAGAGAAGGGGGCGATATTCAGGGGGAAAAAGTGGGAAATTTGCCACTTTATAAATATATATCGCCGATATAAACAAGTTGCTGGGTTCCGCTAACATTGGATGTTTGCCGTTGCCATTGCTATGACAACAAGTGAAAGCTACCGCTAGCATCTTAGCCCAACCGCCCCGATCAATAAACACCCATAAGGTGACAACATGTCCTCATATGAATAAAACCAACAATAAGCATCAACATCATCACCCTAAGGACCTTAACGAGGCGTTGTCACATGATGTATTAATTACAAACATACATGTACATTCATGTGGAAGTTAGCTAGCATAGATGCCGGTTGTTAGCATTGTAATAAACTCGTAAATTTGCCACTTTTTCCCCTGAATATTGCCCCCCTTTCTCGGCTCCGTATTTTTTTTACCTACAGTGACCCTGATACGCCAATGTGGCAAAAACGCTGTTCATTTCCTCCTCCAGTATGAAACGGAGCATTTAGTCGTGTTGCTGGATAAAAAAAAACAAACTCTTTCCTCTCCAGCGTTTCCCTGAATCTGAATGAAACACAGAATCACAGCGCTCATTGAGTCACGGACTTGAACACGATGGACTTGTTTTCAAGGCGTTTATTGAGTGCATTTTTAGTACAATAGTTCTCAGAAAGTTACAGCTTACAAACTCTTGACACATACTCGTCACAATTTACAAGTGGTAGCTATACAGAAACCCGAAAAAAGGAAACTTCTCACGCTCTAAACGATGTACCTGTGCACACGGAAATGTCTGTACACACAAATGTGCCCGCTATGCACACACACACACACACACACACACACACACACACACACACACACACACACACACACACACACACACACACACACACACACACACTCTCTCACACACACAAATAAACAAAGTATGACATGTGCACGGCTCCACTATCCATTGTGTACCATAGAGGGGGGAGGGTTCTTCCTGGTTCTTTCTGTGTGTCTTTGTGTGTGAAACAGAACGGAGTAGGTTAATAAGTGTTTTGCAGGGCGTCCTTTCAGGTCATTTTAAAGGTACAGTCCTGACCTATAAACGACATGGAGACCGGCGAGGAAACACCGTTACAGCGCCGTGAAACCTTTAACGAGCTCCGTTCTCTCGCTGTCTGAGTGTCGGAGTGCGATGATTCCTCGTTAAAACCTGCCTCTCCATCCATCACACCGCCGCGTCATCCCATTCGTAGACACGACACACGGGAAAGAATGGAGGATTACACCGTTTGCATCATGAAAAAACATTCTGTCGTCTCGTTTGAGGTCGAAAAGCAGAACACGACGAGGACGGAGCCGAGCGGACGATGAATCATTGGCTTCGGGGAAAAAAAGAAAAAGATTTACGCCAATCTCAAGGAGCATGTGCATATTATAAGACTGATAAATGCAAGAGAAAGCAATTGGTTTTTTTGCTATGAGGCAAACCAGATTGTGATTACAGTACGTTCCGATACCGCATTGAAAACAAAGAAATTAACATTTCACAATGACAAAGATGTGGTGATAAAAGCAGCTGATTCACTTCCATGATGCGACTTTTTGACTTTCACGTCTGTCCTGAGACTCCACCCTCCTGTAAACTGACTCCTCCCCCCTCATCTGTCAGGTTTCTCTTCATTAAGCATCAGAGTGGAAACCAGGCATGGCCAGAACATAATTGAGGGTTCCTACCACCAGTTTGCCTGTTGGATGAGGGGGGAGCGTGGCCGTGGCCCGGGATAGCTCGGTTACACCGCGGATGGACGAGCTGGAGACGTGCCAGCTAGCGGGGGAGTGGCCGAGGAGGGACGGGAGGCTGATTTGAGAGGTGAGGCTACTTCATAATCTGCTAATGGGTCTGCCATCAATTTCTAATTATGGACGCAAGGTGAATAGAACCGTATTCACTCATCTCTTCAAACAGGGCCAAAGGGGATTTCATCAGAGTCACAACGGCTCCTGCAAAGAGGGGATTCTTCCACAGATGGAGATAATCTGTGAGCTGAGACACAGAGATGGATTATCACCACAGGAATATCCAGTTTGCTTTAACTTTTAAAGGCCAGTGTTGTTATAACGTCATCAACATTTATTATTTATCAAAATATAACACTTCCTCATCGCTTTCCCAAAGGCTGAGCCAGAAGGACCTGCAAGAAAAGAGAAACCATCACACCGCACCGACCAATCACAGACGAGCATCCCCAGACTCCAAACAGGAAGGAATCATCCTCGTGCATCATCCGGAACGATCCTCAAAAATCTATTCCAAACCGCCGCAGTGTCGCTTCACACACAGTCACCCGAGGCGTCCCTCGGGAACGATGTCGACGTCGAGCAATCAAACACGAGCAAAGTCGTCTTTCTACCAAACAGAGAGAGGGCTTCGTATACACAGGGTCGCCCGGGAAGTTGGAATATTTTGCAAATGTCTTGTCTTTTATAGCGGCAGACAAACGTGATGCATGAATTCATTTCACCTGCGTTATTGGGACACATCATGTGATCATTGCACCTGTTGAAAAGTGATGACTGACGCATTTAAATAGGAATAACCTACGACGGCGTATCAGAGCCACTGTAGGAAAAACAAACAAACACGGAGTCGAGAGAAGGGGGCGATATTCAGAGGAAATAAGTGGCAAATTTGCAAGGTTATAAAGTAGCAAATTTGTTGACTTGTTGTCATAGCAACAGCAAACATCCGCTCAAGCAACTTGTTTACTTCCTCTATGACAAGTGAAAGCTACCGCTAGCATCTTAGCCCAACGATCAATAAACACCCATAAGATGACAACATGTCCTCATATGAATAAAACCAACAATAAGCATCAACATCGTCACCCTAAGGACCTTAACGAGGCGTCGTACACTCATGGGAAGTTAGCAAGCATAAATGCCGGTTGTTAGCATCGTAATTAACTCGTGAATTTCCGACTTTTTCTCTCTGAATATTGCCCCCCAGATCTCCACTCTGTTTTTGTTTGTTTTAGACCAACTGGATCTGCCTGAAGTAAAGTCCAGGGTGATTTGAGGTTCTCTATCATGGATTTGTGGGTGGAGCCGAGGCGCGATGACTCCTCCCCCATTCTGGTAGCTGAGCCCAACACAATGAAACAACAGAACAAAAGAGAAATAAAAACATACAACATTTCTGTACAAGTAAGTGCTCACCAGCAAGAGACAGCATGTGTACACCCACATTAAACATGACCTCCAATAGATGGATATTTCTGTCAATTATTTTTAACTCCTACAGCAAGTTTTCATATAGATCTACAATACCATTTGATTTGCCCGTGGTTCCTTTTTTAATGTTTTTCCCCAGCTTCGGGTTCCAGTCAGGTTTGACGCCCCCTAGAGTCCGTTGTTGGGTCTGCAGAAGGGGAGCCAGGGCTCCGTATAGGGAATCTACACATCGCATGTGTCTATCACAATCTAGTCCACAAACGTGTCTTTGCCAAAAATGCAAGCAGAGAGTTCTGTACATACATATTCATACGTATCACCTTCAATATGAAGGTTTATTATGAAAGATATAATCATATTCAGCGAGAGATAAACGTGTGTATAATCTCTGACTCTGGGTGGCGCTGGTGTCAGAAGTCCTTCCACCCACGACTCCACAGGTAGTGTTAAAG
>NC_139918.1:25048158-25073158 GCF_963514095.1 Eutrigla gurnardus
TGATTTATTACAGCTTTCATCTGGTAGGAGATATCCTTGATTGTGTATCTATGTGGTGAAGAGACACATCGTATAACCACATCTGTACGGGAACCGGCCGCTCCATTAATGAGGCAGTTTAATCAGATTCAAACTTCTTTTTTTTCTTCCACACTGAACTAAATGTTCCTTTTTATGATCTTTATTGAACATCTCTTGAAATGGACACTTTAACTTCCTGGGAAACTACAGCTGCTTCCTAGAAACAGACGCCGTGTTATCATCGCTGAGCACGTCCTTCTGCTAATACGTACGCACGTTTTTATTATTTATTGTATTCTGCTTTGTTATTTGCACTTCCTCTTTGCTGCTGTATATAAATATGGATAAAGGCTGACGTATCTCTGATCTCACAGAAGGATACATACATGACACGAAGACAGCATTGATACAATGTTACAAACAGCGCTTACATCCTGGTTGGACATGTCCCAGTACGGTCTCTCTCCGAATGACATCACTTCCCACATGACGATGCCGTAGCTCCACACGTCACTGGCCGAGGTGAACTTCCTGTACGCGATGGCCTCCGGCGCCGTCCACCTCACTGGGATCTTCCCGCCCTGAGGAGAGAGGAGTTCACATGAAATACAGACGTCTAAAACACTCCTTCACCGTCATCAACACTCCCAGCAGCCACAACACACACAGGCGTTCGCCCTTCACGCATCGACCAGCATCCCGTTTACCCCCCATCCCCCCCACCACCACCATGTTTGAATAAAGGCAGATCGGCCGGGCTTCGGCTCGCACATCGAGTGTTTCTGTCTGTAATTGAGCTACCTGAGCCTCGGGCACGCCACGGCCCTGTTGACTGGAACTGACAGCTGCCTGTTTAAAATTCCACACACACAATGTAGACGCAGCGAGGAACACACACACACACACACACACACACACACACACACACACACACACACACACACACACACACACACACACACACACACACACACACACACACACACACACACACACACACACACACACACACACACACACAACCCAACAGCCCCTCCCCTCCCATCTACCTCCACCTCGCCACCACTTTAATAATGCCAATTAGCTGAACCTCAGCATCTGCAGATAAGCCGGTGTCAGAAACAAACCCAGGCAACACGGACCACCCTGTTAGCTTGCCCTCTTGGGGGGGGGAGGGAGGGAGAGAGGGAGAGAGAGAGGGAGTGAACGAGTCGAGGGAAAGGAGAGATAAGTGAGGAGAATGAGACAGAAAACGGCAGATGTTTAAAAAAAAGTGCACTCCTGTACGTGTGCATCTTTATTTATTATATATATATATATATATATATATATATATATATATATATGCGTCACAGGTCGCCGCATGGCACTGCAGAGGTTGGACGGCTGTGAGCTCATTAACCATCACCTCTTCAGTGTTTGACCTCTGAGAGGTCGCTGATGAAGAGGTTTAACATCCGCCCCCGAATAGAGACGGCTCCGAGAGCGGCGGGCGGCGAGGGGAGGAAGACATGAACCATGGGAGATATAAGCAGCGTGGAAGGAGAAATCTATAGCCGGAGCCCCGACCACTTCAACGCTGTTCTTTCATATCGTTTCATCTAATTTTCTCTTGCCCATTTTTTCCTTTAGTCTGAGGGCAAACGGAGCTGCAGACACAAGCCAAATATCTTCTTCTTCTTCTTCTTCCTCTTCATCTGTCAGCCTGTCAGAGGCAGCGAGCGCTTCAAGGCAATTATATGGAAGAACATACATGAGATGAAAAATGAAGAAATAAACGCTGAACAACACGAAGAAAGAAGAAGAAGTTGCTCGGAGCTAAAATCTATTCCAGCCTCTCTGTATGATTACTCTGCTTCCTCCTCGTCGGCTCCGTGGTCTGGCCTCGTGCCCCCCGGACCTGCTGGGGATGTGAGCCGAGTGTCGCTGGAATGGCCCGAGCAGAGACACAAGGCTTCTTACAAGAAGCTCGTCGTGCTGCCTCCGATGAGACACGACGTTGGTAATAACATTTCCAAGGCGGGTGAGTCAGAGGCAGCTATGCAAACCCTCAGTAATTACTGCTGTGGGCCAGTGAGCGCTCGGCCAAAAATCCTGCTTTAATAACATGAAGTGCTGAGCGGCTCATGCATATAGGGAGGGAAAAAAAACAACACATAATAAAAAGCTTTGGAGCTTTCATTCCCCCCCCAGTAAAAACGGTGTTAATACCACAGGGAATGTGTTGGGTTGGGGGGGGGGAAGCTGCTGATTTCTGTTTCGCCTTGACTGACAGAACTCTACGACGGCGTTTAAGGGCTACTGTAGGAAAAAATAATAAAAAACGGAGCCGAGAGAGGGGGACGATGCTAACAACCAGCATCTATGCTAGCTAACGTCCCATGAATGTACATGTATGTTGAATGAATGAATGAATCATCCCAACGCCTCGTTAAGGTCCTTAGGGTGATGATGTCGATGCTTATTGTTGCTTTTATTGATATGAAGACAAACTGATTGATCGGGGCGGTTGGGCTAAGATGCTAGCGGTAGCTTTCATTGTTGTCATAGCAACGGCAAATATCCGTTGTTAGCGGAACGAAGCAGCTTGTTTATATCGGCTATATATATTGATAAAGTGGGCAAAATTCTGAGAAAAAAAGTTGCAAACTTGCGAGTTTCTAAAGTGTCAAATTTAGTTTTAAATTTACTTTTTTTTCTCTGAATATTGCCGCCCTCTCTCGGCTCCGTTTTTTCTTTTTTTTCCTACAGTGGGCCTAAAACGCCGTTGTAGAATCCACACAGTCATTTATTCATTTCATTGGACAGTTAACTCAGACTTTGTGCAGATAAGTCAGGGGGGAGCTGCAGACTCTCAGCCTCGTGAGGAGAAATCTGTAATGATATCCAGTGACTCTTGATGATAAATAAAGCAGAGCCATACGGAGCCTGATTCTCCGGAGATACCGGACGGGTCTATTTTCTGCTTGATAAATGTTCGGCGCCGTGATGGCTGAAAAAGAGTGACCATAAAGGCGTGAAAAGCTGATATAAATGTGCCACAAAAATACCTTCCCCAAAAAGTATGTGCACACTCATTGACGTTAGCGATTTTTTAAACATTTCCAGCCATGTGGACGACACATCCATCCACGTCCTGATCCGGAGCACCTGGAGTATACGGCGTGCTGTCGATGCCACCAGGATGGGGTTCCACCTGGCTGTGACCGGGCTGCCGCCGCCGCCGCCGTGTCAGGCGGTGACCGGGTTGTGACAGCTAGAGCGACACGTCGAGGAAGCTGCGACCGCAACGCCAAACGTGGCGAGACCGCCGGGTTAAGAGGTGTCACGGCGAGACGAGTGCGTTCCCCGTGACAGATGAAGGATAAACATGTGGCGGTGAGGTAATGTGTGTACTTACTGGTGTCTGTAATGGTCTCGCTAGTGTGTGTGTGTGTGTGTGTGTGTGTTGACACATAGCGAGGATATGAAACACCTGTCATGTCTTCGCGGCGGCCTGAACATCCATCCAGATACCTTTGTGTCACTGACATGCTGCTGCAGGACCAAGTGGAGGAAACCCGTCGGAGACTAAAAACCGGCTTCGTCACTTCTCAGAAGCTATTTAGCGATTTCCAAATAAACGTTCTCTCCCTCATCTGGAAGGTTACAGTTTTTCTCAGTCGCTTTGGTGCTTTTCTCAGATCAGAATGAAAATTCTCAGAACTATTAGTTCAACCTCCACAACATTAAGTCATTTGTGCACATAATATTGTAGCAATTTCTCCTTCCTCTGAACAAATTGCAAAGGCTTTTGGACATGTATCAGTTGCTTTCATACAATTCTCTGCTGTTTTATAACATTATCATTTGCTTATGTCAGTCAAAATTAACTATACTTATGGAGGCTGAATAGTCGTTCCCAATAAAACTAATAGTCTTCAATTCTTGAACTAGTTATCAAATTCTGTCAAGCAAATTTGATACCTTTCTTTATCATTTTTTCCTGGAAATGTCTCCTAAATTGAAGAATTGCTCTCAGGTGAACTTCAGCTTTCACTCAGGAGGAGGTGTGTGAAGTATTAGTTGTAACCATGACAAGCCACTTGTTCACAGTCACTCAGGGATGAATCCCATGAACCCTCACTTGGCAAGCATAATGAACCGAGCAGGACATACCGTGTACCATTTCTACAAAACAGAGGAAGAGGGAGAAGAGGCCAAATACATCGTCAGATTCCTAATGAAATTAGGGCTACAGTTGTGGACCATGTTGTCAATCACGGCCTCACAATGGCTGAGGCTGGTCGGAGCGTGAACCAAATGTTGGAAGAACCACTGTGAACTGAAGCTCTACCAAAAAGTTTCTTATGTTTGGTCTAAATAAGTGACTGTAGTGTATTTTTCCCTTGCACAACGCTGTAAAATTACAAAGAGCATATACAGTAAAAATGTGAAATGTACGTATTCAGTGTCTTGTACTCACTTACTCCTCTAACTCCAGCAATGTGTAACTTTACTGTAGTTTTCAAATGGCTCTACCAGTAGTGTATAGTGTTGTCTTGAGCATTTTCAGGTAGCGTCACTGAGTTCTGACCTTTTTTTGCTTTGGAAAACACTGAGAGAATAAACTGTCATAATGAAAACATGACAAAGCCATTTGACTATCTTGTTCATGAACGATGGTGTCAAGACTTCTCATTTTGATGACACTGACAGTTTCATTGACATGAATACTTGCTTTTGAGGAATGGATGATCCATTTTAAGTGACGTGATTTTGCAGGTTATCCACTAGGTTTTTGAAGTTTGCACTAATTGTTTTGAGAAATGCACTAACTGCTGTGCAAATGTTAATAGTGATGTGAGAAAAGCACCAAAGCGACTGAGAAAAACTGTAATATAGATGTCTCCTCTTCCCTCCTTTCCTTTCCTCCTCAGACTCCAGCGATCCGTTTTCCAAACAATGCGCCCTGAAAATGGACCCGAGCACATTTACTTAGGCAGCGGAGAGTATGTACTCCATCAACATCCTTTTAATGAAATCCTGAGAGCAACGATGTGCCCTGGATGTCTGCCCCGAATGGGAGGCGAGGCAGAGTGAGAGATGGAGCGAGGCCAGGGGAGGAAGAGTGAAGGGGGAGGAAAACACAACGGCCGGTTTCCTCCACACCTAGGGAATGTGTTGTGTACCTCACAGACATGCAGAGTCAAACTTTTTTATTTTCCATTCCAAACATGATCACATAATCTCACATTTTGCTTTTAGATTTGACGAACCAACAAAAGTGTATCTATGCTGCTGCATGGGAAGGTCACAGAAAGGAACGGGGAAATGCCTTTCACCCGCAATAATGACATTCTGAGGAAGATTTAAAAAAAAGACGTATGCTTCATATTGCTGGGAGACTTTCTGCATTCTGATTCCATATCTTAAATTAATTGATTCGAGCATCTGAATTCCAATCAGGTGACATTGTAGCACAATATGGCAAAAACATATAGAAGTGTTCTCTTACTTTGTGATGTAACTTGTTAACTGAAATCAGTAATTTAATTCTTGGTTTGATGCTCCAACATGTTCCACTCTCCCTCCCTCTCCCATCCTCACCCCTCCTCGGGGTCCTGAGGGGGGTCCGCCATGTCCTGGGTGGTACGGCCGACCCCCTACCGACGCTTCCCCAACAACGCACATGGGTTACAGGCAATTCAAGCACATTAATCGTGTTTTTCACCAAAAACCTCTTTAAAAGCTGCGTTCCTTTAATCCCCTGGAGGTGATGTTAACTAGCTGTAGCCGATAAGATCCGCTAGTGTCGGAGGTCATTTCAGTAAAATTGGACTTGGGAGCTTAAAAGGTCTGATGAGTGTTAATCAGCCTCCGTTCCTGTCAGCACCCAACAGAACAGAGCGCTGCAGCAATGAGTCCTAAAAGCTGGAAATAACTTTGCACACTTGTGGTTTCGCTGCACTTCAAGTCAATACGAGTCAACACGAGCTTCAGAGACTTTATCGTTTTCTTCTCAGACGTAAAATCAGTCATTAAACGGCGCTTTGACGTGAATAACGGAACGTCATGGCTCATGCGACCGCGGTTCCTTCACAGCCTGATGGGCCTTTTTTTAAACTTCTGAGCAGCGTTTAGTTTCAACCAAAACCAACCAGGGAGCACAACACAGATCTTTTACTGTTATAGCAGCAGCTTCGGGCCAAACAGGAACATTTAACAGCTTGTTGACATTACTAAGTGAATGTCTCGATGCCCTAAATACCCACGCACAGGACGCAGGCGAGCCTTGTTAAGCCCTTCATCGGCTCATTGTTCAATGATTGGGTGCTGTTAAAGCTTCAATGGGAGACTCTTCTAGCCCTCGTGGCTGTAACCCTTCAACGGCACCACTTTTATGGTTTTATGTCCTTCTTAATCAATTTGCATATCATATAAATAAACCCCCTTAGATACCCTGCGGTGATCTGTATGCATTTCTTTTTGGTAAGATAAGTTTGTTCAGTACACAATTAGGTTAAGACAATTCAAAAACGCCGAGCATCATTAGCATCTATTCTTGTTAAATAGTTGAACAGGAGAAAAAGCTCAGCAATTGTCCTCAACAGGCATCTGCCGCGCCATCAAATTAAAATCAGATGTTTTTTCAGATCAAGTACAAAGTACTTACATTTGAGTACGTGCCGATACCAATGTCAGTACTTAATAATGCCATTAGTGTTCTGACAATGACTTTGAAAGCAGATTTTTCTCACTTCTATAGAACATGATGCTGTTGCTGACATTTGAACCCAACTTTGTGTTTCCCTAAAACACCCGTAGAGCAGTTTGCAGTAATGATGTGAGTAACTAACCGTGCAAAATCATTTAATCTGTTAAAAGATGAAAAAACTCAAGCTGAACAGGGGATCCACCTTAAAAGGTCAGCCCACCTTAAGTGGGCCTGAGCTGTTGCTAACTTCGGGGCAGTGCACTGGAGGACAGGGAAAGTGGCGACATGTGTCCACGACATCACGGCCGCTAACTCTACGGGGACGGGTGACCTAGTTGCCTGTTTTGGTTGCACACTGCAGCTGGTTGTAAATTATGGATTCAAGCTGTTTGTCCATCAGGTTGTCGTAGCAACCAAGTTAGGGTTAGGATAAGGACGGGAGGTTGCCGTTAAGTGCTATCTGTGCGGTTGAATCGGCGTAGTTTTAACAGTACAAGTACATTAGTGCAGTATCTGATACCTGATACTGTAATCAGGTACTGTAATAGTATTAATAATAACAAGTACACATATTTGATGCTTTTATCAAACTAGAGCACAACCTGAATAGGTCTCACCTTCCCTTAAATGTGGGCTAATAATGGTCTTCATGTTGTTCAAGCTTCTAGGAAGGTGGTTAGGAATACCCCCTTGTCGGTGCTTTTATTTTGAAGATCTTGAAAAGCTTTTTAAATGCTACCGCTCGAGTTAAAAGAACAGATTGCACATCCCTTTTGTACCACTGCTGTCTGCAGTACAGCATTCATACGGAGACTCGGCTCGCCAGCCGGGTATGAATCTCTTTCTCCCTGATTTAGTCGTGCACAAACCACTTTATTGTGAATCCCGCTCGGATGCAAATGCGGGCGTACCGCCACAGATGGCGAATCAATGGCCACCTTATAATGACGCTGGCGAACACGACAGAAGGCATAAATCAAGGTGGAGCGCTTTGAATGGATGCTCCCTCTTTGATGCCGGGGCCACGTATGGATCATGTTATTCTCTTTTTCCCCCCAGAACCTCCTACATATTCATCTTCATTAGCATTCCTGGATATTTTTTTCCCGCTACATTTAAATTGACTGAGCATATTAAACTCTACAATCTGAATAAAATTAGCCTGGAAACATCTTAATTAGTTTCAAACACGAGAGCAAGAGATAAAATGACTAACCACGGTAAGGAAGCGTGTTCAGCGACTTCGTGCGACTGCGGTTCTATTTCCAGCGAAGCGAGTGCAGTTTTGTGGGTTGGGAAGCCTGATGGGATCTTGCTTAGTCACTGCAGCGGTGCAGAGCATGTGCTCTCCCAATAAAACCGCCAGATGAAAGTCAGTACCAGGCATGTGTGTTTACTACTCCACGCCCTCCCCAAGCTCAAATAAGGGGAGTTGGAAATGGAAAGGCCTTGTAGGGAAATGCCAACTATTACATCAGGGATTGTTCTGAGGCTCAGACCACCCTGCGCTCTTCTGGACCGAGGTCTCGGATGTTGCTCCGATCACCACCGGAACCACTGATGCCTTCACGCTCCACAACCTTTCTAGCTCCTCTTTCGGCCCTTCAGGTATTTTCCGAGCGTCTCGTGTTCCTTCTTCTTGATGTCGGTAGCTCCATCTGTCACTACTGCTGTCGTCGGTTGTTTGTCCACCACCATGATGCTTGTTTAGCCATCACCAGTTTATCAGTCTGGATCTGGAAGTCCCACGGGATCTTATCTGGGTCCTTCTCAAACACCTTTGGAGAGGTCTTCCATTTTGACCTCCGGACTTCCAGACTAAACTCAGGCCAGAGTATGAGGAGTTTGTTTGTTTGTAGATAGACAGATGGATAGATGGATAGCTAGCTAGAAAGCTAGCTAGCTAGATAGATAGATGGATAGCTAGCTAGAAAGCTAGATAGATAGATAGATAGATAGATAGATAGATAGATAGATGGATAGATGGATAGATAGATGACAAAGTGTTAGCTTTTGGCTCGGTCCACATGCACAACGTCTGCATTTCACTTCTTGAGGCTCTGTCCCTTTAACTTGCAGAGCATTAATATTTCAGCAAAAGTTAAATAGACAGGGCAAAAAAGTGCATGGGCCTGAAGCGAGATAGCGACAGAGAGAGGAGAGGGAGAGAGAGAGAGAGAGAGAGAGAGAGAGAGAGAGAGAGAGAGAGAGAGAGAGAGGATGGATGCAAATGGAAAACAGACAAACGACAGAAACAACGGCCGATCCACAGTGTGAGCGGCGGAGCGGAGCGGAGAGAATGTCGCTCGGGTCACGGCGGTTTGACGGATGAGCTTTGTTACCGGCTCTGTGTGACCTCGCCTTTCAACCCCTCTCAGCCTCAATGACACACACAAACAAACACACACACACACACACACACACACACACACACACAGACAAAGGTACCTAGGGGACATATGTGCATACCCAGGAAAACACACACACACACTCTAACCACATGCATGCCCACTCAGTCACACAGTAGATGGCGTGACATGCGAGGCTTTGACAGCCTTCCCACACTGTCAGCTGAGACACAACCAGAGATTCCCAACCTGCGATAGACTTGACACGCTATACTCTCACATGCCAGATTTCAGAACCACATCCACTTATTTCAGCCACACACTGACTGTGCATCAAACCCCCAGAGAGAACGCCGAGATCTCTGACATCCACTCAGCCATGAATACAAAACACAAACAGTTCGAAGCCTCATTCGTCACATCAACGGCGAGTCTGACTTTGTTTTCAAAGCCTTGAAACGGGGAGAGTCTTCTCGGGTCGCCGGGTGCTCAAAAATCAATCTCTCTTTTGTCAGGTAAGCAGGGTCATCAGATCCCACGTGGACTTTTCCATCACGCTCATGCGGGCTCATTCTTACAGCATGCAAGCATGTAAATGTAATCAAATACCAGAAAGCCACAGCTGCGGAGGAATGCACAGTGGGGCTGCATGACATCATCATTCTCCTTTTTCATGACTAATCCAATATTTCCCATTATTACCTCCAACAGGTAGACACATTTCATATCGAAACATCCAGTGAGTTTCTGAATTATTATTATTTTTTTTACTAGGGCACGTCACTGTGTAAAGATCTAGACTCCTAACTTTGTTCTGAAATTCTCTTTTTTAGCGCCAAACAAATGTGATGCATGAATTAATTTCACCTGGATAATTGTGACACATAATGTAAAGCATTGCACCTGGTCTAAGTGATTACTGATGCATTTAAATACGAGTACACAAGAGGATTGTGTCAGAAAACTAAATATTCCAACTTTATGGGCAGTAACGGTGTATATTGTATAAAAAAAATACAAAATCAGTTTTGTTCTAATATCGTGCCGTCTCTCAGGTCTTTGGATTTATTAGCATACATCACCTCAGTGAGCCCGCTCTAGTCCAAGCATTGTCCTGTGAGTCTAATTAATCAGGACTTTGGTTAGCGGCCAGCGGAGAGGGAGGACAGCCACCTCCTGTCTGAGACCTCCACAACACCGCTCCACGGTGAACCCACATCCAGGGTTAACACAATTACCAGCATGTCCCCCTAACCATACACCCAGCACCTACACCACACGCTCTGTAATTGGTGCACCTACCAATTGCAGGGGGGAAAAAAATTAGAAAAGCTGTAGAGGGAAGGAGGTGATTAATTTGCAGGAGGAGGAGGTCGATGGCGATGTAAATCACGGCATGTCAGCGCAATTTAATTTTCCCCGAATTCCCTCGGCCTTGTCTGCCACGCCAGCCTTGCTTGCTGATTGGTGAGCGTCGGGTCATAGCTGAAGAAGTCAAGGAGTGAAGGGCACCATGCATAGCTTTATTACAGTATGGGACCCTGTGGAGGACCTGTCCCCCCCCTCCACGCTTGTTTGCATGTTCCACAGAGGACTGGGAGGACAGGCAGGAACCGTCCTCGTCCTCGTTATAGACCATCTATTTAAGACGTGAACATATTGACTGGCGGCTGCCTTGATTTAGAAGGAACAAAAATAGCACTGAAGACTTTATCTGGATGCGTATGATAATCAGGCAGCAGTGAAGCTCAGCCAAAGCTTTGATGTGCTTGTTTAAAAATCTCTATCAGTAAAAAAAATACAACAAAAAAAACCCACATCATCAGAAAACTTGAGTACGTTACCATCAAAACGGCTCCCCGGGTTCAGACTTCAAACCCCCGGCTGCTCTATTGACTCTGCAGATAAAGCCCTGGAGGAGACGTTGTTTGCATTAAACAACACCAAAATGCCGACTGCGATCTATAATCCGATCCCCACCTTGTACACGCGGTTTTATTAGCAAGCTCAGCGGCACCGCCGACGGGGAGGGCGCTCCTCTTTGTTGCTAAATAAGCCCCGTTCAGCAAAGGTTGGCTCCGAGGGGGTCAGGCATACAAAGCGAGCTGTTCCTGGGGAGCAATTAGCTCCTCGCCACACCGATACGAGGTCGCGTCTCCTCCGGCCCCCAAATGTTTAAACTGCACGTTTTTGCATACAACCCAAAGTATAATACCCAACAGAGAGCAGGCTTCCCTCTGGGCCCCCCCCCCGAACGCCGCCTCAAGATTTAACAGTAAGTTGGATCTCGTGTGATAATTAGCTGCGATAAGAGATCAACGGCGTCGAGGTCATCGATCATCCCCGTGGAGACGATGGCGATACCTCATACCCATCAAGCCCACAACGACATTTCTCTGCCGGGACTTTTCCCGCATGTGATGACCATATGTGGCGGGACGTGATTGGCTACAGCTGTCCACCGCCGCTGCCACTCATGCCAGCTATTTTTTTTCCAGCTCGCCCAGTTCAGGAGACTTTCGTCTCGCCCCCTCCACCAGACGTATGGCGGTACGCCAATCCATCCCTGATGGCGGCCCCATGTTCTTGGCAGCGTTCTTCGGACACTTCAGACGCCGAACCAACAACCACGAAGGCCCATCGCTTCCATCTGCTGTCCTGTCAGGGGACGCCGAAGACCTGTGGTTGTGGGCCCCAGAACACCTGTTGTCTCTGAAGGGTCCCCGTAGGGAGTACAGACCCCATCAACCCGGTCCAGATTTTGAAAATGGATCTGATCACCAATCAATGCAGCACCCATTGCTTGGCAGTCGGGTCTGCACGTATTCGGCATGTCCTGATTGGCCGGCGACGCTTATGCACATTTTCTGTGGGCGACTGGAGGATAGCATTACCAATGGAGCCCAGCAGAGGGCTCCACCTGGTCTCATAGGACTAGGGTTACAATATCGTAACTGTTATTTCTCTACCTGAGCTCAGCTACACGGGAGGAAATAAACACGAAATAAAGGCCATTGTGTGTTTTGTTTCTTCATTCTATTCTATATTTAGACGCAGACTATTTTGAGAACTCTCTCTTCTTACCCAGGTAGCAGCGACTTTGACTTCGTGCTTTTGATCTCGAGATTTGCATGTGTTGAAATACCCCTGAAACTAATTCTCGAAAGGGCTATTTTTATAGCATAATATACTCATATTTATTCAAAATATATACAGTGCTACCGCAATGCTGCACGGTGTATACGGTGAATCATTGTCAGAGCGAGCGGGAGCCCCCAAGGTGGTTTTATGAAGCTTCACTTTATGAACTCAAAACTGTAGTCCCAGACCAGACCGGCGGGGTAGGTGGTGCAGGACCACTGGAGGGTTGGTGCATCAGAATCAGGAAGGTTAATAAAATAAATAACTCAAAAGGTACGGCTGCTTTTTGTGAGCATATTCATATTGTTTCTTCAATTTACGAGTGATATTCAAATATATATACATACATCCCTTTAGGTTGAATAATAGATCATATAGAATGCTCTAATCTTGATTCCCAAGACTTTTATCAACAAAATGCAGCAACACAGAGTAAAACAAGCTACCTTTTCCAGTCTCAAAGCAGAGTCAATGTGGCGATGCTGCACATGAGCCCAGACACCCACGCACACACTCATGCCTGTGTATAAACACATCATTACCATACACACACACACACACACAGAGACTGACACTGAGATACAAACACGCACGGACTGAGGCATGCTGGGAGTCCTAATGACCTGTGCCGTGTGTTTGCGAGGGCGTAAGAGTGTGTTTTGAATTAGGAAGAGGAGAGCCAGAAGATGAACTAACGATGGCTGCTAATAATTACAGATCTGTAGTGTGGAGGAGTTAATGAGGAGCCAAAGCCTCCCATGATGCCCCAGTAATAATGAATGAGGAGGGGAGGGTGGGCGAGGGAGGAGGGGGTCGGTAGCTGTCAGTTTGAGAGGCCGCGATGCCCTTTGGTTTCTCTGGGCATGTCAACGAGAGAGGAGGCTTCCCAGAGGAGGCTCGTCTCCTCACTAATGAAGATGTGACAGACCTCTGGTCTGTGACTCACAGAGAGGAGGAGGGGGGGGACGAGGAGGACGGACAGCTAATAGAACATGAAAGGCACGGAAAAGGTGAAAGGTCGCCGAGACCTTCAACAAGAATGACACGGCGTCACAAAGGAGCAAAACATCGATGGGACTGACAGGTGGAGGCTTTTTGTTGTTGTTTCCATCGCTGCACATGTCAATACGTCAATACGGAAGATGCTAGCGGTAGCTTTCACTTGTCATAGCAACAGCAAACATCCGGTGTTAGCGGAACCAAGCAACTTGTTTATATCGGCTATATATATTCATAAACTTCGCATATTTTCTAAAATTCCTGACTTTTTTCCTCTGAATATTGCCCCCGTCTCTTGCTCTTGGCCCCCTGATACGGCATCGTACTGCACGGCCACTTAAAAGATACTTAACTTGCGGATAAAAACTACATTAGTAAAAAAGAAAGAAAGAAAAGAAGGCCTTTAAAACAAAAGGAAGTGCTCACCAGAGAGCTGGTGTAGCTGGGGTCGGAGGTGTCGTCCTGCAGGTAGCGCGACAGGCCGAAGTCGGACACTTTACACACCAGGTTGCTGTTGACCAGAATGTTGCGTGCCGCCAGGTCGCGGTGCACGTAGTTCATTTCTGAGAGGTACTTCATCCCGGCGGAGATCCCGCGCATCATCCCCACCAGCTGGATCACCGTGAACTGGCCGTCGTTTTGCTGCAGGACAGAGACGACCAATAAAATCAGGCGCTTGTTTCATCTTTGGCACGGTTTACATCAATGACAACAGCTGGAGGAGAGAGAGGGGTCAGCAAATGCTAATATGAGTGCTTTTTAATGATCATGAGCTAATTATGTCTGCTCACTAGATATTATGTGTTCTGATTGAAGGGCTGGAATATTGTTTTTTTTTCTATTAGAAAAACAAATAAATGACATGTTTGTGTTCTGATGTGTTACACAGACAACATCCAGCCCAGTGGGACTGCAGGATTATAAAGACCTGGTCCCATTATTACTGCAGCCAGAGGGAGCATGCTCACACACTGGCAACGCGTTGTCAGACCTGGCAACGCACACAGGAAACAAGCAGGCTGCTCTTTCTGCTTTAGGCTAATTAACTTCATGTATTTCAGGTTATGTTGTTTACACTGTATCTTTACAAAATCGACATCCTGAGCTCTTTATTCATTTGTAATTCTTTTTGCCTTTCATGTCCTGCTAACATCTGAGGGGAAGCGGAGTGTCATGCAGGCGTCCGACCATGCACGGCGCCCCCTACCTCCGTGTGAGCGTTCTGCAGAGGCTTTGAACCCCCAGAAACAACAGCAACAAATAAAGAGGGTGAGGCAGATCGATGGGAACACAAGTCGGATGTGGCGGTTAGGAAAGCCGACTTCAAAGAGCCCCTTTAAACCCAGCGAGATCAAAGTGGGAGAGAACACCAATCCATGAGATTGAAGGAGGGGGGACGGGGAGAAAATAATAGACGAGGTGAATATTGATCAAGCCGTACGCCCGTTCAATCCAGACCATGAAAGAGGGGCGAGGAGTTCATTAGAAGCCCCGAGCATAAATGCAGATATTAAAGAGTCCGATCCTGTTCATTGTGGTGAAGCCAATTCTCTGAATGCCGCTTGGCTCCGGGTCTTTAACGACTAACTCGTACCGGTTGGCGAACGCCACTCACCCGGAGGAAGGAGTCGAGGGCGCCGTTCTCCATGAACTCCGTGACGATCATGACCGGGCGGCTCTTCGTGACCACGCCCTCCAGGCGGATGATGTTCGGGTGATCGAACTGCCCCATGATGGACGCCTCGGACAGGAAGTCCCGCCTCTGCTTGTCCACGTAGCCCGCCTTCAGGGTCTTGATGGCGACGTAGATCTCCCTCTTGCCGGGCAGCTTCAGGCGGCCCTTGTACACCTCGCCGAATTCACCTGGAGGGAAACAACGTGTCAAAAACAATGATATTCCGTTTTTTTTTTAATACATCCCAACGTGTGACGACGCCTCGTTAAGGTCCTTGTTGCTTTTATTTATTAGGAAATCTTATGGGTGTTTATTGATCTAAGATGCTAGCGGTAGCTTTCACTTGTTGTCATAGCAACGGCAAACATCCTTGCAAATTTGCCACATTTTTTCTCTGAATATCGCCGTTTTCCCTACAGTGTCCCTAATAAGCCGTCGTAGTTGACGGAGCACACCTTCTTTGCTTTTTTCCTGCAGCAGGAAAGCATGTGGATACCACATGTGTTGGTTCACACGGAGGCTAACATACCTAATGAGATCCGGCTTGTTCCAGATGCCGCGGCCGACTCGGTTGCTAGGTGTGAGGAAGGAACGGGGGGTTCGGATACGAGGGGGAACCAGATAATTAAAGATTTCCCTTTTTTGTTGTTAATCTCACTGCGTGGCGTCTCTGCAGGACGCTGATAATTAATCAAGCACGCTCCAGATATTTACTAGAGTGCTTCGCCTGTTACTCTCTGATTGGGGAACACGAAGACACTTGGCCGGCGTTTAGGACGGATGAGTCGCGTCGCGTCGAGGAGCCAAACTGCTAAGAATATGGTGAGGGAGCGACACCAGAGTATTGGACAACAGTCAGCAGGCCTGATATAGATAAATGAAGATTCATCATTTCTGCCAAGGGCGGGGACACGAGATGTAAATAAGCTTGATAAATGACCATATTTAGATCTCATCAGCTGTACTAATCTTTCTGTGTGATGGCTTTTTGATCAGATTCATTAGAAAAAGAAATGCTGGTTGTTAGCATCGTAATAAACTCGCATATTTGTGACTTTTTTACTCTCTCAATATATATATTTTTTTACTACAGTGGCCCTAATATGCCGTTGTTTATCCACATGTACTTCCTGCTGTAAAAAGAAATATCGACATGTTGACACGCGTGTTGAAGCCAGATGCTCAGACTTCAAAGCCGTCGGCCCCTCATTAGCCGTCGGTCACTTCCAAGCTTTAACAATCCATGAAAAGAGGAGGTGACGATGAGCGAGGAGCTACTCCACATGTGAGGTTAATGGAAGGGGGGACATGTTAGAGAGCAACACTAATAGGCTCCAGAAGCAGAGAAGCTGAGGGAGTGAGTTATTTCTACTCGGGTCCCCGGGTGGACGGCCTATTTGCTGCCGGGGCATCGACATGGGCCCCTGACATGGTCCCGTCTGATGTGGCCCGCCAAAAAGGGGGCGGGGCTTGACGACCTTGAGCATAAGCAGCAGACCAAACAAGCACACAGACATATGACCTGCATGTAAATATAAACAGACACAGATAGTTTTTGTTCTCCGTACCTGCTCCGATGACCTCCTCGATCTTCACGGTGGAGACGTCGATCTCCTTTGCGAATTCTCGCACGGCCTCGTTGGGGTCCTCGTAGGTAAAGGGGTCGATGTAGATCTTCATCCCCGGGGAGCCTGAGAAGTGGGTCGGGCAGCCCAGTGGGGAGGGGCAGTTAGACATGTCGGCTCGCAAAGAGAGTTCTAGAACAACCAGAGTCCTCCATGAGCTTTCCACAAGAACACACGGCTCTTTTCATTCATTTCCCCCCCATATAAAATTGTGTTGCTTATTAAACCGGGTCAATAATAATGTGTAGTGTAGCCAATAGTGCCAGGTATAAAATGACTTTGTAATGATGTATGTACACAATGCTATGCCATTTAAATAATAATTGTTAATATATTAAAAGAACATATTTGTATTCTATAATGGCATTTCTACATCACATTTTCACATTTAACAAATAGGAAGATTTATATTTGCCTATTAAAGGTTGTTTTTATGTTAATTTTTGGACACATTTATGTATAATTGAAGGGACCCTCTACAGGAGCCATGTGGAGCCCCTAGATGTCACGGACCCCCCCTGTTGAAGACCTCTGGTCTAGTGTTGACTATTGACGAATGCAAGTCACAGACTAAATCCCAGTGTAACGATCACAACGAGCTCATTACAGTCGTACGATGATGAGAACGCCTGTTTCTGCTTTTAACAATAAAAAGTGCTCTACAAATAAAATGTATTATTATTATTATTTATTTTGCTCTGTCGTCCTCCTCAGAGATGGACAAATAGCAGATAATAAAAATAGTAATGCTGGATAATTCTGGGGAACAGCAGGATGACTCAGTATTTGGAATATGGGGAAACAGACCAGAAATAACGAGGGAGGAGGGAGAGAAGATGAAGGGATGAGGGTTTAATATAGAAAGATGTGTGTTTTTTTACCCTTTTATCCCTTAGCCTAGCAGTCTGTGCTCTTTGATAGCCGTGGAACCAATTTCCCCACAGCCGTCCCCTACAGGAGCTCACAGAGATAAAACCCACCTCGCTATCAACTACCTCTTTATGCTCTCCTGCAATAAGGTGACTCAGTTCACGGGCCGGAGACGTGGGGAAAACGGAGGCCCGGGTTCGGGAGGGGAAAAAACAAATCCAGGACACGAGGACGTCACGTGTCACATCATCATTTCTACAGCGACACCCGAGGGGCGACCCTCATCCTCGGAGCTATTTAGTCAAAACCTGCATCCATGATTGGAATGAACCCGTCTCCATCACGGCAATTTGTTGCCTGCTTGGTTTGCATAAGCCACTCGGGGGTCCGCCAGGGGGATCAGGTCTGACTCTTGGAGGGATAAAGGTGCTTCACCTTGCTCTCCACTAGAAGCTGATTCTAGTTAGTGCACTAATTACCCTGACCCCCCCCCCCCCAGCTGTGTGAAGGTAATTGCTTGTTAGAGATTCCGTACAGAACGGATCCCGAGTTAATCCATCGCAGGGTTTTAACAGCTTTGCCTTTCATAAAGTCGTTTATATTTACAAGTGTCGCCGGTGATCTCAGCGGGGAGCGTATACGTGTCACACACACACACACACACACACACACACACACACACACACACACACACACACACACACACACACGCAAACCCATTACTTTCTCATTCACAGTCCAGAGCCCACGTTCATATATAATTAAAATGCAAACAGTTTACTCCCGCCTCCCTCCGGAGCAGAGCTGCGTAACCGGATCTTTTTGTGGTCATCTGATGAAAAATAGATTCCCACTTCAATATTTCATATCTCCTGCGTTTTTTTAGTGAAGCAAATGTGTCCAAACGTCTATTTTTACAAAAAAAAAAAGAGACAAATCTGTCAGGGGAGAGGGCGTTGCTCCCTGATGACTCATAACGCAGATAACACTTCATCTCTTTTTTTAATTCCATGACTTCATACGGGACAAACTCATAAATTGAATGAATTTGGATTATAAAGGCTGAGACACAATAACTGAAGGGTCTATTCGTTGACCCGGATTATAAATGGCTGTTTACTGCGCTGCACTTAACCATGTGATTTTCACCAATGTCCAGCATTTAGCCCGTTATTAGTCGGCCCTGCTCGTTTAGTAAACGGCCCTAATGTATCCACAAATCAAGCGTGAGGCAGTAATGCTTACATTCATCTCTTGCTGGCCACGGGAACAATCGAGTTACTGCTTCCACTACACACAACGCACGTAATGCCTCCAGACAAACGGCTACGTCAGGAGGAACGGGAGCTTAAATAATCCGGAACCTTTTAAGTTAGAAGGATTCTTTCACGTGTTAGTCCTTTAGACCACATACTTACGACGCCGTATCAGGACTAGGAGAAAAAAAAAAAAAAAAAAAAACGAGCCGAGAGAGGGGGGAATATTGCAATAAAAAAGTTGCAAATTTGCCACTTTATAAATATATATCGCCGATATAAACAAGTTGCTTGGTTCCACTAACACCAGATGTTTGCCGTTGCTATGACAACAAGTGAAAGCTACCGCTAGCATCTTAGCCCAACCGCCCCGATCAATTAACACCCATAAGATGACAACATGGCCTCATATGAATAAAACTAACAATAAGCATCAACATCATCACCCTTAAGGAGGCGTTGTCACATGATGTCATGTATTAATTACAAACATAAATGTACATTCATGGAAAGTTAGCTCGCATAAATGCAGGTTGTTAGCATCATAATAAATCGCAAATTTGCAACTCCTGTTTTTCTACAGTGGCCCTAATACGCCATCGTACATTTCTTCTCCTTTCCCCTGAAAATATTTGTTATTTAGCAACTTCGGTAAACAGTAATTCTACTCTTTTTACGTGATGATCCAATCGGAAAAATAAATATAATTTATTTTCCTAAACACAAACTAATTCAAGTCATTTGATGTCGCCGCTGCAGCTGATTAGTGTTGGAATCACATCTGTGGAGATGTTCGGGTTCATCGGGTTCGACCTCTCATACCGAGGAGCACGGAGGTCAAAGACGCCTTCAGGAAGCACCTGAAGAATATTAGGTGCTGAACGATAAGTGGATGTCGGTTTGAGCAGAAGGTGCTGCAGCGACAGAGCGACCGACGGGTTTGAACATCCGCGTCGTGTGCGAAGGCATCGGGGTTAAAATCTGTTAATTAGCCGGCATTGAAAGGTTGTTAACGTGCAGCAAAGACTCAACAGGGAGTAAATGTTGGAAACGCTCCGAGGTGACGGTAACGTGTTCAGATCAGCGCTGATGATGTGATGACATCATTGCCCCCCCTCGATGCCTGTCAGGTGGGCCGGGGATTGTCTGCCTCCACAGCTGGAAACACAGCAGCTGGGTGGAAGCAGGCAGCGGCTTTTCTTTTTGTGTTTTTTTTGGGGGAGACTCACCCAAAAAAACAACAATCGCTGAGCTGTACTGTTTAATTGTTGTGTTGAATCCTGTAATTACAAAACTGCCAGTCAAGTCTTAAGAGAATAGGAGACAACAATGCATTGTGGGTTGGGGGGGAGGGAGACTTCATGGGTGTTGGCGGCGTGGAAGGTTGAAAGAATAAACGTATGAATAGGATCTCTTATCAGCGTTTTACTTCCTCTCCAACTCAAACAGCTTCTTCTTCTTCTTCTTCTTCTTCTTTTTGATGATTAGAGCTCCGAGTGTCTCTCATCTTTTGTTTATTTTCTAATGCTAATTGCATTCGGTCGCCCCAAAGATGGCCGACGACAAATCTGACTCTTCTGCCCGCGTCAAAAGGTTTTAATGAGCCCCCGGCTGCCACGCCGCCGCCACGCCGCCGCTTTGACACAAAGTAACTGAGTTGAAACGCTTTGCTGTGTCAGACGCGACCAAACTCCATCCCCTCGAGTGAGCCCCCCCCTTTCAGACTGCTAGGTCGGCAGTACACAGGGCTTTCAACTCTGTGTGTGTGTGTGTGTGTGTGTGTGTGTGTGTGTCTCCAGGCTCCTTCATCAGCCGGTGCCGGGGGGAGTGCTTGAAACACGACTCAATCACAGCGATTGTCGAGCCCTGAGAGATGACTGTCAGTCAATGTCATTGTGTAAAAGGAAGGGAGATGTCCCCCCCCCCCTCCCAGCTGATTCTCTCTGACGCCCAGCTTCCTTTTCATCAGCGTGTTAAGTACGAGGCCACGCCCCAACCTTACCGTTAGATATATCAGACATGAAAGGACAAAAGGGGGAAATCTTAAAAATATCCGAGACGAGAGCAGCAGGTTTTCACCTGCATCAAAATCGACTTATTAAAGAGGCAACCAGCTCGTTTCCGGATAGCTGCCTCACATTTTGGAGGATCCCTAACTCCTGTCGGGGGGGGATATGAAGGATTTGTACAAAGAGCATCATGTAGATGTACAGTATTACTCGGATTATTTGTAGATTTATCTAGTTTAAACAAATGGGACGAAGCATATTAATGCACGTTCTAATATTAGAGCCTGGTGGCTTATTTTTAGTCTCATTGGAATCATAATTGGATGGAATTTGTGGCTCATGAAGAAGAAGAAGTCATCTTGGACCACAGAATGTGTGTGTAGCAGCAGTGTGTGGGTTGACTCACCTCTTCCTGTGCTGTAATGCTGCAGCTTGTCACTGTACACCGCCTCCTTGGTGTACGCCCGCTTCCTGAGGGCGAGATGGCAGGATGAAAGGAAGTGTAAACGAGGCCTTATTACTCTCTTCATGTACCCGACCCCCCCCCCCCCCCGAATGTGACGCGGCTGAAATTGAATCCGTTGCGGAGGGTTAACGGTGGCAAATGAAGTTTATGAAAATGAGCTGATTTTTAATTACACCTCGATAGGATCTCTGCTTTAATCCTCCTCCTCCTCCTCCCGCCGCCACCGCATCAAAGGACCCCCCCCCCCCCCCCCCCCACCCACACACACACACACACACACAGAGTTGCACACACGGCCACTGCAGGTAAAAAATGTTTTCCGACTTTCTCACGTTTAAAAGCGGAGCTGCATAGCAACGTGTGACCATGTGACCAACCGCTGCAAAAAAAACCCCCAAAAAATGAAATTGGCTTGACTTAACGGGGCAAAGCAGGAGGTGTTGGTTCTCTACGGAATATTCCATTTAAAAAAAAAACACGTTTCCTTTCGTTCAAATTGATTTCTACAAGCAGCTCACACACACGGTTTGGTCCAGAGTATGAAACGGGGGACGTGGCTATGCTGCTAATGCTGCATGACTTAAAAACACAAAGATATTCAGGATCAGAGAATACCATCATAATATAATACTTTAAAGATGTTTCCAAGTATATCACTGTGGTGTTTAGTCAGTTATGTTAAGATTCTGATTAGAAAACTGTGCAAACGTGTTAATGTGCAACACAATTTAACGGAAATCCGACTTCATGCACTTTCTGTATCGCATAGCATGCTTTCATGATATATATGCTCCAGTTAACCAGGAACATTGCAGTGGGGGAACGTAAAACAACTCAGAGAAGCAAAAAAAAATCAAAAAGTTGAGAGTTTATTTTGTCGGGTGCGAACGGAACAACACAAGGTCACTAACTCTGCAGCTGTTTCTGGACACAAACAAAGGGGTCAAAGGTGGTTTACCTGCTGCACACGATGGAGATGGCGACGAGGGAAACGATGAAGACGACTCCGGCGGCCGCCGACCCGGCGATCAGGGGAAGCTGCTCCCTCAGCTCGGACTTGAAGTCGTCTGTGTTGCACAAAGACAAGACGGGCAGACGGTGAGCATCGGGATCAGGGATTATGTGGAGGAGGTGTAACGTGGAGAGGAGGAGGTCGGACACGCATAGATGTGAAACCCAGCTTCGAGTTTTTTGAGAAGAGGCCGAGCGACTGACAGGTTGTGTTATGATAAAGAGAGAGAGTGACAGAAAGGCATGAAGCTGTCAGCACCGAGCTGAGGAGGAAGAGCACCTTTGGATTCTCAGGTGTTGACGAGGAAGTAGTCCGCTGCCAATCAGGCAGCTCTCAGGTAGCCGGCGTGTAGGTCAGAGGGCAACAAAAAAAACGGAGCTATCTGTTGGAGAGCGACTGGTGAAACCCTGATGAGGCGACGCAGGGGGGGTTAGGATGCTGCAGGCAAATCAGCAGCTTTCTGACCCCCCCTGTAGAATGGGCCTGTTGGACTAAAGTGATAAAGGAGAACTAATGCGTCTTCACAGCAGTGTGAGAGCTGCCATATATATATATATACGGGAATCACTCACTCTTTCAACTTGAACATTTATCAAGTACTTCATGACAACAGAGGAAGTCATGTTGTGGGGGGGGGGGGGGGGGGGGGGGTCTTCCTGCTGTCTTCTGATGCACATCAGTGGGAGAGGTCCAAATAAATCTCCACCCATCACCTGAATGGGAATGACCATTTTTCCCTAACAGCCAGTGAGCTAGCTATATGTGTGTGTGTGTGTGTGTGTGTGAATGACCATTTTTCCCTAACAGCCAGTGAGCTAGCTATATGTGTGTGTGTGTGTGTCTGTGTGTGTGTGTGTTCTGGTGGTAAAAAAGGCTCCTTTTCCAATCAAGGCGGCAACCTTTAGCACACCTTCAGGAGGCGTATGGAAAGACAAAAGGGATTATTTGGGGTGGGGGGGGGTGAGGTGGTGGGATAGCAAAGGGGTTTGCCAGGAGGCGGAGCGTTGGAGGGGAGGGGGGGCAGGAGGCGGAGCGTGGGCGTGATCGCTGGCAGTCCTCTGGCGTCTGCTGCTAATTGCCCTGACGAATGTCGTGCTGTGGCGGCGAGCCAGCGGATGGGGGGGGGGCGTGACGGGGCCGCTACATCTGTTCCACGCCAGTAAACAACCACGATGATCACCATCATCATCATCATCATCATACCTCCCATCTTCCTTTAAGAACAGCATCGTCTCATCCATCGTTACCATTTTCACTAATGTGATACAACGTGTTGCCCGTCTCCGATACATACGACAACGAATCAGGGGGAAAAAAAACAAAAACAAACAGAGCCGAGGGAGGGGGGGGCAACGTTCAGAGAAAAAAAGTGGCATATTTGTGAGTTAATAAATATATATAGCAGTTATAAACAAGTTGTTTGGTTCCCACACCGGATGTTCACACACACACACACACACACACAGACACACAGACACACACACACAGACACACACACACACACACACACACACACACACACACACACACACACACACACACACACACACACACACACACACACACACACACTAATAAACTGGGTTCCAAACCCTTGCCAGTGTAGCAGGTGTTGCGGTTCCTCTTCAGCCACTTCCCTTTCCAACAATCCAAGACCCCCCCCCCCTCCCTCCCGTGGAAAAAAAAGAAAATCAATCTCATCAACTACTAATCACAGCTATGCATTCTGGGACGGCTCTCCAGCGACAGAAGGCGCTGGTGAAAAACCAATTAGCTGAGCATTTTGGAATCAAGCACGGTTAGCCGCGTGGGCAAAAAGACACTCGCCGTGTTCGAAGCACACGAACATTAACTCTGCCGTAGAAACAGAAACACAATCAAACAGCGCGGCTCCCCCTCTGCTCTCACCTCCTCATGATCACAACGCAGCAACAGATACAGAGAAACCTTAGCGAGAGACGGAGGAGGCGGGTCTCACCATCTGTGAGCGTTTGGAAGCACATCTTGCTGCTGTATTTGCCAAAGCCGGCCACGGTCCTCGCCCGCACCTGCACCACGTAGACCGTCCCGGGCCTGAGGGCCTCCACCCGGGCCGTGTTGGTCTGGCTCCGCAGGATGGTGGAGTTGATCTCAGCGTGGTCCTGGAGGAAAAACACAGGGGTTAAAGGTGACTTAGAGACCGTATCGATGTTCGATCCAGGAAACGGTCTCGGAGAAAGAGGACCAGATTTGGAGGAAATCAGTTTAGGCTGTTTTTTTTGTTTTTTTTTACAGAATACAGGAAATGTAGTCGATTTTCTTTTATAAGCATTGACAGAGGACAGATGGAAACAGCAGATTTCAGAGAGGAACAGATTAACAGAAGGAACAGAACAGTTCAGGGTCGTAAGTTAATATAGAAACTCACTATAATTCCATTTATACAGTAATCTACAGCAAGATGTCCCAATAATACAATGTCAGAATCAGAAAGTCAGTTTATTGTTTTCAAATACAAGGAGTTCGCCTTAAAGCATTAAAGCAAAGTACTGCAGTCAAGATCATAAATGAAAAAGTAAAAAATAAATAAAACAATTACCCCCCAAAAAATAAAAAAGACACTCTATATTAATATGCACTGTAATATAATAATAATATGTTGTCTGAAGTAGATTGTTGTTGTGTTTAATATGACATATCACAAAGTATTTGATGTATTCCATTAAATAAAATCCTATGGATGTATTTGACCGTTTGAATATCTGACCTCCAGCTTCCCCCTTACCTCTCTCTCTCTCTCTCTCTCTCTTTTTTTGGGGGTGGTGGTGTCTGATAGGAGGTATCTGACACGTGGGAGGAGTAATTACTTAGGCCTGTCACCTTCCTCTAACCCAGAGTGAAT
>NC_139918.1:25075658-25090658 GCF_963514095.1 Eutrigla gurnardus
GACATGCTGTAAACTTGTGTTTGATTCTTGAATTCCTCACATTGCAGCACCGGATACACCCGAACCACACACACACACACACACACACACACACACACACACACACACACACACACACACACACACACACACACACACACACCTCAGAGTCGGTGGCTGCTCTGCTCCAGCCTTAATTGAAGGCCTGACCTCCGCCATGCCGAGTTATTTCCAACCCCCAAATTTCCAGGCAGCCGGAGCCAAATAGGTGTGAGAGAAATGTTGGAGAGTGTGTTTCCTCTGAAAAAAACCTTAAGAATTCATTTCATCTTGCCTCCCAATTTGCAGAGTCCCAGGACCACTTAGTCTGCAATGAGGAGGTGGAAGAAGAGGTACAGCCTCCAGCACTCCGGGGAAACGGGCTGCATGTAGTCCCTCTCTGCTACTTGTAGTCATGATGTCTATTTCATTTTGAATTAAAGCCTGAATTATATGTGTAATATAATTCGCCCCTCCTTGAACCGACACCTTACCGTGGTGGAGGGGTTTGAGCACCTGAATGATCCTAGGAGCTATGTTGTCCGGGGCTTAATGCCCCTGGTAGGGTCTCCCAAGGCAAACAGGTCCTAGGTGACAGGTCAGACTAAGAGCGGTTCCAAAGCCCCTAATGAAGAAGTTAAAATCGAGGAAGTTCACGTCGCCCGGATTGGCGTCACCGGGGCCCCACCCTGGAGCCAGGCCCGGGGTTGGGGCTCGCAGGCGAGCGCCTGGTGGCCGGGTCTGTGCCCACGGGACCCGGCCGGGCACAGCCCGAAAGAGCGACGTGGGCCCGCCCTCCTGTAGGCCCACCACCCGCAGGAGGGTTCAGAAGGGGCCGGTGCGGTGGGATTTGGGTGGCTGTCCTGGGCGGGTGCCCCGGCGACCCAATCCCCGGACGGTGACTCTAGCCATGGGGACATGGAATGTCACCTCACTGGGGGGTAAAGAGCCTGAGCTAGTGCGGGAGGTAGAGCGCTACCGGCTACAGGTAGTCGGGCTCACCTCCACGCACAGTCTGGGCTCTGGAACCCAACTCCTTGAGAGAGGCTGGACTCTCTTCTACTCTGGAGTTGCCCGCGGTGAAAGGCGCCGAGCTGGTGTGGGCTTGCTCATAGCCCCCCAGCTCAGCCGCCATGTGTTGGAGTTTTCCCCGGTGAACGAGAGGGTCGTTTCCCTGCGCCTTCGGGTCGGGGATAGGTCTCTCACTGTTGTTTCGGCCTATGGGCCAAACAGCAGTGCAGAGTACCCGGCCTTCTTGGAGTCCTTGGGAGGGGTACTTGAGAGTGCTCCAACCGGGGACTCCATTGTTTTACTGGGGGACTTCAACGCTCACGTGGGCAACGACAGTGTTACCTGGAGGGGCGTGATTGGGAGGAACGGCCTCCCCGATCAGAACCCGAGTGGGGTTCTGTTATTGGACTTCTGTGCTGGTCACGGTTTGTCCATAACGAACACCATGTTCAAACATAAGGGTGTCCATCAGTGCACATGGCACCAGGACACCCTAGGCCGGAGGTCAATGATCGACTTCGTGGTTGTGTCATCTGACCTCCGGCCGTATGTTTTGGACACTCGGGTGAAGAGAGGGGCTGAGCTGTCAACTGATCACCACCTGGTGGTGAGTTGGATCCGCTGGCAGGGGAGGAAGCTGGACAGACTTGGCAGACCTAAACGCGTTGTGAGGGTCTGCTGGGAACGTCTGGTGGAACCCTCTGTCAGGGAGGTCTTCAACTCCCACCTCCGGGAGAGCTATGACCAGATCCCGAGGGAGGCTGGGGACATTGAGTCCGAATGGACCTTGTTCTCTGCTTCCATTGTTGACGCGGCTGTTCGAAGCTGTGGCCGTAAGGTCTCCGGTGCCTGTCGTGGTGGCAATCCCCGAACCCGGTGGTGGACACCGGAAGTAAGGGATGCTGTCAAGCTGAAGAAGGAGTCCTACCGAACCTGGTTGGCTCGGGGGACTCCCGAGGCAGCTGACGGGTACCGGCAGGCCAAGCGTGCTGCAGCACGGGCGGTCGCTGAAGCAAAAGTTCGGGTCTGGGAAGAGTTCGGGGAGGCCATGGAGGAGGACTATCGGTCGGCCTCGAGGAAATTCTGGCAAACCATCCGGCGCCTCAGGAAGGGGAAGCAGCCCTCCACCAACACTGTTTACGGTGGAGGTGGGGAGCTGCTGACTTCGACTGGGGATATCGTCGGGCGGTGGAAGGAATACTTCGAGGATCTCCTCAACCCCACTGACACGTCTCCCATTGGGGAAGCAGAGGCTGGAGACTCAGAGGTTCATCCACCCATCACACGGGCTGAAGTCACCGAGGTAGTTAAGAAGCTCCCCGGTGGCAAGGCACCGGGGGTGGATGAGATCCACCCTGAGTACCTCAAGTCTCTGGATGTTGTGGGGCTGTCTTGGTTGACACGTCTCTGCAACATCGCGTGGCAGTCGGGGACAGTGCCTCTGGACTGGCAGACCGGGGTGGTGGTCCCTCTATTCAAAAAGGGGGACCGGAGGGTGTGTTCCAACTATCGGGGGATCACACTTCTCAGCCTCCCCGGGAAAGTCTATTCCAGGGTGCTGGAGAGGAGAATTAGGCCGATAGTCGAACCTCGGATTCAGGAGGAACAATGCGGTTTTCGTCCTGGCCGTGGAACACTGGACCAGCTCTATACCCTCCGCAGGCTGCTCGAGGGTTCATGGGAGTTTGCCCAACCAGTCCACATGTGTTTTGTGGACTTGGAGAAGGCATTCGACCGTGTCCCTCGTGGCATTCTGTGGGAGGTACTTCGGGAGTACGGGGTCGGGGGCCCTCTGCTAAGGGCTGTTCGGTCCCTGTATGACCGGAGTAGGAGCTTGGTTCGCATTGCCGGCAGTAAGTCAGACCTGTTCCAGGTGCATGTTGGACTCCGGCAGGGCTGCCCTTTGTCACCGGTCCTGTTCATTATTTTTATGGACAGGATTTCTAGGCGCAGCCGTGGGCCGGAGGGGATCTGGTTCGGGAGCCACTGGATTTCATCCCTGCTTTTTGCGGACGATGTGGTCTTGTTGGCTCCTTCGAGCCAGGACCTCCAGCATGTCCTGGGGCGGTTTGCAGCCGAGTGTGAAGCAGCCGGGATGAGGATTAGCACCTCCAAATCTGAGGCCATGGTTCTCGACCGGAAAAAGGTGGCTTGCTCCCTCCAGGTCGGGGGGGAGTTCCTGCCTCAAGTGGAGGAGTTTAAGTATCTTGGGGTCTTGTTCACGAGTGAGGGAAGGATTGAACGCGAGATTGACAGGCGGATCGGTGCAGCGGCTGCAGTAATGCGGTCGCTGTATCGGTCCGTCGTGGTAAAGAGAGAGCTAAGCCGAAAGGCGAAGCTCTCGGTTTACCGGTCAATCTACGTTCCTACCCTCACCTATGGTCATGAACTTTGGGTCATGACCGAAAGAATAAGATCCCGGATACAAGCGGCCGAAATGAGCTTCCTCCGCAGGGTGGCGGGGCGCTCCCTTAGAGATAGGGTGAGGAGCTCCGTCACACGGGGGGAGCTCGGAGTAGAGCCGCTGCTCCTCCACATCGAGAGGAGCCAGTTGAGGTGGCTCGGGCATCTGTATCGGATGCCCCCTGGACGCCTCCCTCGGGAGGTGTTCCAGGCATGCCCCACCGGGAGGAGACCCCGAGGAAGACCCAGGACACGCTGGAGTGACTATGTCACCCGGCTGGCCTGGGAACGCCTTGGGGTCCTCCCGGAGGAGCTAGGGGAAGTGTCCGGGGAGAGGGAAGTCTGGGCGTCCCTGCTCAGGCAGCTGCCCCCGCGACCCGGTAGCGGATAAGCGGAAGAAAATGGATGGATGGATGGATGTTTTTTCACCGTCCCCATCTGCTGCGGTACAACTTGACCTTTACCGGTCACGTGCACTATTTATACACAATGTTGTTTGGCAACCGCGGACAAACAGGTGTTTGTTGCGTGTAGAAGTTGCGTGCAATGATCGATAAACAACACCTTAGTTTCTTAGTTTGTTGCTTAGAAAGGAGAGGACAATGTCCATTGTTGAAAACTATCAGTGGACCTTTGTGCCGTAACAACTCCATATTTCATCATTCACTCTCTGCAGATCTCGGCACTCTTCAGGTGGCTCATAAGTGATGATTGAGAGGGATGATTAGTAATATAATATACTTTGTGAATCACCCAAAATGACTAAAAACACTCATTATGTGAGATGTGTCATCAGGCTGATGGGTTAAAACCACAACATGGAGTAAAAGAAGATCCTTTCCTAATTACCCTGGGGTGCTGCGACACTGACACACACCGTTGGAGTAGTCGCTCTGGTAAATGGGTGTGTGGCGCTCTCCAGTGAGACGGCGTGCGTGCAGAGAGACAGGTCTCCGCTGTGCAGAGAGACAGGTTTCCGCTGTGCCGGGCACGCTGAGACAATCAACTCCCGAACCACAACGGTGTGACTACTCTCAGATTAATGCAAGCATCGGTGGGATGCATTAAAAAAAAAAAGAGGAAGAAAAAGAAGGCGAGCGTGGTGAGGCCATTTTTATATTAAAAAGCACATTTTTTTTTTATGACTCGTATTATCCAGCCTACCCACGGCGCCACGTAAAGCCGAGAGACACCCCCCGCCATAATTGCCTTTTATGACTGAAAGGCCACATCATCGCTTTCCGGCTGCGTGAAACTTCCAGATTTTCTGGACCTCTCGAGCACTCAGAAAATCAATGAGTGAGAGCCGGCAGGACTCACCTTGACAGAAGGCTGTTTAATCCGCCGTGCAGCGGGTTTAACGCGTGTACAGTAAAGCGACTCGAGCCGTGTGTGCAATAAATTTGGTATGGAAATGAAACGCACGGCGTCAGATTTGTCGCCATCTGTCTCCCTTTTTTTTTGGTTTCCTTTTTTCCGAGGGGTTTGGTGCTTAATCAGGGACAAAAACACGTCAGCTGTGACACGTCGGACAGCGGCGGCTGGCTGAGGATGTGTTTAGTGGCTATAAAAAGCCTTGTCAGATCCAAAACACACAGTGTCAAGAGAGAGAGAGAGGACCACCGTTGTGACAATCTCATCTCCACAGCCTGGCGTGGCGCAAAGCAATCACTCTGACTCCCCTCCCGCCTTACACTCCCTCACACGGGGCACCTTTTTTTACAGAGGTTGGGGCACCACGGGGCATTCAGACAGAAGACGACTTAGAGCGCACCCTTCCACGAGTCATCCCGGTGCAATGAGCAGACTTGTCCTCATTAACCCGCCAGTGTGAGATTACGTCTATTTGTGTGAAGACATGCTACATAAACATCACTAGGATTAGGTTTCATCGATATTCATGAGCTAATGGGAGGCTGTGCGAGTGTTATTTACACAGCGCTGAGGGGGGGGGGCACGATCCAATTCAATTTCATGACCTGCGCGATGCTGGAGGGGAGGAAAACGTCCAGCGACGCAAGCTATTATTGGATAACCGAGTTTCCGGCTGCAAACATAATTTAAAAGCGGGATTGTTGTTCTCTCTGATGGAAAAGTGCTAAAGGTGACAAACAGTGTTCTGAGGGCGGAGCTGTGAATATTGATCCACCAACGTTAGCCAAGAGAGTGTTAGTGTGAAATAAATAACTCAACAGCGAAAGAAAAAAACATTTATAAAACTCTATTGATTTTTGTTGTCTTTTACTCTGGGAGCAGGACATGGATGGACATGCACAGAGTCTCACAAAAGTCTGGGCTTATGATGACAGAGATGGGGGGGGGGGGGGGGGGGCAACCTTGCTATAAGTATTGATCAGCTTTAGGAGGACAAACAAGAGCCCAAACAAAAAAAGCCAGAGTCTCCCATCTCTGGGTATCATTATGTCCGAGGCCTGGAGAAAAGCCTACAGGTCAATACTGGAGCATCGGTGGCGCGGCGGGGTAGGGCCGGCGACTTAATAAAGCAGACAGGCATTGTGTGTGAGCAGACGGGTCGATGTGAACCCCCGGCGCCCCCTCCTTCCCCCACTAGACGCAATGCATTTTCACAGCGGGGCGGTGAAGAGTGGGCCGAGAGCAGAGGTCGACCGATTCACCTCGTCATCAGCAGAAACCAAAGAACGGTGGGAGAGATGGAGCGGACGCGGTGAAAAGAACATGTTATCAACCTGGGGGGCTTCACGTGGAGGTACTTTGATATACTTGCAGTATATTATATACACTCAAACACATGCTGATCTTACCTTTTCATAGTAGCGCAGTTCGTAGTCCAGGATGATGCCGTTGGGCTGTTCCGGTTGTGGCCAAGACAGTGTGAAGCTATTCATGGTGGAGCTGATCTGGTGCATGATGGGAACTATGGAGGGAGCTGTAGGACACACAAAGAGGGACACGGGATCAATACATATCTCGGATAAAAATGGATTATTACGGGTACGCCTCAACCGAACGTGTACCTTAAGGATTCCCTCAAGGTGAGAGTTTACATGAGTTCATCATCCTTAAATTAATAGTTCATTCATCGTGAATGTTTTCTCCGACTTTAATCAGACGATTCAACATCTGTTTTCTGTGTTATTATACGGTGGTTTTACTAGCCCCGCCCACTTAGATCCTCATCTGAAGTCTCTGCTTTAGATTATAAATTGGTGCATCCAGCCGGCTTCGGAGCAACGACATCATTAACTGCCTTGATATTCACATACACAACTTTCATGACAGCTAATTATAGTCACAACATTATCTGCCAAGGAGTGACGCCGCACGTTTTTAAAAATAGTGCACGATACACATCATCCAACGTGTGCAGCCAGAACAAACCGTCGTCAGCTGTCAGAACTCAGCCAGAATCAAACCGCCGCTCTCCAGCAGAGTCGGGGACGATCAGAACTTCACTCGGCTGCTTTCTGGCACGGCAGCACCGGACGTGTGCCGGCTCCGGGCCGAAGTAAGGCTGCCAGGGTTTGGCAATGATTTCAGGGTGTGGACTCGGGCCGGAGCTTCAAGTCTAGTTAGCAGGACTCTACGGTACCTGGTCAGTCACCATGAATCCTGGTGTGAATCCAGCAACCGATCATGCTGGATGGATTCTGCTTTTGGGCTAATAGGTGTGGCCTCCACAGGATGCATTGGATGCAGTAATGAAGCTCCAAAGGTCTACATGTTAAAAATTTGTTGTATTTGTATAATAAAAATGGTAAAATATTGAGTATGGCTTGAAAGAAAACAAGTAATTTCTTATTTCTAAGTAATTCACAGTCATAGAAAAAGCTAAAGTGGGCTTTTTTTTGTTCCAGCACAACGAAACCTCGTCGGCATGCATCTAACTCTATTGTATAATGCATAGTGCAACAGAAATGTATCAATCAGAACAGCAAGGAGAAGGTCACATTAAATTACTCACATTTACACATTACAGTAGACGATGTTCAGGGCTGGATGTTTGAATGGAGTCGGCATTAAAGGGAAGAGGTGATGTAAAGGTTTCTTCATAGAAACGACACAGAATTGATCGTGTGTCCCTTCATATTATTACATTTTAGATAGACGGACGCCTAAGTACAACTGCCTGTATTGACTGTCAGCTTTATAAAAGGCCAAAGTCACAAACAGTCAAACCATGTTGAAACACTGGACGTGTCTTACTCAAGTGTAACAAGACCTGCAGCATCGGATCAGCCGATGGTGTGTTTTTGTTCTTATCACTTATCATGGATATAAAAGTCTGATTGACCACCAGAGCAGGTATCACATGACCTAGCAGACTTCCTCACTGTTGACATTTAACAAATCCACGGATCTCTTGTCACTCGCTGACAGAAGCGTCGAGGCGGCTCAGACTCACTGCTCTGTGAGGGAAAAAGTACATTTTCCACCAGGGCTGGTATTCACTTTTCCGTGCATCTATTTGTTATGTTAATGCGTGTTATCGAGGGGCCACACTGACAACTTCCTAAATGTCACTGCCGGTGGTGGCTCGGCCAGTCGCAGAGGAGCGTCAGCTCCTAAAATCTCATTATTCTCGTCCGAGGGATCGTTTGGATTCCTGTTAATCACCTTAAAGGTTCTCAGAGTGTTTCGTCTTCTTTTCATCTCTAGTCCAGCTATCTGCCATGTTTTATTCCTCTTTCTCTGCTAGACATACAACTGCTGTTTTTTTTTTTTTTTTATGTTCCATTTCCTGAATAGCAGAAGATTTTTTTTGAGACCCTGGAATATGTTTTTTCATCATCTTGTAACTATAAATTATATGTTTATAGGTTTTAAGGTTGCAGGGTTCAGTTAGGAATATCTGATGTGTCATACTTCCATGCACCAATAGGGGAGGAGCCACATTCCAGTTGTGTGATCACGGTGCCGGCATCGTCAATTAAAACCTGATCAAAGTCCTGACGAAGCCGATTCAAGGAGTTTTTAAGTATTTTAAAATGAAATGATTGCTGCTAGCTCCGAGGTCTTCAAGTAGAATCCTTGATAGGAATGAATCGATGTAAGATAGAGATAGGAATTCATAAAAACATGCCACAAAATATGAAACAAAAACAGAAATGACTTCGCTTCTATGTACTTTAATGGCATGTGAAAATGCCCGGGGAAAAGAAATCGACCGGTATGATCACAAACTCCTCCGAGGAGCCGAGATAAACTCTCTATTGACTTTCACAGTTCAAAGATGCATCCAACCAAACTCATCAAACCAGCTTGTGAATATACAAGTAAGTTTGATTAAAAACCCATCAAGTTCAAAGCGGGGCTCCGCCTCCACAGGCGGAAATACCGCCGCCGCACACGAGCCCTCGACCTGCTCGCTGCCGAGTCCGAGTCGCTGCATTCAAGGCCTCCACTCAAATATCACCCTCTCCCAACTGAATGATCCTTCTGATCACTCCTTCAAGCCTTTAAGTTTCTTTTTCCTTCACACTTCCCCCTCGATGGTCACAGCAGATCTGGAAGGAGAAAAACCTCCGGACGCTTCACTCAACGAGGCTGTTTAGCTGGAAATACAAGATTATTCTGCGGTTTTGATTTGTTGATCTGTGTGTTACATAATTAGCTCAAATGTTACCGTAAAACATCCGAGTGAGCTCTTTTTATCCCGTCACTTCCAATGCATTCTGTTGCATCTCGCCTCCTTGGCTCTCGCCTCCTCCCCCCTCCCTCCCTTTCATCCCCCTAGACGGAGAGTGTGAGGGCTAAGCTTCACCTCAGTGCACTCCAGCCTCTCTGCCTCTCAGGCTGGTTCACGGTCCACTGACCAGGACTCGGGGCTGCCTGGGCCGCATTATCAATTACCGGCCACAGGCACACACTGTTCCTGACAGGCCCGGGGGAGGGGCAATCCACACACACATTCCTGCAGTGGGAAGAAGAAAAAAAAGGGCCCTGCAGCCCCAGAGTCCAGGTCCCAGCTCAATTCATGCATCCAGACATCCATTTTTAGCACGGATGATTGTTTTATGCATGTTCTGGGGTGCTGAGCCTCCGGAGACTAAACGTATGCTGGTGTGTTGTTGAGACCTCGGAGTCAGACAGGTCTGCTCATCGGGGACGCTTCCTCATTCAGGGTTGTGACATCATCTTCCTACATGTCATCGGGCTCTTTTTTGTTTTCTTAATAACTCGCAAAAATTATCTACGGATCTGTTGAGGCGAAGCTAACGCCGAGAGAATTTCTCACTATTTTTTTTTTTTTTCTGACACAAATTCTCACTGCACTCCCTGAAGAAGAGGGGAACAAAACTTTCCTCTCCTCCGGCGCGTCCCACCGGGCGGACGGTGACCGTGTTTCGGAGAGACGGAGCAGCCGAGAGTGTGTGTGTGTGTGTGTGTATGTGTGTGTGTGAGCCTGTCAGAGACAATGTGCTGTGCCTATATGAGGGTGAGGTTCAGCCCAATGAAGCTCCATTGTCTCCCCCCTCCCCCCCCCCCCCCCCCCCTCTGTCACCCTGGGACGATGATGCTGACAGTGATTGGTGACTGTGTCCTGCACCCTCCCCCCTCCTCCCCCATTCCTCCCCTTGCTCCACTTTTTATCTGGCCCCGCTCGCTGCCCCTGGCTTTTAATGCAGAGCTTGGCTCACCATTAATCAAAGTCAAAGCCGACCAGTGTCTGGCCGAGACGGGGAGAAAGGGGGAGAAAGGGGGAGAAAGGGGGAAGGAGAGACGGAGAGAGAGAGAAAAGGTGAGGGAAAAAAAGCTTCTTTACCTTCGGATTCATCTAGTGTGGAATACAGATGAGTTGGGGGCATCGGTTTGCATGTCTGACTCTGTTTCCATTATTGTAACTTCGGTGTGGAGTCGCCAGGATTCACACGGACAGGAACGACTTCCATGAAGTCGGGACGCTCATTAGAGACAATTTAAAGTCCTACAGAGATATCTCGCATACATATAGAAAAAAAAGAATGAATAAACTCACGTTCTCTTGAACGCGGATCCATTAATGTGTCTAAACTAAATGTTCACATCTTTCAAACTCCACACGTGTGGAATCAAGTGTTTGATTTCAGTTGTATTAACTATTTTATTACAGACTTTCCAGACCCGCTGAAGAACGTTATACAACACAAGTTCCTTTTAAATAGTGAGTAAAAGTATCTTTGTAACCGCCCAACAAACTTTCACGACTTCCACCACTAACGGATCGGCTGTTCCTCTCAGAAACCCATCGGACAGAAAGTTGGACTGTAGTCGGTCAGCTGATTCCCCCCCAGTGTAACAGCAGAGATACTCTTCTTCTGTGGTGCACTTTGTGGTTTGGGCTTTAAGATGCTGGCACACCGTTGAACCATACCGCCTCCTAATAGGGGCTCAGTGTCTCAGACATACAGTCATGTGCTGTGCCTCCATCACAAGGCATGTATAGGTTTAACTAGCCTGCCCTATTAGCGGGGGCTCAGACGGGCCGAGCCAGCCATGACTGCATGGTAATGGGCCTCTCTCAAACATCATAAAGAGGGATCAGTTCAGCACCGCGGACTCCTGTCAAAGAGCCGTGGTTGGGAATTATTAAAAAAGAAATCACATTATACTTGGAGGAATTCTCTCCGTTCACACAAAAAACACTGCATGAGCTTCACACCAACACACAGCTCATGGCTTAATACGACACATGAAGGCATCCGACTTGACGAGAAGCATTCAAGCCCACACGTTCTTTTTATTTTATTTCGCCTGCAGCTAATACCTCCGCTTGTTCTTCTGTTGGTTGGTCGAGGGACAGGATTCAACATTTATGAGAACAGGCATCAAAAGAAATACAAATGGCACCCGGAGAGAGAGCGTGTGAAGAAGTGTCTGAGATGATGAAACTCCTGGACACCCTCGCTGTGATGCGAAGAACGAGCGACGGCGACACAAAAGCAAAGGGGAAGGACGTGTAAGCTGTAAACGGCGGAGACGCAACGAGGAGTGGGTCGAATCCCCTCCGCAGACATGTTTGCCAAACATCTCGTCTGCCGATCTCCCTTTCATTCCTCTGGGCTTTGTTTGGATTCCAGTCAAGCATGCATCATTGCTACCCACAATGCAGCCCGGCTCATGCCTCTGCCCGTAGAAGGCCGAGGACGGCTGGTGTTTGCATTTCTGTGGGAACGTCTCTCTCCAAACAGAGCGGCTGGAGGTGGAGGAGGACGGGTTGCAGATATACTCGGTATTCTGTGGTCGGAGGGACTGTTGGCACGGGAATCTGGGTCAGGGAGGCTGTGCCAGCAGAGATCACAGAGCTGTGGAGCATCAGGCAGTACTTTAACAAATAAAGAAATAAATAAAAGGTTTCTCTCCTCATGCATCGTTCCTCCAGACGCCTCCGCATCGCCAGATAGAAAAGGAGTTGTTAAACGCGTGAATGACGATGACACGGAAGTGTCCGGAGATGTCTATGAAGAAATACTTCCACAGCACACACTATTTCATCTTTCTGGTCATTTTAAGCTATTTCATAAATCCACTTGAAGCAGAGAGCGTCGCCCTTTGACCCTTTGACCCCAACATCTCACACAGAGACACAAAATGGATATTTCTTCCACGGCTAACAGAGAAATATGACTAAATTCAGGCCGGGGCGTGAATGATGGGCTCAGAGGGCGCTGTATATAATCTGTGTGTGTGTGTGTGTGTCTCCCGGAGTGCACGGGCAGTGTGTGAACTCCTAAATCACACTATTGATCAGGCCTTCCCTCCCAGACACACGCTGGGATGGAAGGCCGCTTAAATGGCCTCTTCGGTGATTCACACTGAATCCCTCCCGACTCCCTCCTCACCTCCATTATTCTCTCCTTCTCCACTTCTACTCCTCTAACCTCTGACTTCCTCGTGACCAATTTGCACCGTCACCCCTCTTAACGGCCGCCGCCTCGCCGTTCTTATCTCACAGTGAAGTCGCGTTGGAAAGACGAGGCGAGCGTGAACTTTATCTTTCCTCTACAATCTGGAGTGAAAGGAGCACTTCACCTATCTGTGGACACGATTACGATTAGAGTCCTCCAAGGGTAATAATACACCATTAACCTTGTCAACAGTCTATATCTCACGGAAGCCTCCGTTTATCCACCAAATCCCACTCCTGATGATGTGCTATTGAGCTCAGTAAAAAAACATATTTTGGTATGAAGGCCTCTTATTTCCTAAAACCTGGAAATGACATCGCATTTTTTGCAATTCCGGTTCCCTCGTCTCAAAGTCTGCAGGAAACACAAGTTTATCATTTTGGTCTATATCATAAAAAATAGTTAATATCCCTGTAATGAATTTTGAAGCTTATATGTTTTTAAGTGCCTTAATGAAACTCAAAAACCTGCCTTTGAGTCCGTGTGTAGTCGTACTGCCCAGGAGAACAAACAAAAGCAAGTATCATCAACTTCGGTCGGCCTCCAAAAGCAAGTCTACTGCAGCACTGGAACCAGACAGAACTGGAGATTTGGAAACTTGAGGGCTGTAAATTGGGAGAACAGCAGCGAAGTGGACCTTTAAACGGAGATGCACGTGCATGCCGTTGATATTAGAGGCCATCATTTTCAAAGTGCAATCGCTGCTCCGTCTAAAAGCATTTCACATGGAGCCAAGGCACATCCATGCATGTTGTTGGGCGAAATGGAAAATAAAAAAAAGAGGGTTTGTTGGTTAATTATTATGAATTTACTCATCTCAAACCTTTTTAACAGCACATGACGTGAAACGGCTCCTCTCAACATCCCATCAAAACCAGCTCCAGAAAATGAAAAACAATCATTTTCCGTGGTTTCTTCAGAGTCCAAAGTAGTCCAGAGTCACGTGTTTCTGACAACCAACTCGGATAATGTAAAAAAAGCAAATATCCAAAGAGACAAATTTAAACTTTCATACATCTTTGTGCGTAAACAGACATGACGGCAGAAACAGAAATCTGCTCCGACGCGAAGAGGAACCGTGTGAAACGAGGGTCGTTGCTTTTATCGTGCAGTTAAGTGCTGAAGTTTTCACTGACGCAAGGTTTTGATGGTGCTGTTGTCATGGCGATGCCTCCATAATGAGATAGTTTGACTGTATATATATATACAGTCTGGATTATGTGTGTTCGTTGGGACATTAAAAGTTGTTTTTCTTGCACATTACTTCCCGTTTGCAACGATGACGATATATTGGGTGAGATCGGCGCGATGACCCCGTTCTGCATCGGGGGAATTCCCGCGGTCCCCTCCAGGCCCTGAATGCACCTCTCCTATTATACATAGCACTTGCATTGTGTTACGCCACCTCTCCCAGCGTTGCATCACGCGAGGGCGGAAAGAACTGAGCGGACGGACGGGAGGATTTCTTTTAATGCAGTCTTCATGAACCCGGAAAAAAAAAATGTAATAAAATAGAGGCCGACACTTTAAATGCACTCAAATCAACACCAATCCCTTCTGGCTACTTTCAGAGGGCTGCCAATGAACAGCCCCCCCCCTCCCCCGTTAAAACAGTGCAATTACCTGGATACAAAAGGGGCCACGCAGGGCTGGACATCGGCCGGGCAGATTACTGGCAGGCACCTCATTAACGGGGCCGGCATCGCTTCCCCGACGTCCATCTGTCAAGTGTGCTATTAGCCCGTCGCATGGTGGACAGTCAGCACCCTGATAATCACACCTATTTACCCCCTCATTTCTCCTTCACTGTCGCACTCTGGCCAGATAAAAAATAAAATAATGAGAAAGAGGCATCCGGCCCATCTTCCTCCTCCTCCTCCTCCTCCTCCTCCTCCTCCTCCTCCTCCTCCTCCTCATTCTCAGACAAAGACAAGTTCAGTTGGTCATTACATTCTTTTGTGAGTCTCCGTAATCAAATACGGTATGTCCTCCGCCGCCGGGGGGGGGGGATTTAATTTAAAATGTATTCCTATGCAAAACCCGGGGAGCTGGATATAAAAGCAGCTCCTGTCTCACTGCTTCTTTGAGACGAAAGCAAAGTTCATTCCGCAATTAAAGTGGAAAATGTGCATCAATAACTCTGAATCCATTTGACATTATTATTTCATTACTGGATCAGACTCATGTGCAATATATAATATATGATATAAACCATGCGTTACAAACACGAGGTCCCCGAAGCTGACGTGTACGTCTGTTCCACTCGGGATCACAAAACGGGATATTTGTTCATCCGTTTTCAAAGTTATTAACAGTTCATCATTGCCCAAAATTCTTACTTTAACGGCAAAGACACTCAAATACTGGCAAATAGTCAATACAAGATAAATAATCTACGATGGAGCACCTATACGCAGTGATGTCAGGTGAGTTACTTTGGCTTTGGTTGCTAGGTGACGAACTGGAGCGATGCAACAAACATGTTCAGGTAAAACTCAAAACAAACAGCTGTTCGGGTCAAAGGGCGTCCCGAATCCAACGTCCCGTATACCGAGGATGACTGAAAACGATCGATTCGGTTAACTTCTATGTTTACATATGATTATAGAGTAGAACCTGTTTAATAACACATAGATAAATAAGAATAATATCCATGCATGTCCACAGGTCTAATTCTTATTCATATGCATCCCCATCCTTC
>NC_139918.1:25095658-25128960 GCF_963514095.1 Eutrigla gurnardus
CTGTATCATCCATCACACGCGTGCTCTCGCTGCCCGAACCTGCATCGCCGCTGCTCATGTGGAAAAACACACACGCCTGAAGTATCTGCTTCTGTGTTTTCATGACGCCGCTGTCTGTATCGCTGCATTCTTACAGGAAGGTGTGGGGGAGGGGTTGGGGTGTGAAGTCCCGATGCCAAGCGAGCTCCACACACACCAGCCGTGCCGCAGGAAAGCCGACGTGACGGCCACTTAGCCGGTGATTTGCAGACTACGGCTGCAGCCGCTGGCTTTTAATTCGCCGTAGGATTTGATTTAATGAGAACGTTACTTACAGGCTCTCAGCTTGCCTTCCTTTAGTCGCTGCAGAGTCAGATCTAGTTGCCGCCGACGCACATGTTGCTTTCAATTCATTCACGGGAGTCCAATAAATATGGCTCCGGTGGCCGTTGTGACTTTGTGTGGAGTATTCGAACGCAGCGCGGGGGTGATGGTTGATGGTGCAACCATGACAACCAGGAGGGTGGCTCATTTCAACGTGGTACTTTTGTTCAGGTTGCCTTTTAACAGCTGTGGACGTTGCAGGGACACGATGACGCCAACAAAGCGGACGGTCGTCCAGAGAGAACAGAGAGGGAGGTGGGAATAGTCCGGCCTCCTCGTGTTCAGGTGTCTTCATGCACTTTTAGGACATTTAAATATGTTGTTACTCAGGACAAACAGTTTATACTAAAAGTAAAGTGGTTTTCTTTTTGTGTATTCATGAATAATGTTGCATAACAAACCACAAAGTTGTACTTTGCTCGTACAATAACTGTGAAGGAAGTGTCTGTGTGAGTGTTAACACGGTGGCACTGCCAGACGACATCCCATAATAATAATAATAATAATAATAATAATAACAACAATTACATGGCTGTCGAGTACGGGGCTTTTTGTCTAACGATGTTTTCGTTTTTTTTAACTCACCTTCCTGAATTGATCCAAAATATAACGTTGATAATTCTGCTGTTTCACCTCATATTGGAATTAAAATGCACCACAAACTAGATTCTGTGATAAATGTGCATTAAGATATGATGAATCCTGGATGACGAAGGACTCAACAGGACTCTGTGATATACCCAAAATAAACCCCCGCTGCAGGTTGTTTACTCGTCCAGGAGATGGTCTGGAGACCCGAGAGCCACTGTTTGTTTTTCGGATGCCAAACAGGCCTTGAGGGACCAGCAGAAGGTCCCTGCGTGGAGATCCGGATCACAGCCAGAGAGAGAGGGAGGCTGTGTGGGTTGGGTGAAATAAAACATGTCATGAGGACTAATGCTGTCTGGCTGAGAGACAGAGGGAGTCACGGACGGACCGGGATCGGTGCCTCCATGAATACGCGTTTCCTTACCGGATCATCTCCACGCCACCATTCCTGTTTACAGGGACGTGAAAACGAAGCTGGCTCTGCATGTGACCGAGTGAGAGAGAGAGAGCGGGAGAGAGACACTAGTCTGCAGCAGTACGCCTCCCTCTCCAGTGCGGGGATTAGAGTCGGACAGACAATTACCTCGCCTTGCTATTTACTGTGAGAGGAAACTGGCAAGCTGACTGCTGTGGGACGAACCGTCGACTGACTCCAGAGCTGACAACACGATGCATGGAGGAGGGGGGGGGGGGGATGAAAGAACAAAACGTGGAGAAAAGAAGAGAATATTAATGCACTCTGACGGCTCCCTTCCTCTTTGAACGAGGAGGAGGGAGGAGGAGGAGGAGGAGGTACGCTGGAGGATCTCAGTAAAGCAGATAAACCTCGTCAGCTCACTCAGGATTGTCGGGTGTGACGTGTCGTTTGTCTTTCCGAGTGTTTGACAGGGACGTCGGGGAGGTGTTCAGGGGGCGGGGCCACAGTCTGGAGCCGATGTGGTTGGGATCAGGAATGTGGACCCGTCAGGACCTGGTTCTGTATTCATGCCATTCCAGAGATTTCCCTCATACTGGATGGTGGTTCCCAGCATGTCGACACGCATATAAAGCCTCACTGGGACTCTCATATCCTCCGTCACCGTCTGGATCTTTTCATCAACCAGCTCTTCTCCACTCAGACTCAAACCTCTTTATTATTATTATAATAACCTTTATTTAACCAGGTTGGTCCCATTCACCTTCACATGTACAGACCTTCACATCTCAGTCGCTCACTGTGTGGTGATGCATCCGTCCTTCCCTCCCATCATCCCTTTCCCTTCCCATCCCTACTATTTCTCCACCAGCATGCTCCATCACAGCACCCCCCACCCCGCCCCCCGGGGACCAATCAGCACCGGTTTCACTAGCCAGCACCCCTCCGTTCCCACTCAGCTCATCATTGTGAGAAACCCAGCATGCTGGAGCTGGCTGACCTCCCCCCGACACTCAATGGACGCCTATAGGGGGGGGGGGGGGGTACCCGGGGGCCCGGATCCCAGAGGGGGGGGCGCCCAGTGCTGCTGCGTCCCGGCATGGATGGAGTCAGAGCAGGACGGAGGATTGAGGCGGAGGGGAGATTGAAGTGCATCCAAGGCTCAGTATATCCCTGAGGGTAAAAGGGGGGGCACACGACCCCCCCAGAGGCCTCGGACAATTCATCAGCCAGCTAATCAGACTGCTACGATGGCGGCGTGGAGCGATAAAGCTACATTTATGCTGCTCAAGTCGCGCACTTATCAGGACCAGAAGCCTTAAAGAGATTCTCACTAGGATGATCTCACTCCCCCCCCCCCCCCCCCCCCCCACTGAGATCTAGGGCACCCGGAGCGTCAAACTCAGCTGCTTTATGACTTCAGAGGAGGCTTTGAATGTGCAAAAACCATCCTGTCAACACAAATTGGCATTGAGTTTGAAAATGTTGTTTTTGTTTGCATGCATGCATCTTCTAATTCATATTTTACTGGTGGAGGTGCACGGTGTAATATGACGGCGTATCAGGGCCACTGGAGGAAGAAATAATACATCAAAAAACTGAACCGAGAGAGAGAGAGGGGGGGCAATATTCAGAAAAAAAAAGTGGAGTTTTTCTAATCTTTTATTTCTATGAGGCCATCTTATGGGTGATAATTGATTGGGGCCAGTTGAGCTAAGATGCTAGTCACTTGTTGTCATAGCAATGGCAAACAAGCAACTCGTTTATATCGGCTATATATATTTAGCTCGCAAATTTGCCACTTTTTTCCCCTACAGTGGCCCTGATACGCCGTCGTAGTCTAATTGTGATTGGAATAAATCATTCATTTGTCTAATGGGCATGTGTTGCTAAAAGAAGAATAGTGGAATGTAAAGCAGCCGAGACGAGAGACGCTGCAAGGAAGACACGGGAAGGAAAAAAGACCAGAGCTGACAGAGAAGATAAGACCGAAGTATCGTGATTGAAAGCAGGAAACAAAAAAAAGAGACACAGACCAGAGGGATGCTTTCAAGAAAGCTGCACTTGGGGAGCTGTTGTGGAGATTGCTTGGGGAAAACTGGAGGCCCTCAAGGTAGAAGGCAGATGCTACAGCTGATGGAGCGCTCACTAATCCACCAGAAAGCTCGCCAGCGTACGGAGGGAGGGGAGGAGTCAAGGTGAACACGGGGTGTCATCCGCCGAGGAACATCCGAAGCATGAAGGTGTGTTCAAACAGCCAAGACTCCGCCGCTTCAGCGTCCAGACACGTATTCAGAGTTTCAACGAGAAAAAGAGGCGCATTCAATCCACGTTTTAGCTGCGAACAGCCGCCGAACGAAGGCCGTGTGGTCCGGAGCCCTTTCCTGAGGCCAATTAGCCGGGTCTGTGTGCATAAATCAGGACTAAATGAATACATAACCACAGCAATAATGCTTCCAGGTCTGCTGGTGTGTGAGGAGCCAACACCATCAGGATGCTCCCCGGCGGTGGCGGCGGCGGTGAGGGAGGAGCGGTAAACAAACTTATTTTTGTTTTGTTTTTTGATGGGGTCTAACATCGCTCTCCTTGAGTGTAACCGTGCGTCAGCAGGGAGAGTTCAGCATATTGTCTTTACATTGTATTGAGATAACTACGCGGCTGTGAGAGGCCTGCTTGCATCTCCGGCGGCGGCGGAGCTTTTTACAGCATCTGCCCGAGTAATTAGGACTTTAGGGGGATGACGGCAGACGGAGAGAGAGAACAGCGAGGGGCGAGATAACGGGAGAGGACGCTCAGCGGCGTAGCGATGGAGACGTCAATAACGGAAACCCTGAAATGTGTTTATTATGAGCAGGCTAAGAAGACAACCGGGGAGATCAGGTTACGTTTAATTGCTCCGGCTCACGCCGGTTTGATCTCTCCATTCCGTGGCTGATATGATGCATACATGTTGCCTTATTTGGATCCATGGAAGCTTATGATGCGTCTGCAGGTGATGGATACTCACTGGTGCAGGGCTCGTCCGGCTGGTCGGCGTCGCCGCGGTAGTAGCCGTTACGGCACACGCAGATGGTGGCGGCCTCGGCTGTGGAGCGGCTGTTAGGGGGGCACTGCAGACACAGACCTGGACCCTGGGTGGACTTGAAGGTACCCGGCGGGCACGCTGTCGGGAACAGAAGAAAAAACACAGCGTCACCCACCGTTACACCACGCATTTCCTGCTTTATATAGTTTGTATATGATGGAGCTTTAGGATGATTTTCTAGCTCTCGGATAGAGCTACGCTAGCTGTTTCCCCCTGTTTCCAGGCTTTATGCTAAGCTAAGATATGCTAACCAGCTTCATATTGGACATGATCTCACAGTTTGCAAGAAACTGAATGTTTCCCAACTGTTTGTTTTGATATGGTTTAGTTTGGAGATATATTGACTTTATTTTTGGAGAAACAGAAGGTCAGGGGTCAGCTGGCAGTCAGCTGTAGCTCAGGAACATTCCAGAACACATTTTAGAGCAAAGACGTGAGGAGAAGGCGTCCGTTGGTGGAGGTTGGCTTCCTAAAACGGCGGAGGACAAAGTGGCTGATATCACTGCGCCTTAGTCCAGGCAATAGCCTGATCCATTTACACTCAGAATCCCACAAGGACACAAAGCTGAAGGGTTTCTGCACGGATTTACAGACTATAACCACGATAAATGTCTATTTACTGATGGGAGGAAGCTGCTGAACCATATATATATATATATATATACACACACACAATGTTTCTCCAGCTGTTTCTCTTTGCCCCAGTGAGAGTGTAAACGCTTGACTGCAGCTGAAAACAGGATGAACATTTACATATTTGTGTAGAAGCACGAACAAAAGATTCCTGCTCACAATTCTGGACTTTATCACGTAAACCAAACAATGCATTTCCCTAAAACGGTCCTGTCGGCCGCTGAAGAGCCCTCTATTGTAATTGTTCTGAAGGTAAAGAGTTATTTAGAGCAGTAATGACCGAGGGGTTGATCCTTGAGACCTTTGTATCACCAGGCTTTTAAGCTTTAATTTAAACATTTTATGCTTCATTAAAAACAGACAGCGAGGGGGCCGGGTCTACTTTACTACGCTGTAAAAAAAAAAAGAGGGCAGGTGTCTGTTTTTATGAGTCCTCCATTCAGGCTGCTCATCTCTGATGGGCTGTAAGCAAAGGATGAGGGAGGAAGAAACAGGTGGAGGAGGAAGAGGAGGGGGAAGAAAAGGAGGAGGAGGAGGAGAAGGAGGAAGAGAAGGAAGAAAAGGGGGATTAGCTCAGGAGGTAGAGCGGGTTGGCTGGCAACCGCAAGATTGCCGGTTCGATCCCCGGCTCCTCCTAGCTGAGTGCCTGGTGTCCCTGAGCAAGACACCTCACCCTAATTGCTCCTGACGAGCTGGCTGTCGCCCTGCGTGGTTGACTCCGCCGTCGGTGTGTGAATGTGTGTGTGAATGTCAGTCATTCCTGTAAAGCGCTTTATAAATGAGGACCGTTTACCATTTATAAGAAAAGAAGGAAGAGGAGGAAGAAAAGGAGGAGGAGGAGGAGGAAGAGGAGGGTGATTCAAGTAAACCCCCTCCCGGGCCGGAGGCTAGCTGACTGACCTGGTGTCTGGTCACACAACAACATCTGCACACAGCCGGGCTGACACACACACACACACACACACAGATATAGAGCGTTTCTATAGGGGCGTGTGTGTGGGAGTGGAAGTGGAAGTTTGCGACCTCTCTTGACTCGTGATGAACAGATTTCCCTGGCGAGGAAGAGGAGGAAGAGGAGGAAGATGGAGCTGGGTCTAAAACAAGAACGCGGAGACTCTTAAACCTCCCGGCCGTTCGGGGAAACAAACCGGCTGCAGAGACGTTTTATAAGCAATAACTTCCCGACATATCGCAGATTACAAGGCGATAAAACGCACATCACAAATTCATTTTCAGCCGGAGAGGGGAGAGAACTTATGTGTCATCATCTCTGCTTTATAAAATTCATGCATCTCACACACACACACACACACACACACACACACACACACACACACACACACACACACACACACACAGCCAGTCTATCGACTCTTATGGAAGGATCACAATGAGTTGTCGGTTGTGTGTTTAATGGGTTGTGAGCAGAATGTGTGCGTTCGGATTCTAACCCCCGGGGTCGTGTGTTTACAGACAGCAGCGGGCCGGACGCTCGTAAACGGGCGAGAGAGAGGGGGGAGAGAGAGAGGTGGCGAGGGGGGATGAGGGGGGGCGGTGCTGAATCAGCCCTCTGAGAGAGAGCAGTGCAGCAAAAGTGCCTCGAGGCAAACTTGTGAGTATATACAGCACACACACACACACACACACACACACACACACACACACACACACACACACACACACACACACACACAACACACACACACACACACACACACACACACACACACACACACACACACACACACTCATACAGTGGACTCCGGAAAAAAACACTCCCGTACTGCTGCGACTCACACGGCGACTCGTGTAACCATGGCGACCCCATTAAATGCAACGCCGTACACACATTTTCCCACACCTTGACGAGCGTATGCTACACACACACACACACACACACACACACACACACACACACACACACACACACACACACACACACACACACACACACACACACACACACACACACACACACACACACACACACCGACTAAACTTGGAGCTTTCACCCTAACTGACACACACTATGCAGATGGATGTTTGCATTAATTAACCACTCACTGATTTGCCTCACAAAGCGAGAGAGAGAGGGAGACGGAGAGAGAGAGAGAGAGAGAGAGAGAGAGAGAGAGAGAGAGGGAGAGAGAGGGAGAGAGAGGGAGGGAGACGGAGAGAGAGCGATGTGAACTATGTGAGCGATGTGAGTGAACCCTCAGAGGGATCGTTCTGAGGGCGGCGGCGGGCCGAGCAGCGTGGCGCTCCGTTGAGTTTGGAACCTTGCCCAAAGTCTCTTTTTCCTTCCTGATTTGTGAATATTTAGATTGGACGAGGACGGGGACTCCCTGTTCTGCTAAGAAGGGGAAAAAGAGGAGGAGGGAGGGAGGAGAGAAAAAGGAGTTCTATCGACCCATCACTCATCAGATGTGTTGGTTTTCAGGGACGGAGAGGAGAGAACATTAGATCAACAAGCAATTAGTCTCCCGGTGGGAGAATAACCCACAATGAACCGGCTGCAACACCAAACACTCCTCCTCCCTTTCAACTGCTCTCTGCAGGGTCCTCTCCTCCTCCTCCTCCTCCTCCTCCTCCTCACTTCTTCTCTGCCCTCACATCTTTTTTTATTTTCTCTCCGTCCCACCGGTAATGCATCGCTCTCTCTCTCTCTTCTCGCACATTTCCTCCTTGTGTTGCTTTCTGGTCTTGATTGACAGGTTTGAGTCCTCGTTAAGGTTCTCTGTCTCTCTCTGTCTGTCTGTGTCTCTCTCTCTCTCTCTCTCTCCTTCTGCTCGCCGCTCATCAAAGTCTAACTGCGATGACCTCATGTCACGGCGAAGTCTGACCGGCGGAGATGAGTTCCCGTTTGAATTATGGGTAATGACAACAGTCTCAATCATGACGCATCACGAGGGCCGAGCGTTTCCAAAGTGGATTTGGAGGAAAACGCTGAACCTCTTCCCACAAACGCAGCGATGTATTGATCGGCATGAGGAGACTCCCGAGGCGGGCCGGTCGCCGTGGAGACGTGCTCTGACGTGGGCCGGTACGCCGGGGATCAGACCAGCGGTGTGTAAGTGGAGGCTACGTGTGTTTACATCCCAACAGGATCCAACAGGGAGAAATGGAATGCTTTTATTCAGTGGAGTCAGGACGATGCCAGCTTGTCACGCCGGTGTGTTTGAGATAAAAACGGCATTTTTAGCAGGAAGCCAATGCAAAGGATTATGAGCCAGATGGGTTTTTGGAAATGACTTTTCCTCCTCGAACGAAAAGCTGCAGAGCACTAAGTCCTGGCCTGACTTCCTCCACTTTCTGGCATCACTCTGAAGGACCTACCGTATTCACATCCCCCCCCCCTCCAAACACAGTCCTTCTGAAATGAGAAGCTTCTCCGAGGTTGTTGAAGCAGCGAGGGTGCGTGACCTGCCGACCTGTGTGTTGACCCTTAAGTACAACTCTTAGCCCCCCGATACACCCTTAACCCTGGACCTCATCCATCACATGGGACGGATCACAGTCTTTACAGGCTTTAGAGTCATGCATACCCAACACACACACACACACTCACACAGACAGGCTTATGATGGGGTCAAGACCCCAGTTGACCCCTACTTTACAAGTGTGTTGCTCAGTCACTCAGAAAGAACACGTCAAACAGGCTGCATACTAACAACAAAAAAGAGGGGGCAATATTCAGCCGATATAAACTCTGGATGTTTGCCGTTGCTATGACAACAACTGAAAGCTACCGCTAGCATATTAGCCCAACCGCCCCGATCAATAAACACCCTTAAGATGACAACATGGCCTCATAAAAGCAACAATAAGCATCAACATCATCACCCTAAGGACCTTAACGAGGCGTTGTCACATGATGTCACTAATTAGAAACAGAAATGGACATTCATGGGAAGTTAGCTAGCATAGATTTGCTTATGTGACAATAGTACGGAGGCGAAATAAGGCAGTTTGAGTTTGACAGAAGGGAGGGGAAACGTGGCGAGACAGCCGACATCTTAAAACAAAAAAAAAACAAAAAAACACACAGAAAAAAAGGCAATCAGCGCTGCAGCCTATTGGTATTCAGTCTCGCTCGTCTGTCATTGTTCATTTTTCCAGCCACAATCCACGTAATGAGCTGCTTTACCAACCCAGGTGTTCCATTCCTCTGCAAGGTCATGGAAACAGAAACACACACACACACACACACACATACAATACGTTGAGACGGCAGCTCGTGGCTCCAAACAAAAGGTATGTCAGATGAAAATGCCCGCAGGATATTAAAAAGTCGTGGGTAAAATGCCTTTTAGGGTTATGATTTATTCATTCCCAGATACTGATTCAAGAACAAACTTTGCATATTTCTCATAAACTGCCATCAGGCGCTTAAAAACACACGGAAGGTCTCAGAGATCAGGGTTCTCACACTCCTTCTCCACTCGGAGGCACCCAGGGGTCACTGATGACATCACAACGGGCGTCTGGTCAGTGTTCGTCTCCACGAAACGCCTGTCGTCGCCTGCTAATCTCACCGGAGAGAGAGAGGGGGAGAGAGGAAGAACGAGGGAACGCCAGCAGGAGGAGAAGAGGCCGAGAGGGTTTTTATAAGAAAACAGAGACGTTGAAGGAGCTCGTCTGCTTTTGTGAAGAACCGTTCCTCATCTAACACACACACACCTACACACACACACACACACACTCCCATAAAGTCACATGGGTCTAACCCTCCCCTGACACGCCCGTCCTCTCATCCAGTCCGACGCTGCGGCAGGAAACCACGGTGGACGACATTCGACCCCTGAGGAGCCGAGATATCGTCCAATCAGGCGAACGCTGACCCTCCACCACGCCGCTACAGAGCCGCCCCGTACCTTCATAGGGAGGAGGACGATGATACAACATGTGAAGGAGAGCACGCGAGTGGATTAAACAGAGGGAGGAGACGGACTGGAGGAGGACTCGGAGTCCACATACGATAGCCGGCCTGGTGTTCACATGAGGAAGAGGAGCCCACCAGTCTGATGAAGGGAGCAGTGTGTGTGAGCCCTAACAAACCATCTCACAATTTAGCAGACAGCCCACACCCCTGGGCAGGCTGTTACCATGGCAACCTCACAGCCAGGATTTCTTTCATTTTTTTTGGCTCACACTTTCCCCCTTTTGAACAGCCGGCCAATGACAGACCAGCCGACTGGGAAATCTGGCTTGCTGAAAGGGTGTCTGCATGTGCACGCTCACGTGCACGTGCGTCCTTGTATGTAGATCAAGAGAGCCGGATAATCTCTCCCGCTCCACAAAGACTCGCCGTCGTGGCGGTCGGAGAGGAACGGGTGGGGGGGGGGGGGGGGGGGGTGGCGTCGGTATTCCAGGCGACGCCGCCGGCCGTGCCGATCCATCGCCGGCTGGCGAAGGCAAGCAGAGAGAAAGGCACGCCCTCCCAAACATAGCGGCGCTCAGCAGGCAGGAACATGTGCTCTACGATCTCGACTGTAATCAGAACGTAACGGGGGAGCGGCCGGGCTCGATGCCCGCCGCCGACTCACACACGGAGAGGTGAGGAGGGGGAAGATGGAGACGAAGAGTTCATCAAGAAAAGAAGCACCGATTGATCCGTCAGCTCACAAACTTTGTTGTCGGATCGAAATCCCGTCGACTCCATCAGGAAACGATCCACGTGGCGTTTATCGCCCCCCGATCAGCCGCCGGCGTCGAGCCGTCTGCGGATCTCGACTCCAGAAAGAAGAAGGATGATCACAACGAGGCAATAAAACCCGCCGTTACAGGCCTCGTCAATTACCGCGCGGCGCCTGTCACACGCAGGATAAAGTCTACGTTGCAAGATAAATCGCTTTTTCTGGTTTGGTACCACTCTTAGTGGTGAGAGACCATTAGCTCGTCTCTTGTCTCAGCACTCGTCTCTTTTTAAAAGGATCTAGCTCATTAACTTCATGGCGAGATCAATTAATCTATAGCAGTTAGCCGAAGACGCCCACGTTTACGGCCTTCAAGCCCTGTTTCCTCATCGCTGGGTGATTACAGGGGAAGATCCGGTTCCCTCATCCAGAGGTCGGACCTTTGCAACAAGGTTTATAGAAAGTGGAATAAAAGAAACAGAACCAAGTGGTGGAATCGGGCTACTGCACTCATTTGGACCCTTCCTAACCCTTCTTTTATTTTATTTTTTATTTCTCTTCATCTGCTTGTTTTTCCAGTGCTTTTAATGTTTTATGTGAAGCACTTTGAATGGCCTTATTGTTGAAAGTTGCTGTACAAATAAAATTGCCTTGCCTTTAATTGCATTTTTTTTTTTCATTTCGTTATTTCTTAACAAACTGAAAATGAAAGCGGACGCTGATTCACCTCAGACTTTGTATGGAAATCTCTTCATGTAAATGAGAATTTTGTTGTGTGATTTGGTGATCAAAGGACGACCGCCAGCTTCCCCCGAGAGGCTTTGTTGTTGTTTTTTTTTCAATAATTACAATTATTGGGTTTTTAAAACAGACAAAACAACCTCGTTCTACTAATAATATGAACAAAGAGCTGATGAACAATATAATTAGCTACAGTATGAGTCACATGCTGTCAAGTCATTTAAAAATTCAAATGTTAATTCTAATTTTAGATGCTTTTCCATGTACGTCTCCGTGGAGCAGGCTTCCAGCTAGCTCAACATTAAAAACACGACGACGTAATAAGAGTAACGAGGATTCTGACAGATCTCCCTGAGCCGACCGGATCTCTCCGGTGGAGTCAGTGTTTGTTTCATTCCTATTAACAATAATCAGGAGAAAGAAAGGCACAAATAAAACATGCATTCGTTCATCTTGAACGCGTTTATCTAAAATATCCCTAAAATGAATTTGTCCTCGTTAACAGTCACAGCTGTTCAAGGAAACGATCGATGCGCTGGAATCCAAAAAATATCACCCAAACACTCCGAGTTAACAGAGACGAGATATTATGACTGTTTCCACGTTTAAAAAAAGAAACAGAGCCGAGAGAAGTGGGCAATATTCAGAGAAAAAAAGTGGCAAATTTGCAACGTCTTTATATCATATAGAATATTGCCCCCGTCTCTCTCCATTTTCTTTTGGCATATATCCACGTGTACATATAGCCGATGCAATAAAAACAACATTATTCCAGACCAGGTGGTTTGATGTTAAACGGCTTCAGAACGATGCTAGCAGGCTGTGATTATAGCTTTAAAAAGACCGGCGTATCCTAAACCGCCCGGCCCCCTCGACTCGGGGTCGAGGCCCCGCTAACGAGTGTAGAGGCCCTGTGAATGAGGACGAGTAATTAAGCACACAAGGTAGCAGAGAAGAAAAAACACAACAACAACAACAACAACAACAACAACTGGAAAACAAAGGCTCCCTTCCCTGTTCACCATCCCTGATTCCATCCCTAATCGAGCCAACGCCACGTTTACACCAGAACATGCTGGTGAGGCCGAGCAGCCGCGGAGGAAATCACACGGCTGACGCCGTCACCATGGAGACCTTTGCATCGCGGCGCCACACATCGGTGGCGTGTCCACCCTGACCTGGGATCAGCCCACCGGTCGGCGTCAATGCAGACGCCGACATCCTCACACGCTGCAAACGGCGTGGAGGTCAGAGGTGACACGGAGAGTGGAACCTGGAGGTGGATGACGAGGAAGGAGCGTTCAGAGTCATGCAAAGGTCGTCAGGAGAAGCAGTGCATGCTGGGATAGCTGCAGCATCAACTATCGCAACAGCTCCGTCAATACCATTAAAAGGGTTCCTCCGGCTACCGCCTGCTGCTATCACGCCTGATTAAAGACAGCTCTGCATCAAAAAGGAAGACACAAATCACTGATGCATCATGGGAGAGGGGAAGTGACCAGGATCGGGGGAGTATGAGCATCTCGTCCTTCGTATGGAGTCCCACGATAAGTTGTGCAACGCGGCCGTTGCTGATCGCATACTAAGTGATTCTTCCTCCAGCTGCCAATGGGCGACGGGGAATAAGGACGGCTGGATGATGAAGATGATGAAGACGGCTCCATTCATGGCTCAGCATGCATTCACACATGCAAAGCACCGGGTCCCGGTTCCACCGGGGTGCCGGGGAGCGTGACCAGGAAAAGCTCAGCGGACGGACGTGCGTGCATGCCGATGCATCGTGAATGTTGTACAAAGACACAAAAGGCTCAGTTCATCTAATATTCTGTTGCACAGCCCGAGTGAGCAAAGGTCGATCCAATTCCCCGGCAACGCAACCCCGCACCTGCAACCCCCCGAAGTCCTTCAACATTTACATATGCATGACCTCTTCACGACCTCATCACAAACGCCGTATCCCTTCCTCAGAGACGGACCTGTCCACCTGTCCACATCTGGACGGCGCTGACCTTTACCAGGCGGCCGGGGTCAACACGCCCGAGGCTGTGCAACAAACATATGTGTTATGGTTTGGGGGTTTGTGTGCGTGTGCAGAAAGGTTGTGTGTCCATGTTTGTCTCACACAAAGAGGGAGAGCTGTTGTAAATACAAGCCCGGATTATTATTATTATTATTATTTTCATATTTATTGTTTTTAAGATGTGATTTCTGCATTCATTTCTTTCCAGGAGTTTATTTCCCCAAAGAAACTCTAAAAGGTCTGACAGTGAAGGGAGCTGTGCTGCTGCCGGGGACAAGGACACGACTGAAGTGTGTGTGTGTGTGTGTGTGTGTGTGATCCTCATTAGGTCTTTGTGACACCAACACCTCGGTCCAGCACACATTAAAGGAAACACAACAGGACCGACGGGGAGACTGGATTAACTGTATGAATGGCAGAAAGCCATTAACACAAGGGAGAGGCCTAACGAGCTACAGTAGCATAGTGTGTGTGTGTGTGTGTGTGTGTGTGTGTGTGTGTGTGTGTGTGTGTGTGTGTGTGTGAGAAATGTTAAAGTGAATGGTTTGATTTATGTGTTCCTAATTAATCATGAAATCAATCAGCACACACACACACACACACACACACACACACACACACACACACGTGACGCCATCTCAAGGGCGAACCCTGTATTTGCTGATGCAGTCAGGCCCGCGCTGACCCGGGAATACCCGGTCCTGGTCTTGCGTGGTCTAGTTCTGCGCCGCTGGATCCAGAAACACGACTAAACACGAACGCTGCACTTTTAAATGTTCACAAACCAATACACTCGCATCCGCACGGCAGAGCATCGCCACATAAACGGGGTCAGACAGGATATGACATCACATATGCATGAACACACACACACACAGGCAGACACCTCACTGAAGATGTCCTCCTCACATTCAGCACCACGACGTCGGCTGTAAACGCCGACCCTGACATGTGGTGAGTAAGAAACCCTCAGGCACACACACACACAAAACAACACACACACACAAAACAACACACACACACACACACACAAACACGCACACACCTTTGAAAACATACCTTACCAGGGCAGGACATATTGGATTAGGAGTGATTTTTTTTCTTCTTTGCTCCGTCTCAGAGGTGCTAGATTAAATGCCATTCCCACTTTACAACAGATGGCAGGAAAATAAATCATACTATCCACACAAACACACACACACACACAAACACACAGGCACACACACACAGGCACACACACACACACACAGGCACACACACACCCTGGGAGATATATAACATGTTGGCACAGCCGAACAGTGAAGCACCTGTACGGTCCGGTGCGTCTGCTCTTTGTATTTCAATCACTGAATCGATGGCTCTAAATTGATTGTAGCTGAGCGGAGGCCAGAGACGCTCCCCCCGGCTCGCTGCCCTGGCCTTCTATTGATTAGATCTGAGAGAGCCAATTGCTTTCACACTGGATTAAGGTGTTCCGGAGCAGTGAGCATGGCAGAGAGGAACCCAGGGAGGGGAGACTCACCAACAACAGCACTGAGATCAGCCCAACCACACTAATTAGTTAAAGGAAAACTTCACCTCCTAAATGACCGTCTGTATATCAGCGACCTGCTCCACCTCCTGGAGAAGAAAACTTTATTTTCTTCCTCCACGCCGTAACCGAGAATACACAAGTACACACTATTGCAGTAGAATCCAATCAGTTGATCGTGATTCATTTTCATTATCGGGTTAATATCGTGAATATCGTTAAACAGCCGTCTAGCTCGACATCACGGTGTAGAAAAACAGAGTTAAAAAAGACAGGATGTATCTATAACACAGATATACAGACACATGCATGCATATATGCTTGTAAACACACACACACACACACACACACACACACACACACACACACACACACACACACACACACACACACACAGATCAGAAGGCACTAACACAGATCAAGGGTGTAATCTCATTTGACCCTGCAGCTAAGTCGCCGGGGGCAACAGCATTACACTTCAAAGCTCCGCTCCAAGTGTGTTACATCTTCCAGCTCCGTCTCTTTGCACCGTTAAACCCCAAACCTTCACTATCAGCCCCCCCCCCCCCCCCCCCCCCCAGTATCTGTGGTGTCTGCGTTATTCCTCACTACGCCACCGGGGGCAGCGTTAAGCAGGACAAGCACTCCGACGCCCCATCGCTCTTCCTCTCCACACAACAATTAGCCGCTCCTGCTGGGGCTCCTGTATGGAGAATGGGAAAGGAGGATCAGGACTCTTCCCCCCCCCCCCCCTTTGTCCGGTCTCAAACCGTTTCCACAATGGAGGGCCTTCCAATCCAGATTAAGCGCTTATGAAAATGAAGTACTGTGTTGTTGAGACGGGGGCCCGGCACAGGGCGACTTGGACCCGGGTCATGAGAGCCAGTAAAAAAAAAAGAAAGGGCCCCTCCATCCCCGAGTGCTTCACCAGGGTGGGGGGGAGCAGCGGGGGGGCTATTCTCATGGCATTAGGGCTGTAAAAGCATCACATTGACTGCTCGAGTCAGGAGAGCTTAATATACATTTGGTTAATACCCCCATTGTGGCTGCTGCTAAAGAGAGGGGGGGGGGGGGGGTAAGATGAGATAGAGGAGGGGAACAAGGGAGGGAGGGGGGATTTACTGGCCTGTTCATGCCATAAAACACACACACACACACACACACACACACACACACACACACACACACACACACACACACACACACACACACACACACACTCTTATATCCATAGAGGAAGGCTGACGTGACATTTGGCCGACACAGTAAACTCAAGCAGGAGTCAAGAAACGCAAACAGAGCTGTGAAGCCAAAACACAGAACGAAGGGCCGACTATATGAAAGGTCAGTTTATAGGGAGAGGGAGGGAGAGAGAGAGAGAGAGAGAGACAGAGAGAGAGAGAGAGAGAGAGAGAGAGAGAGAGAGATGAAATTGACTGAATGTATGAGCATGTGTGCCTTCATGTCCCCTATCTCTGGCTGTTTGGTCCGTTCCCCCAAAGGGTCTTATTATGCTCGGCGCTGGCTGCAAACACAAAAGGCGAGCCCCCCCCAGAGAACATTCTAGACACAGCGAATCCATTTGGTTTGTCAGACTTTGCCTTCTCTCTTCTGGACTAATCAGATATGGTTCTCTTTGAGCAGCATGCCACTGTGCAGTCCGGCCCCAGCGCTATGGCAACGCTGGCCGGTGCTCAGATAACATCCCCTTCAAGAGACACGACTCCTTTTATTATTGGATCTGTATCAGCCCTCTGCATAGGCATCAGAAAACAACGTTATGTTGGAAAAAAACATGTTCTTTTTTTCTTTATTTGGATCCCCGTTAGCTTCCACAAAAGGTGGACGCTGGTCTTCCCGGGGTCCAATCAAACAATTCAAATGGCCTCACACCAGACAATTACAGCATGAATAAGGACGACGTAGAATAAAAAACACAATTTACAACTCGGAGGATGATGAGGGCGAAGGGCCACGGAGTGATGCAACATCACAGCTGGAGACCGAGAGCAGATTTCTGACTGTGCACACGAAAGATAGCTTTCAAAAGAACGAGGCAGACGAGATACTCCGGTGCATACGGGATGACGGAGCGATCAATATGTATCGATCACGTGGTCACAAAGCAGCCCCGCGTCTCTTCTACGAACGCTGCACAGATTTCTCTACAGCGGAGGAGACGAGCAGCGAGGACGAAGGCCGTCGACGGAGGAGGAAGCAGAATCAGCCAGTGGGCGAGCGAAGGTCGCCTCTCTGAGCAGGAAGCATGAAGTGAAGAGTCCTATTCTACCGATGTTCCCTTTAGCAAGGAGCAGAATGGCAGGAACGCTGGTCTAAACGATGTTTAAAAGTGTCTGAGATCATTTCATGGTGTTGATGAGACGGAAACTACACTCACTTTGAAGTTTTCATTAAAGTCTGGGTTGCCCGAGTCGATGAGGATACGCTAAGCCGTCACCTCATCTCAACCACACACACACACACACACACACACACACACACACACACACACACACACACACACACACACACACACACACACACACACACACACACACACACACACACACACACACACACACACACACACACTCCTTGGATCTGACTTACCAGTCTGGTTATGCTAATTCCCCGTCTTCCCGCTAGCCTAGTGTGGGAACTCAGTAAACAAATGGAGCACAAAGTCCTCAAAGAGAGGATTACCAAGTCTCTTTTTTCCTTCTTTTCCACCACACTGCCCACACCAACACACACACACATGCATATATATATCTATATATATATAGATATATATATATAGATATATATATAGATATATAATATTCACCGATGTCTCAGAGGCTCTTTGGCACAAGGAGTGACAACAAAGCCAAGATCAATAACCTCACAGAAATAAAAAAAGCTCCGTCCCGTTTTTCTGTCCGTCAGTCCGTTAAAGAGACGTTTGCTCTACTTCCTGCAGAACAGCGTAGCCCCTCCCCCTCCCCCCCCCACAGCGTCCATGTTTACCGCCAACAGAGAACATTCAATTAAATAGTCCAACGGCGACGCAGCGGGATTATTTGGGAGTCTAATTGTTTTTGGATAGTTATTGAACTCGGCCCGTGATAGGGAGCCGTGTGTTGGTTTAGGATAATGCACGGTGTCATAACAGATTACATATGCATAATTCTCCACGTATGTTTAATCGTGGGGGGGGGGGGGGGGGTACTTAGGGAGCACTTAAAATGGAACTGTAATGCTGTTTGCTTTAAGTGTGCAGCAATTATGGCAGACATGATTAGGTTATGAAATTGGACATGCAGAGTTCAGCTTGTGGTGATGGATGGTGTGTGTGTGTGTGTGTGTGTGCGTGTGTGTGTGTGTGTGTGTGTGTGTGTGTGTGTGTGTGTGTGTGTGTGTGTGCCTGAGTAAATATCATGCAGGCGTTGACCCAAAGTCTGTAGATTTAGAGCTTTGAATTGATTTCCAGCACCGATGAGGATTGTCAGAATCCACACAAAGCGTGGCGACATGCAGCCGGCTTACAGGATGGGCTTATTGGTCGCCACGGCGACGGCAGGTCCACGACATCGACAGGAACCTCAGTCAGACTACACGGTCCTGGTCAGGTGACTTGTGTACTAATTACAGCCCCGACACAATGCAGACAAATGTTAGTTCCTCGTGATGATTCCATCAATAAACGCTGCTTTTATAAACAGCATTTATTTCTCCTTTACTTTACTTGCTTTAACTTTGACTTTTCCATCAACATTTCTTCTTTTTTTATCTACATTCTGCTCCAGATATCGACCGTAGGAGGCAGAAAAACAAAAATCCAAAGATGGATATCTTTAAATAATAAAAAGCATAAACGTATTTCGCGTTTCTGCACGACTAGAGCACGGATGAATCTTCCCGAAGGCTCGGCCCGTTCCTCCCCGCCGCATGTGAAATTAACACAAGTATATTGGCCCGATGATTGCAATTCAATTCTAATGACATCGTCAGCCCACAAGTTCCACAACATAACCTTGACTCATCCACATCCATCATCCCGCTGCTGCTGCTGCTGCTGCTGCTGCTGCTAACCCCCCCCCTCACTCTGCCGTGTGATTGGCCGATCAGTGAATAGTGATGTCAGCGATGAGGCGGAATAGAAAGAAGGGAGACTGAAGACATTTAACACATGGACGGACTGACATTATTGATGAGGTCTTTGTTGTTTTTCCTTAAATGTACAATCATAACTTCAAAGATGAGGGATTTGATCGATGGGGGTCAGGGGGTTTTGGGGTGAGGGTCTGAAGTGGATCCCCCCCCCCCCCCCTCGTAGCGCTGGTCTTTTGTGTTTAACCAGCGAGGGTCACACGGCAAATTAAGCAGAGCCTCGGCCATCTGCTGAATGTGAGGTGGCTTTGTCTCCCCCGGGACCCTCGCTGGCCTCAACGCCCCACTGTCCATCACTGGAGGAGGGGGGGAGACAGAAGGGGGGGGGGGGGAGGCGAGAGGGGAGGAGAGGAGAGGAGGACAGAGGAGAAAAGAAGAGCGGAGAGGAGGAGATGAGGAGAAGGTTTTTGGTTTTCAAACTCCTTTTATTGAACTGTTGCACCAACAAATTAATTCCGTGACCTCAACAAAAAAATGAAATATGAGTAGGAGAGAAGAGGAGGAGATAGGAGAAGAGAGGAGAGGGGGGAGGTGGGGGAGAGGAGGAGAGGAGTAAACATGGTTGAGACTGAAGCAGAGGAAGAGATTAGGAGGAGTGAATTGGATTCGGAGAGGAAGATTGGAGGGGATGTCACTGAAGTGGAGGAAGAGGAGGAGAGGAGAGGAGGAGAGGAGGGGAGGGGAGGAGGGGAGAGGAGGAGAGAGGGGGGGAGAGATGTCGGTGAAAGACTTCAGAGGAAGTTCCTTTCGGGCTGAGAAACGATGATGAAACGCTTCGGAAAGGAAAGAAAAAAAACAGATACCTGTCCTGTTAGGGTCCGGAGGTGAAAGAATCCAACAAAACAAAAAAACACAGCGGACAGTGAGAGAGAGATAATAGGACTCGGACTGTGTGCCTCGCCCTCTCCTCCCCCCTCCTCCCCCCTCCATGGGGGAGAAGAGCAGCTCTGTTTCCTTCAGTGAGGACAGAATCTCTGGATTCCTCTCGCATAGTGAGAGCAGCACATCTGTGTCTGGGGTCATCACAGATATTCTCTTTGGGCCTTCAATTCAAAGAGTCTTTGTTTGGGTCTCTCTCTCTCTCCTCCATCCCTCCATCCCTCCATCCCTCCATTCAGCCTATTGAGTGGCTCTCAATAGGCATGGAAACAAGAAGTCTTTCACCCTCTCTCTCTCTCTCTCTCTCTCTCTCTTACAGCTCTTTTTTCCCCTCTGTCTCTTCCTCTTCCATGTTTTTTTTTCATCTTCATCATGCGGGTCCTCGCCGCCCCCGCCGCCACATGACTAATAGGGAACAGGAAGGAGTCAGACGCTTACCTAATTGTGCTTCAAGGTGACTCGCGAGTGCACATGGATGCTCCTCCGCCAACGAGGTAAACTCTGTGCAACGGGAGGAGACAAGGCCAAATGGGCTGGAATTGGCTCTAATAGCTTACCGGGACTCCTTTGTGGGTCTAGTCTGCCAAATCCTTTACACTTAGAGCAGACAGATAAAGCAGTAATCAAAGGCTCGGTGGAGCGGGGGAGGGGAGGGGGATACAGTAAATAGACAAAGTTTAAAGTTTGAAAGTGTTATTATCTTACTATGCCTGGGTCATCAGGGACGACGGAGTATTAGGGCCATTAGAGGTGAGAGAAGGGGGCAATATATATATATATATATATATATATATATATAATATTGCACCCCTCTCTTACATTCATATATTCACGTGTACATATAGCCGATATAAACAAGTTACTTGGTTCCGCTAACACCGGATGTTTGCCGTTGCTATGACAACAAGTGAAAGCTACCGCTAGCATCTTAGCCCAACTGCCCCGATCAATAAACACCCATAAAATGACAGTTTTTCCTCATATGAATAAAAGCAACAATAAGCTTCAACATCATCACCCTAAGGACCTTAACGAGGCGTTGTCACATGATGTCATGTATTAATTAGAAACATAAATGCGTGCATTCATGGGACGTTAGCTAGTTAGCTCGTAGCTCCGGGTTTTTCTCTACAGTGGCTCTAATCCAGCGTCGTAATCTGACTGTTAATCCCTCTGATACAGAGGAAGACGCCAGCAGGTGTCGTTGACACTGAATATTGAGGTTTGTAAGGTTAATAATAACATGATGAATGTGCCGGGGACATTTTACATTTTTAAAAATGCACGAATGGAAGAACTAAATGCTTTGTGTGTGTGTGTGTGTGTGTGTGTGTGTGTGTGTGTGTGTGTGTGTGTGTGTGTGTGTGTGTGTCGCCGCTCCGCGATGGCAGCCATTAGACAGGAGTAAGGCAGCCATGATGAATCGGCACTTAGCCCAGGGAAGCGCACTTGCTCAATGGGCTGTGAATCTCCTGCTGCCACTGTCAGCCGGCGGAATGTTAAATAAAGTTATTTGAATATTTGTAATATTAATGTGCCGGCGTGTCAAAAGCCCAGTGAAGCTTAACGGAGGGAGGAAATATGAGGAGGATTCATACGGTTCGGGGCCGTGGGGGGGATAACGAATTAACCCGACTAAATAAATACATCATCACGGGCAAGAGAACCAGAATCCATGAGTTAAATAACTATGAAACCAGAAAACATGCTGGATAATAATAGGTCATTATGTTATGTATGTGTGTATATATATATATATATATAGAAGGATTCTCGTGAGCCGCTATGATCTGTGCAGGAATGTCCCGCTGAGATAAAAAATAAAAAAGAGAAGCAATAAGCTTTGAGGATGGTTAACTAATTACAAAAAGAAGACAAAATATAGTAAAGGGCCTCATAAAATCAGACTGCCGGCTTTATAGACTCCCCGGCAGGCATTTATCTGCTCAGAAGATGTTGTTCCCCAAAGGAAGGGGGGGGGGGGGGGGGGGGGCTAAATGAAGAACAGGCAGTCCAAAAGTTTTGAATTGCTTTTTCACGGCGCGGCGTTTCCCCCCGTTTCACTCGGAAGGAAGCATCCTTCACTTTTAAGAGTCCAGACGTCAGAATCATTAGTTTACCGGGGGAGTTTTAATCACTCCGTGTATAAGACTACAACCATCATATCACTTTAATGAAAAAAAAAATCACTGTGTATCAATCACTCAGCTGGTGACCATGACAACGGGGATGAGACGGGGGTCCAGAACACCAAAAACCCATCAAACCAGTGTTTGTGAGACTCTGGAGTCGAGCGGGGGGACGGCTTCGTGCTGGCGGTGGAGGGAGCCGGGCGTCTCCGCTCGATAGAACAGGGAGGCCATCAAATATTTAGCAGATTGCTTACATAGCCGAGGGGGAGAGAGAGGGAGAAACGGGGGAGAAACGGGGGAGGGGGGGGGGCACCAAAATGGCTCGTGTGGGAGTCGGTAATGAGGATGGCATGCTGGCATCGTCGTTACAGAGCACAACATCTCTACATGGTCTCACACACACACACACACACACACACACACACACACACACACACACACACACACACACACACACACACACACACACACACACACACCATGCTACCTGTCACTAATTAAAACATATAGATTAGAGAAAGTTCAATCAGGTAAAGGGAGGTTCACACACACACACACATTAAGTTTAACACACACACACACACAAGCAATTGCAATTAGGCTAATTTTCTCCATCACAACTAACTAATCACGACGTGAACAAGTAAAGAATTATTCATGTCTCACTTACAAAAAGCATTTCTATTCTTTTGCAGCGTTTTCTTTCAAATAAAAGCGTTGTTGTTCCACGCGTCCATGTTTACTTTGTTATTTTGACGGCGAAACATTAAATATAAATGACGTCCTCAGGCAGTTTGACATCAAGCGAGACTGATTATTACGTCATCTGCTGTGTTAAGTTAACCATTGATGTTAATGTATAATGTTTACAAACTCGCACATACACCAAATGGCCAGTAGGGGAACCGTTCATCTTCCTCCCATCACGTTCGCACCACGTCGTGAGATTGTGGCTCAAAAACAAGCCGTTCCTCGCCGTGCTGATGATTTCCCAGCATGCCTTTCTCGCGTTGCTCTCTATGAGGGGGAATGATTCCAGCGTGATCATCTCATATTGGTTTTGTTCCCGTTGCTGTTACTTCATCTCTAATGGGCGATTACTTCAGGGCCGATGCTGAGGCCATGTTATTGCACCAACCTGCCCCCCCCTCCTCAAATTGATTGGTTGCCCGTCGTCCTCGACTTCACCAGCACTTTAATGTGATATTCCCCTTTTTAAATAATGGATTACAAGCCGGAGAAAAAGAGACTTTGTGGAAAATAAGAGGTTGAGATTGCTCTTATTGGAGGAGATGGGGGGGGGGGGGGGGTGTCTCTGGAGAGCGAACTAGTTGTGATAGAAACGACAGCATCATCCGTTTCTGTGTGTGTGTGTGTGTGTGTGTGTGTGTGTGTGTGTGTGCCGTGAGGCTCGAGGTCAAACTACACAACGCTGCTTTTAATGCCACTCCATGCTGCAGCTACACGCTAACAGCGGCCGCCGGCGCCACGGGCTGCTTCCTTCACAGCTCGCGTAGCGCCGGCGTTTCCATCGGAGGCGAGATGTGTCAAACAGAATGCTGCAGGAAGTCGGCCTCGCCACGGGTGCTTTAGCGGAGGAAGCCAGGGGGATTGTGGGAATTAGTGGAAATATACATCTCCTCCTCTGTTCAAAGAGGCTTTTGTAGATAGGGAAGTGTGTGTGTGTGTGTGTGTGTGTGTGTGTGTGTGTGTGTGTGTGTGTGTGTGTGTGTGTGTGTGCTCGGGGAAACCTCACACTCCAATTACTGGGCTCGGAGTGTGTGTACGTTTGAAGTATTAATAAGGAGTATTCTCGGTGAACAAAGAGAGACGTGGATCAGTTAAATACATATTGATCTGGTGAAAAGCTGAAGGTTTGTTTGCATTAGAGGACGACGAGGTGAGTCGGCTGATTGTGGATATGAAAGTCCTGCAGCGAACGATGTTTCACATGTTTAACCTTCGACGCCGTAGTCCACAGACGGCAGCTCAGACATGGAGAGGAACCAGTAATATCAACCCAACGACGTGCGTTAGAACGGCATCATAAAAGACGATTCACCGGGTTCCATTCAAGCACATTTCACAAGGATGGAAACTCATTGATATGACTCGCTTCAATATGCTGAGTCAAAGACACTAGAAACGAGGTGTTTTAAAAAACAAGCCATGTTTAATAAACCGCGGTCCCATCGGTCAGATGACCGTTTAATTTGATATTTAAACGCAACTCTTTTCAACTGTGCATCAAAAGCATCATATTTGTCTCATGATAGGATTCTTGTTTAGGTCAAAATACAAATATTTGGCTTTTTTTTCCCATCAGTTGGACACCACAATGATCGGAATAAAGATCCACAGATCTACCATCAGGTAAAATGAAATCGAGGCGGCAAAGTGAGTTTCAGTAACGAGCGAAGAAGCAACTTTTACCTCCTCGTTTTCATTTGAAAGTCATTTCCACCCGTGTGTGTGTGTGTGTGTGTGTGTGTGTGTGTGTGTGTGTGTGTGTGTGTGTTGTGTAGGACGTAGAGCAGTGCAAGAAGGATACAGTTCACACAGTGTGTGCTTTGTAGATATGTGGCACTCTCATATCTGTTTATTGATCAGAAGCAGATGTGCGTCAATCAATCTTATCTGAGCTGCACACACTCTGCCGCTCGCCTCCCGAGGCCGGTCGGGAGCGCCCCGAGCCACTCGCACGATCATCACACACCCTCAGCCAACGTGTGTGTGTGTGTGTGTGTGTGTGTGTGTGTGTGTGTGTGTGTGTGTGTGTGTGTGTGTGTGTGTGTGAGAAGGTGCGGAGCGTAAAGGTGCATTAGAGGACAGACAGGAAGGCAGAGAAAGTGACAGCTTGAGTTGGGAAAAAACCCCGGATTAACCTCGTCTTTATGCGAGCGCCATTATCTATTCCTCAGAACTTCGGCGGCGGCGGCATCACAGCGAGGCGGCATCAAACCCTCGCGCCATCTGCGGAGGAGGCTGCACAGAAGGCGGCCGCTCGCTACAGATTAAGAATCAATGCTAATGTGCCTTTCTAGCGCGCCGGAGGTGGATGTGATCAAGGGGGAGAAGCGCGGCGCATCATGCTCGGCAAAAACGCATGAAACAAAAAAAGGATCAATTCAAACGTTCCAATGAGGCGGAAAAGAAAAGGATAGCTGCGATCCACCGCACGCCGCCGGCACCGAAATAGCACAAACACATGTCACCTGTCTACTGTGAAGTGACTCGTTCTATTCTGAGCCGTCCGGCGTGTTCGGAAGCACAACTTGCAAAAGTATGACGGCGTTTGAGGGCCACTGTAAGAAAAGAAAAAACGGAGTCGAGATCCATCTGGGCGTGGCTGTGCCTGCTGCCATGGACTACTACTGTTGATACCATTGCTTCTGTTAATACCACCTCTACTGTTAATGCTACTACTACTATACTACCAACACCAAGTGCAGCTGGAACCCAAGGGCCTGGGCTGCACCAGATTTCTGCCTAAAAGCCTATTAAGGCAGTTTTTTCTCGCCACTGTCGCTGTAACGCGTGATGTTGGGAAATCTTGAGTGTATTCTAGTCCTGCTCAATGCGTTAAGTGTCCTGAGATGACTTCTGTTGTGATATGTAACTATAAATAAAATTGAATTGAATTGAATTGAATTGAGAGAGGGGGGCAATATTTAGAGAAAAGAAGTCGCAAATTTGCCACTTTATACAGATATATAGCCGATATAAACAAGTTGCTTGGTTCCACTAACAGCAGATGTTTGCCGTTGCTAAGACAACAAGTGAAAGCTACCACTAGCATCTTAGCCCAACCACCCCGATCAATAAACACGTTGTCACACGTTGGGATGATTGATTAGAAACATACAAGTACATTCAGGGGAAGTTAGCTAGCATAGATGCCGGTTGTTAGCAAGGTAATAAATTCGCAAATTTGCCCTTTTTTTCTCTGAATATTGCCCCCTCCCTCGGCTCCGTTTTGTTTGTTTTTTTAACCAAATAAAATGAGACTCACCTCGGCACACGTTGCCGTTGTCGGGCTCGAACCCGGCCTTGCAGGTGCAGCTGCCGATGGGAACCATCCACTCCCCGTCCCCGTTGCAGTACAGCTTTATGGGGACGTCCACCTCCTCGGAGTTGGGGATGCAGACCCCTCTGGCGATCACCAGCGAGGTGCTCTCGGCCCCCGTCATGGTCTCCGGGAAGATGGCGAAGTTCTGGACCACGCTGGGGCACTTCTTGTAAAACACACGGACCGACAGCAGAGACATGCAGGCGCCGTAGTCCTGGAACGCCAGGTAGAAGCCGTTTTTGGACAACGGGCCGAAGCTCCGCACCTCCGTGTTCACCTTCATGAGGCGCCCGCCGAAGTCCACCTGCGAGAAGCTCTCGTCGGCGGCGATGGTGTCCACCTTGAGGTAGGGCGCCTCCATCCAGAAGGCGGTGCCCTTGGTGGCGATGACGGCGTCCGTCTCGTAGTAGTAGAGGTTGAAGGTCTCCTTGCAGGAGCCGGGCACGTTGGGGATGGAGCTGCAGTCGCGCACCGTGAAGCGGATCTCCACGTAGATGCGCTGCGCCCCGCGGCGGTCGATGAAGGTGGTGAGCAGCCAGTTGTTCTGGCTCGGCTCGAAGACGTTACACACCTGGTAGGTCCGGATGGTGTTGAGGTTCTCATCGTAGCCGCTCACCTCCTCCCACTGCAGGACGGAGAAGCAAACAGAGCACACTTAATCTTTGTCATCGACTTAGTTTTACGTGATATTCTGATATTGAGAATCTGCACACAGATCAGTAATCTGCCCGACGGCGCCGAGGCGACTTCCCGGATTAACGGCGAGGGAAACAACGTCATTTCTCTTTCTGAGTGATAAACAATTGTTTGCGAGTGCAGCAGCGACGTAAACACCACGTCTGGGTCTCCAAACACGGCCGCTGCATGTGCACTGTTTAAGCACAAAGCCCGTAATGACTTTGGACGCGCTGCTGTTTGCGAGCGTGGCTCGCCACCGAGTCCGTGCATCACGGAGTACGGCGTGGAACACGTTTAAAGATTATGCACTAGTGAATTACAATTAGACAAGACTGCCACATGGACGGGAGCCGGCCTGATAGAAAAGCCTGCAGACACGACTGAAATTTCACTGCAGGCCATTTTCTTGCAGGTGCGACCCAGAAAGTGTGTTTGGACGAGCTTCAGAAGCCCCTCGGGGGTTTTAACGGCACCAGAATCACGATGAAACTCTGCCATTTGCATTTGGCTGGAATCACTGAGCATCAGGGAAGAAGAAATTAACGGAAATGGAAAAAAAAAAAGATGCTCCTCTCCGAGCTTGCTTTCAGACGACAATTTATTTTTAATAACTGTCCAGCTGCACAAAAAGCTGATCGAGTTCAAGATGTGATATTTTAATTTGTGGTGTGTGTGTGTGTGTGTGTGTGTGTGTGTCGAGCAGACAGGAGAAAAAAAGGGACATAAAAGCAGTATGGATTGCGACAGTCACATAAAAGCCACGCTGACTTGAAATTAATATTTCATGGAGCAGAGAGTGGTTTGAAACAGTTTTGAACATTTCTCTCCTCAGATCACTTCCCGTGTCTGGAACAACAACACTCTATTCTTTATACTCCACCTATCGAATCCAGGGGGGGGGGGGGGGGGGGGCCCTCAGCTCGCAGATTTGCTTCTCCCGCCCCCCCGCCGCCGGCGGCGATGACAGTGAAGGTGGTGAACAATGATGGTGAAATGCTTGGCGATATGTGCAGAAGCTCTGGGTCAGGTGGGGGCAAGGAGAGAGGAGGGGGAGGAGGGGGGACAGTGACACCGCCGACATGATAAACGAGTTTACGGAAATCTGAGGTGCAAATTAAAGCCTTTTTTCTCCCTCAGAGCCCACTTCGCTGTGCTCCTCCCCCCTCTCCCCCCCCCCCCCCCCCCCGGTCTCGGCTCTGTAATGACCATTCATCAGCATTACAGCAGCCTGTCCCTTTCAGCGCTGCCTGTTCATTAATACAGCCGCCCTCGGCTCCTCGGCACCCGTCTGCTCCGGTCTAGAAGGGGGTCCTCACCGCCCCTCGTCTAGCCAAATGACCACCATCTCTCACGCCAAAAAGGACGAGGCCCGAGGCGTCTCTTGTAATGCCCGTTTGGAAATGTGTCCAGATAGTCAATGGCTCATGCAATAATGAACTGCAATTTCACATTTTTTTTTTCTCCTCCTCGGTAGATATTCAGTGTCAAAGACAAACTATCGCAGGTGCATCGGTCACTTAGCAGGAGACGTGGTGACACAGTTTCCTCACATCACGGTATTCATCTGCTACTGTGTGTGTGTGTGTGTGTGTGTGTGTGTGTGTATAATTTGATGCTTTCCTGGCCACATATCGATTCTCGGCCGTTGTTTTTCACTGCCGGAGAGCTCGAGGCCACGCGGCACGTTTCTGCTTCTGTCGGTGCAAAAACATTTGATTGCTCCAGAGTATCAACGCCGCTATCAATCCTTCAGCGTCCGATCATTCGTCCCGTTCCGACAACGCCGAGACGTGTGCGACACGTGCATTTAAGAAGCTATCTAGCAGCAACGAGCCCCGCGGTCACCATCCATACTTCTAGGGTTTGTTATCCATTCCTCCGCTCCTCTGCAGACCTTTTACATTTCATCATTCAAATGCAATCTGCCTGCAGCACCGTGCTGCGTGACATCTCCCCGACCTCGCCGCGGAGCAGGAAGAAGAGGAGGCATCGTCACCCGTCACCTTCGCCGATAATGGGATTCTGTGGTCCTTGCATCCATTTCCTCTCCAAGGATTTGTGCGTACCGTAACGCTGTTAGTCCTGCCCCGAGGATATATTTAGTGCGCGGGTTACGGACGGGATCCACACATTCATAAATCGGCTCGTGATCCGTGATCTTCGGCCCTCTTTTTGGTCTCCTCCTCCACGTTTTCTAAGAGACGGCTCTTATAAAGCAGGAGGACGTGGATGAAAACATCACATGGGAGTCTTTTAACGCGCCTCCATTAAGTCGGCTCTCTTCCAGTTAGTTTTACTACACATGTCTGCGCCGCCGTGTCTGTTTTCATCCCGACCCATCTCCCAACCTTCTTAACGTAAATCTACGCCAACTAGAATGTTCCCATCGGCTCAGCTCTAATAGCTCTGCTTCTTGTGTTGCTGGTAATGCAGCAGACGCACTCCTCTCCCCCCGTTGATTGTGTGTCATTATGGGGAGGCTCTGTTTTATGGAGGAGATGGAGGAGCTATGGATTCACAGAGCACTTAATGTTTGTGTTAATGACCGGTCACAGCCAGCTGAGCTGGAGGCCGAGCGAGGAGAGGGAGACGTGATGGATAGAAGAAAAATGGGAGGAATGGAGGATGATATATTCAGGCTGATGATGTCCCCCCCCCACCACCCCGTTCCCACAGCCTCAGCTCGCTGCCATCAAGGCCGACGATACGCTGCACTCATAAAAGGCCACTCATCACATTGATCTCCTGCCATTACCTTCAAAGGCTAGAATAACACCGAGCAGCTCGGACGGCCGCGGTCTCGCTCTGACAGAGGACCATCCAGCAGGGACACGGGGGCAACACCTGTGGTGCATGATGGGAGAAATGGGCCGGACTAACGAGTCATTTGAAGCGAGAATCCACTGGAGCTCCATCCAGATACCACGAAGGCAACGGAAGAAGGAGAAGGAGTCTGGTCTGAAAACGGGACAGAAGGTCATAAAGACCAGGTTCCTCCACATCCACCCTCTAGAGGGCGCTGTGACTCGCTGTTCCAGGGGCTCATTACTACTTCAACTCGAGGAACACTTCCTGTGCCCCCAAATGTCCCCCGTCCAGAGGGTTGTATCTTCTAACACAGTGAATGAAAAGACTATCAAACAGCCTCCACCATGCTTTCATGCACAAACATGAAATACAGAAGTCACAACTACTTGAATACATAACAAACACTGTTCAAAACTATTCAGTCACATATTCAAGCATCAATCAGAAGGCTGAATTTCAGGAACAAACCCGGTTTTCATGCAAAACACATGAATAAAAAAGCTAATCCTCAAATTATCGCCACCTACAGGTAAGGAGTGTGAATAGATGGCACTCCGCTGCACAAAAAAGGCCTTAAACGGGCCGCGACCCACCAGTTGAGCACCACTGGTACAGACAAGGACTGGTTCTGACATTGCTGGCCTCAAAGCTGCTGCAGCTTTCTGACAAGCAGTCAAACAGAAGTGATGTTGTAACATACTGAAGTAACCAAACACTCAGCAGCTTGTCACTATTTCATTATATTCTTTATATGAGTCTTTTTTTTTGGCATTTTCACTCTTTATTTTGTCGTTTCGTTTCCCGTGACTCCATTTTTCCAGGGATTTGGTGGAAGGAGGTCGACGGTTGGCACAAAATGAACTTCAGGGAATAAAGTCAGAGCAGTAGGACTTCTTCTTCCTCCCCGACGTGCTGTAACTCTACCCCGACCGTACCAACCAGCCAGAAGGCTTGGCAGCCGAGACGTCTGGCTTCACTCCGCGTTCATGCAGACGTGGTCCTGACTACTTTAATCTCATAATTCAATGGCAGTCAATCCCAGCGAGTTGGAGCACTGTAAGCGGGGCCGATCTTTAACATCCTGATCCTCGGCGGAGTCCCACTCTTTCACCGCTTTGCAAAAATCCATCAGCACCAGTTAATACTCCGACATAGCCGATGATGCGGACGAGCCGCCCTGAGCATTTCCACATTGCCTGGAAAAAAAGGTCTACAAAATGCCACCGCAAATAGCAGACGAGCGCCTTGAAACTGTTTCTGGAACAGTCATCAAAACGGCCATTATTCAGTCTGACGACGGGCTTTTTACAGCCGGACCCGGGGCAGGCCGGGCACCAAACAGCCGAATGCAAGCGCTCCACCTTCCTCCCGACTTTGTCCCAGACTCCGCTCCGCCAACCGGATGATTTGTGACCTTGTGCCCTTCTTCAAAAGGAGGGTCGCTTCATGTTTCCCCTTCCCTTTCTTGTGTTCATGTCATGTTTCCCGCCAACAACAAGGGAGAACCAGCACTTTCCAACCCTACCTCGTTCATCTATCAATGCGGAACTAGAACATGTGGGTGGAGGCAAGCAGGAGATTGCTTTTCATACTACAGGCTGAGGATGGACGTTTCAATAATGAACCTATTTGTTATTCATGACACAACACGGCATCGTACTGAGGCAGCGAAAGTAAACCTTCATAGAATCCATTTTTTAATAATTAGGCATGAATAAATCAGCATCTAAAGTGCTGGCTTCGGATGTTAAAAAAAAGAAGAGAAGAGGAAAAGAACAGGGACTGGCAGGCGTTCAGGTGAAACTCACAGATTTGTAAAAGGCCAAGGTCTCGGAAGGACACTGGATTATAGCCGGACATGAAAGCTGAGATAGGGATTGAACTCTTTTACGCCCCGGCTGAAAGATGCTCTTCCCCTATTTTGTTGTTGTAAAAGCTCCACCGCCAACAGTAATCACAAGACGGACAGCTTTTTCTTTCCACAGGCTGATACGACCCCCTCCCTCCCTCCCTCCCCTCCCACCCCCTCCTGACTTAATGAGGATATTTGCATTTCAACCTTTAGGTCTCCTCCTCGCAGTCAGAACAACGGACAAGTCATGTCAGGCAACAGTTGCTTTGCTTTGGCAATAATAACTGCAGCTCCATTTACTCACATCGCCTTCACACACACACACACACACACTCACACACACACACACACACAAAATCAGACCTCTAAAATATGCAGTGGCATGATTGCTATTATCATTTCTGATCAGCTGTGTTATTGAATGAGGGCTGCTGTCTGGAGCGCCGGGTTGCATGGGAATGATTATTTGGCGGGTGGTTGGGGGGGTTGGGGGGGGGGGGGGGGGGTATCTGTGGCCTGGTTCTGCCCGGCTGGATGTGATGGATGGGGGCTGGAAACGGTGATGTCTGAAACCCCAGATCTCCACACCCACTCTATAATTACACCCACAGTCCCACCGAGTCCCAAAACAGAACCGCCGTCCGCCCGCATCACCATGAAGATCCGCCCCCCCACCTCCCCTGGCCACGCCCCCCCGATCAATACTTGCACTGGACTGAGTTGATGTTTGCTGCTGCTTGGCATAAACACAGAGAAGTATTAGTGGCGGCGGTGCCGGCGGCTGTCAGACCGAATGTTTCTAGCGTGAAATGTGTTGGACGTGCTCCCGACGTGTCTTTGATATGGCCTGTTTGTTTGCGTTTCCTCAGATCCTCTAAGAGATGGAATCACGCTGCGTTCATTCAAACGAACAATCCACTCCGCTTTGAAGCTGATGTTTGTCGATGGAGCGGCTGGTGAACGCGTCCCACCTCCGTACGTAGACGCTCCTGTACTGTTCAGAGACGACGGCGGATTAACATGAACGTGTAAATGTTAACCGCAGGCAGTTTATCTTCATTCGTTCCTACAGAAGATTTAAAATATGAAGCGTATTGACACAAACAGCTTCCACAAGGCTGCTTATGTAGCTCATACATCTAGTTCTCTTTAAAAGGGAGAACTGTTAAATACATTTGAAAACACACAAGCTTGTTCCACCTCACATTTCATTAGATTCTGACATCTACAGGGACATTTTCAACCAGTAATTATTCATTTTGAATGCTGAGAAATACTTTTTTTTTAAATGTCTGCAGGTCTTTGTGGAGTCAAATCATCCTATTTTTACACAGTTCTGATATACGGCCTGCAAGTTAACCGGTGGGGAAGTGTTGGAAAGTTTCATGAACTCCAGCAGGTATTTTAAAAACAACAAGGTGAAGGTAATTGTGTTTCCTGAAGACTTTAATCTCAGGAGGTAACGCCCACTCAGAGAAACCAGCGGCTCTCAGGGCTTTTTATTTTTTTCCCTTTCCAGCAGAAACATCTCCGCTAGTTAAAGGCCATGAAGAACTATCTGACGGGCTCGACCTCGGCGAGGAGGAGGACGAGTTAATGATTCACCGCGACCGGCGTGGACGTACGTTGGAATCGGAGATGAGGAAAAGGTATAGAAGTAATGGATGGTTTTAACAAGAGGACGAGAGGGAAGGGAAATGAAGGAGTGGATGCTGTCTCT
>NC_139918.1:25129160-25173601 GCF_963514095.1 Eutrigla gurnardus
GACACACAGACAGACAGACACACAGACAGACAGACAGACACACAGACAGACAGGAAGTCACCACTGCACTGTGATGGAAGGACTGGATGTGTTACTATTCTGACCTCAGATCAGATCCAGCGGTCCGGCTGACCAGAACGAACCCGGTCTGCCATGAACATGACAGCCGCGTGCATGTGCACGTGCACGTGTACGTGCACTTAAAGTCCGCTTTCTATTTTTAGTTTAGAAGGAGTTACTGTATGTGTGTTAACGTGTGTGTGTGTGTGTGTGTGTGTGTGTGTGTATTCCTTTCACCTGGCCACTGAAGCGCAGCCAGCATGTTGTTACTTCACCTCTCATCCCATTTCAGCTCCACCTGCAGGTTCAGAGTTCACCTCCCTCTCTCTCTCTCTGTCTCTCCCTCCCTCCATCATTCCCAGCTCTTATTCTCTCCATTCAATCAGCCTTCCTCTCTACCTTTAGCTGTTTTTTCCTCCCCTTACTTTCCCCAGTTTACTTTCCCTCCTGCATTCCCTTATGCCCTGTCGAGCCACTGCCCGTCTGCCTGCCTGCCTGCCTGTCTGCCTGCCTGCCTGTCTGTCTGTCTGTCTGTCTGTCAGGGTCCTGAATAATTGAGGTGTATTGAGTCTGGTCAGCAGATGGTGAGATGGCTGTTAAGGATCTATCTGTGCTCTTTAGGAAGCGCTGAGTGCACGCTGACACCTGTCCACTTCAGACCCAGAGGAGCTCCGGCTTCACCCTCAAGCCCCGCCTCCTCCCCCGCCACCGCCGCCCTTCTGCCTCGCTAACGTACTTTAAGTTATGTGTGAGCACACACACATGGAGACAGACGGAGGAGAGTAAACACAAACAACCACGTCAGGATGAGGAGCTCCGCCGTCGCCCTCCGTTAACCTGCAGGACGGATGGATAACTGCTCAAACACCCCCCCCCGCTCCCCCCCCCCCGCCCGTTTCCTGTCCGTCGTGCCCCACGGCGTTTATCCTCCACAGCTCTGCTCACTTGTCTCCCCTCTTAATCCCTCTTCTCCCCCCTCCTCCCCCTCCAAACACAGCCCTGCTTCCACACGCTTCACAGCACCGACCGCCTCCGTCAGCACCGCCACGCCACCCAGCCCCCCCCCCCCCCCACCCGGTCTCACCTCAAAGCCTGATCTCTGTCCACACACACACACACACACACACACACACACACACACACACACACACACACACACACACACACACACACACACACACACACACACACCTTTAGCTGAATGTGGCAGTTCTATGGTTTCTCCTAATCTCTCCCTCCTCACACCCACTTTGCTGAACCTGCAGCCCTTCTCACCCCCCCCCCCCTCACCCCCCCCCCCCCCGAGATCCAAACGTCTCCGTTTAAAAAAACGTCCGTCTTAAGTTGTCGTTGCTGTTTTTAACAGCGTGAAGAAACAAGGAGGGAAAGCTGGTAGAAGTCACGACAGCGAGGAGATAAAGAATAATATGTCGGAGCATATGGACCGACGCTGACTCTCCACTGTGTGTTTATGCTTTTTATGTCTTTGTATTTCCCTGCGGGACACCACAGTGCTACGGGCTAGTTAACATTACGATCCTCTTTGCCAGCGTGTCTTTCCTAAGCACCGTTCTTTAACTCCTCGCCGTCCTCATCGCTCGTCCGCTTGTCCACCGTGCACGCGGGGCTCAGATTAGTGGGAGAAACCAAGCAGGACATCGGAGTTATACACAATTACACCCACAACAGAAGTGCTTACACGTTGAATTGCTGTGTAATGTGGTTTCCTGCCTGGAATCAGCATCGGGAGATTGTTTAATAGTATTTAAATGAACATGTTATGAATGGAGCATTTTAACTGTTTGGGCATTTATTATTATTGTGTTTCTACATTTAACAGAAAGTTTACTTTTAAAACTAAATCATGCCATGGTTCCTGTTTTTAATGACTTTAGGTTTTACTTTAGGCCTGGATTTAATCATGTTGGTTCACATGATGAACGACTAGAGAGACAGACAGGTCACCGGTCTATCACAGGGCTGACATGTAGAGACAGACAGGTAACCAGTCTATCTGACATGTAGAGACAGACAGGTCACCAGTCTATCACAGGGCTGACATGTAGAGACAGACAGGTAACCAGTCTATCACAGGGAGACATGTAGAGACAGACAGGTAACCAGTCTATCACAGGGCCGACATGTAGAGACAGACAGGTAACCAGTCTATCACAGGGCTGACATGTAGAGACAGACAGGTAACCAGTCTATCACAGGGAGACATGTAGAGACAGACAGGTAACCAGTATATCACAGGGCCGACATGTAGAGACAGACAGGTAACCAGTCTATCACAGGGCTGACATGTAGAGACAGACAGGTCACCAGTCTATCACAGGGCTGACATGTAGAGACAGACAGGTCACCAGTCTATCACAGGGCTGACATGTAGAGACAGACAGGTAACCAGTCTATCACAGGGAGACATGTAGAGACAGACAGGTCACCAGTCTATCACAGGGCTGACATGTAGAGACAGACAGGTAACCAGTCTATCACAGGGAGACATGTAGAGACAGACAGGTAACCAGTCTATCACAGGGCTGACATGTAGAGACAGACAGGTAACCAGTCTATCACAGGGAGACATGTAGAGACAGACAGGTCACCAGTCTATCACAGGGCTGACATGTAGAGACAGACAGGTAACCAGTCTATCACAGGGAGACATGTAGAGACAGACAGGTAACCAGTCTATCACAGGGAGACATGTAGAGACAGACAGGTAACCAGTCTATCACAGGGAGACATGTAGAGACAGACAGGTAACCAGTCTATCTGACATGTAGAGACAGACAGGTAACCAGTCTATCACAGGGCTGACATGTAGAGACAGACAGGTAACCAGTCTATCTGACATGTAGAGACAGACAGGTAACTAGTCTATCTGACATGTAGAGACAGACAGGTAACCAGTCTATCTGACATGTAGAGACAGACATGTAACCAGTCTATCATAGGGAGACATGTAGAGACAGACAGGTAACCAGTCTATCTGACATGTAGAGACAGACAGGTAACCAGTCTATCACAGGGCTGACATGTAGAGACAGACAGGTAACCAGTCTATCACAGGGCCGACATGTAGAGACAGACAGGTAACCAGTCCATCAAAGGGAGACATGTAGAGACAGACAGGTAACCAGTCTATCTGACATGTAGAGACAGACAGGTAACCAGTCTATCTGACATGTAGAGACAGACAGGTAACCAGTCTATCACAGGGAGACATGTAGAGACAGACAGGTAACCAGTCTATCTGACATGTAGAGACAGACAGGTAACCAGTATATCACAGGGCTGACATGTAGAGACAGACAGGTAACCAGTCTATCACAGGGAGACATGTAGAGACAGACAGGTAACCAGTCTATTTCCACTTCTCTGCCGTTCTACTGGGACTCCTGTTATATCTGGCACAGTGCATTATGGGAAATGAAAAAATGACAGAAAACATCGGAGGGAAACGAAGAAATCCGTCCGACTGCAAAGAACGATGGAGAGAAAAGATCGGCCGTTATGAGGGAATATAATAACGATCTGTTTCCTCTCCGCAGCATCACACACTACGTCCTCCGGTTCACACCAGCGGAACTAATGACACGGCTTCTGCAATCCTTCAGAATTAACCCGTCAGGTCACACACACACACACACACACACACACACACACACACACACACACACACACACACACACACACACACACACACACACACACACACACACACACACACACACACTTCGTATGAACTCCTGAAGGAGAAGTTACTAAAGGAAATTAATGAGATGTATCCAATGGCGCAGGGACAACGCGGTGTGTGTGTGTGTGTGTGTGTGTGTGTGTGTGTGTGTGTGTGTGTGTGTGTGTGTGTTTGTGTGTGTGTGTGTTACAGAGGAAGTTATCAGGTAACCACTTGGGCATACAAACAAACATAGTATTTTTTTTACGACACACTCTTGGGCCCGTTCACCCCCCCGACAGGCCTCGGTTATCACATTTACCTCCAGCTGACTCGTAGCTACATGAGAGGAGACACCTGTGTGGAATACATATATCCAATATATCGGATTATCAATTAATTTTCCAATCAACGAACCGGAGCAGCAGCAACCCTCGAAGGTGAGCGCTGCACATTTGGAAATGATTTGATATCAACCAGGTTGGACGTAATTCAATTTTGAAACTTTCACCCGACGTTAATCAATTAAAAACTGAATTTAGTGTGTGTGTGTGTGTGTGTGTGTGTGTGTGTGTGTGTGTGTGTGTGTGTGTGTGTGTGTGTGTGTGTGTCGGTGAGAGTGTATTCTCCCAACAGCCTCTCTCTCCACCTCGACCTCTACACCGAAGAACCTAACGATGATGTTTCTAAAGCGGGAGTCAAACAGCCAATCAACAGGCTGCTAAATAATTAATGTGCAATCACAACCAGGCCGTATGAATACAATATCAGTCATTTGTGTTATCTTAAGTTTAATCACGCTTTATTTACACAGTAAAAAAAAATGCATTTAAAGGAGTACTTCAGCCATCTGCATGAAGCTTTGCATCGTTAGAAACCCGCCTATAGGGGGCAGCACCCACTGAGACTACAGACCTGTTACAGACCAGTGAGAGGAACTGAACCTGTCCTTTTAGAATAAAAATGCCACTCTCTGGCCTGCAGAGCAGTGCATTGTGGGAGTTGATGTCTTCCATCCACATGCAGCAGAAAGTCACTGTCTGCCTTTCCACGGTCCAGGTTGTTTTTAGTTAATCCTCCGTTTGGACCGCCACACTCTCGATGTTTAAAACGGAGCCAACGCTCTGTCGAAAAGCCGTAAAAAAGACCTTCACACGCGTGTAAAACGCCTCATAAAGACCCAAAGAGCCAGAAAAAGCAGGGAAACGGACGCCGCCGTCCTGGACGGCTCCTCCTCCACGCTATCAGTGATGGAGCTGCTCGATGAATTTATTGAGTTACAGCGCGGAGAACAAGGCCTCCAAATGATCTGTAAGTCCATTAGTGTAATAGGACAATCATACTTCTGATAGTGTGATTCTTTCAGGCACATTCTGATGAGATGGCACTTCCTTCCATTTCCACTCCTTTCATGTGCATGAAACTACCCTGAAAGTTGGAAATAGTTCCCCTAAAATTGAAAAAAAGCCCCGAGCGTTTCCATCCTCTCAGCTCCTCACCCCCCGTTTCATCCTAATACCTCCACTTCCCTGCATAAATGTATCATCACGGTATCATTATGCCAATGGTAGCCCCCCCCCTCCCAGCCCCCCAGCCTCCATTTACAGGGACTTAGGTACTGTGTTCTGGGGCTTACGTGGTCCCATTATGTCATTAAGTCATTATGAGCCGGGACAGAGGGAAAATAATACCCATAATAGGAGCTACATTGAGCTCTACTTAAGTCTATCCTCCCATCCTGCTGCCTTCCTTCCTGTCCGGTTTGTCTGGCTGCACATCAGTTCAGGTTACATGTCGTCGTCCCAACAGGATAGTAAACTCCTCACACACGTGTGTGTGTGTGTGTGTGTGTGTGTGTGTGTGTGGTAGCCCACTCACCCCAGAGTTAGGATACGCGGTCCAGCCCAGCTCAGCCGTGGCCACCCGAGTGTCCATCACGGTCTCTGCAGAGAAGAGAGAGAAAAAAAATCTATTTTGAGTATCATTCCACGACGTTGAGCGGCGTTCAAGCCCCAGTGATCACATGACACAATCGTTGATGAACAAGAGAGGAAGACGAATCCTTTCTTTGGCTGCGTTTCATCCGTCTCCTGCTACGACTCGTGTTGAGACAGGAGACGGGGGGAAACAAAGCGCTGGCACTTTGCTGGGATGGAGCGTCTGAGAGCTTCCTGTCACGCCGCTAAACTCCTTTTGTGCCGTTTTCTCCGCGTGACAGCGGCGAGAACCTACAGGCGGCGCCGTCCTGCCTTTGTTTGCACGCCTGCGTGCGTTTGCACGATGCGTTTGGTGTTTGTCCCTCCGAGGTGTTCATGAGAAAGGCCGTCGTGTGTGTGTTTGTGGGATTTAAAAGAAAAAACAAACATTTACATAAATTCTCAAGATGCACCGATAAAGAAAGCCAAGATGATAAAATGTGATAACCTGGGGAAGGAAAAAAAATATTTGAATTCCTCTACCTCACTTTGGACTTGTATTACACCCAGCCTGCCTTATCTGCTCCCAGATCTGTGAAATACGAGACACAGATTACCTCCCGCTAATCCGCGGTGACACATCGCAGACAAACACGTCTGGCGGCTCACCCAGGAAGTTCGCTTTTTATTTTTTTGATTAATATCTGCCTCGTTGGAACGCTGGAATCTGGAAAGCTGATACAGCTCCAGAAAAGAAGAGAGAGACGCATCATGACAGGTATCACAAACCACGGGTCACACACACACACACACACACACACACACACACACAGTAACAGAGAGCAAACTAGGACGTGTTTTAAATGTTCTTGATGTCGCCCTCGATTGTGTTTGTTGTGAGCAGACAGACAGGAGGATGGAGACAGACAGGAGGATGGAGACAGACAGGAGGATGGACAGACTGCGGTTGCTGTGTTTTTTTGGCTCGGACGCCTTTTTGGCGCTGGATCGTCTGGCGACGCCCACGCAGGTCGCCGCTGATACGGCTCGCTCTCTCTCTCTCTCTCTCTCTCTCTCTGCTTGTTGCTTTTGGGAAGCCGAGTGAACTTTCATCGCAGATGATGGAGCACTTAGAGGTCAAAGGTTAAAGAACAACCAAAAAACACAAGAGGATGAGTGACACGGCACCCGCTGGAAGAGAAAGAGGCCTTTCATTCTCAATCTCACTTAGTGGGCGAACCTGTCCTCAGACATGAAACCAATTAGCCCACGTAACACACACACACACACACACACACACACACACACACACACACACACACACACACACACACACACACACACACACACACACACACACACACACACACACACACACAAGCCAATGCAGAGAGACGTTTTTTTCTGTGTACACCTACAGTGACAGCATTGTTCACACCTCGGCTTCCATCACAGGATTCAATTTCCCTAAGATCAGCCTTGTCTGCTTCCTGTAACCAGTCAACCAGACAACCAGTCAACCAGTCAACCAGTCAACCAGTCAACCAGCCAACTAGCCAACCAGCCAACCAGTCAACCAGACAACCAGTCAACCAGACAACCAGACAACCAGTCAACCAGTCAACCAGACAAACAGTCAACCAGACAACCAGTCAACCAGTCATCCAGACAACCAGTCAACCAGTCAACCAGTCAACCAGACAACCAGCCAACCAGTCAACCAGTCAACCAGTCAACCAGATAACCAGCCAACCAGTCAACCAGACAACCAGTCAACCAGCCAACCAGTCAACCAGACAACCAGTCAACCAGTCATCCAGACAACCAGTCAACCAGACAACCAGACAACCAGTCAACCAGCCAACCAGTCAACCAGCCAACCAGTCAACCAGTCAACGAGACAACCAGACAACCAGTCAACCAGCCAACCAGTCAACCAGACAACCAGACAACCAGTCAACCAGTCATCCAGACAACCAGTCAACCAGACAACCAGCCAACTAGCCAACCAGCCAACCAGTCAACCAGTCATCCAGACAACCAGTCAACCAGCCAACCAGCCAACTAGCCAACCAGCCAACCAGACAACCAGACAACCAGACAACCAGTCAACCAGTCAACCAGTCATCCAGACAACCAGTCAACCAGTCAACCAGTCATCCAGACAACCAGTCAACCAGACAACCAGACAACCAGTCAACCAGACAACCAGCCAACTAGCCAACCAGCCAACCAGTCAACCAGTCATCCAGACAACCAGTCAACCAGCCAACCAGCCAACTAGCCAACCAGCCAACCAGACAACCAGACAACCAGACAACCAGACAACCAGACAACCAGTCAACCAGTCAACCAGTCATCCAGACAACCAGACAACCAGTCAACCAGACAACCAGACAACCAGTCAACCAGACAACCAGCCAACTAGCCAACCAGCCAACCAGTCAACCAGTCATCCAGACAACCAGTCAACCAGCCAACCAGCCAACTAGCCAACCAGCCAACCAGACAACCAGACAACCAGACAACCAGTCAACCAGTCAACCAGTCATCCAGACAACCAGTCAACCAGTCAACCAGTCATCCAGACAACCAGTCAACCAGACAACCAGTCATCCAGACAACCAGTCAACCAGCCAACCAGCCAACTAGCCAACTAGCCAACCAGCCAACCAGCCAACTAGCCAACCAGCCAACCAGACAACCAGACAACCAGTCAACCAGTCATCCAGACAACCAGTCAACCAGACAACCAGCCAACTAGCCAACCAGCCAACCAGCCAACCAGACAACCAGACAACCAGTCAACCAGTCAACCAGACAACCAGACAACCAGCCCACCAGCTCCAGCCTGCACCGCTCCTGTCAGCGGGGGGAGATGGGAGCATGGAACAGCCCTCGGCGGCAGCCAGACGGCATTGTGGGTCCTGCCAAGCCGTTCTCAGGGGAAATCACAGAAGCTTTAGTCAAATCACACAGGCATCGTGGGCCGCTTTCCATTTCCTCTGAGGAGGAGGAGGAGGAGGAGGAGGAGGAGGCGCAAGATGGTGAGGGAAGGGAACCAAAAAGAAAAGGTCAAAGGCTCATGGGTGTGTTCTGTGTGTGTGTGTGTGTGTGTGTGTGTGTGTGTGTGTGTGTGTGTGTGTGTGTGTGTGTGTGTGTGTGTTGGGGGGGGGGGGGGGGACATTAGCAGAATATCAGAGTAGCAGATGAGTAAATGGAGTATGCTAAGTGGTTATTAGCAACAGGGTGGGGCTCGCACACCTGTCCACCGGCATGGGGGGTCTGGAAGAGGTCCCTGGTGTGTGTGTGTGTGTGTGTGTGTGTGTGTGTGTGTGTGTGTGTGTGTGTGAGCTTTAAATGGGCTGTTTTGTGAAGCATTCATCCATTTAATCATAAGTGGATTTGAAGGGTTCCAACCTGCATTAATCTAAAAAATAAAATAAATCCGGCTCTTTGAAAGCATTAGAAGAAGAGGCCCAGTTTGAATTATTAGTGGCTGCTGGTCCATTTTATAATCGGATAATTCTGTTCAGGTAAAGATACAAATCAATATGTTTCCATGTTTTGGGGATCTGATATTTCTATTTGCTGCAACTGAAGCAGTTCTTCCCTCTGATTCATCTCTCCTCGCCACGGCAACGCCGGGTTACTCCTCAGCTCACACCATAAAACCCTCGTAAAAACAATTAGTCCTCCCTCTCCACGGCTCCCTGGTTCTGATCGCTGTTCTATCTGCCGCCCCTCCTCCCCCCTCCTCCCCCCTCTCTCAGGTCGTTTGGAAGACGAGGGGAGACGACGGCGAGCTGGTGGGCCCTCGTGTTTGGAGCGCCGCCCAGAGTGTTTTTTTCTCTCTTATTCTGCCACGTCAGCTCCACCTGCGAGCTCAAATAAATTAAACACTGCCAGGTTCACAAGCAGTTCAGACTGTGGGAAAAAAGAATATTAACATCGAGTGCTTAATGTTGACGGTGTCATAAATCAACTGGGAAAAGAAAAACAACAGAGCTCGTAGGTGTCGGGGGTTCGCCGGCCTTGAACGGATGCAAAGAGAGACGTCGATGTGACTAAAAGGTGGAGCGGTAGTTACTGTACGGCACGGAGCGGATGATGTGTGATGCCGGCGTAGGGGTCACGACCCCGAAGTGTCGAAGCTGAAGCCGAAAACAAAAAGGCCGGGCCGACGGCTCGCACGCTTCCAGCGCCAGAAAAGGCAGCGCCTTCTCATTAGCAGCAAGTGGGAGATCAATAACAAAAAATGGTTTCCACAGATACAGGGAGGGAGGGAGGGAGGGAGGGAGGTGGAGAAATGAAAGAGCGAGAGAGACTGCATTAAACATTGATGTGGCCCTCGCACCGCCGATCGATAAGGCAGCCCCCCTCTCGCTCTCTCTTCGCACAATTACACGTCAGCAAGCGCTCGCACGATACATCACGGACACGCACGGCCGCTCGCCGCCGGCTGCAGGAGGACAAAGGATCGGCCGGTTGCTCCGCCCTCTTTCAGCCTTCCTATACCACTCTAATTGTACGGTTTTGCAAGTCAGAGTCACGTGACCCTGTAACCCCCTCACTCCCTCCCTCTGTGGCCGTGTCCGTATGATTGGATGATGCTGGTCGATAGAACATGTGCTGCAGCGCCTCTCTGAAGCTCTCAGACTCCTCAGTCAATATGGCAAGACAATCCTCGGTGGGGTTTCCTTTCTAACCTCATCACGCGTTCTTACATTCATCTGTCCTTTAACCCTCCTCCCGTTCAAGGATGCTGCTACACTCTGTAATCCAATCAATCACCTCCTCCTCCTCCTCCTCCTGATCACACTGACGAGCGTTGGACGACGTTGTTTAATACGGGTTGGTTCGGGACGAGGAGGCGAACGTACGACGCCGTGTTAGGACCACTGTAGGAAAAAACTATAAAAAAAACGGAGCCGAGAGAGTCAGAGGAAAAGAGTGGCAAATGTTTGAGTTTATAAATATATATAGCCGATATAATAATCATTTTTTAGCTCTTACTTTATCGGCAACGATGCGGTTTCTTTGTTTTGACAAATGTTATTGTAAGTCGCTTTGGACAAAATGCTAAATGCCCTAAATGTAAATGTAAATGTAATAAACAAGTTGTTTGGTTCCTCTTAACACCAGATGTTTGCCGTTGCTATGACAACAGGTGAAAACTACCGCTAGCATCCTAACCCTCACCCTAACCCTAACCACCCCGATCAATAAACACCCATAAGATGACAATTTTGGCTCCATATAAATAAAACTAATAATAATTGGCTATATATATATTTTCTTATAAACTGAATATTGCCCCGCCTCTCTCGACTCATTTTTTTTTCCCCTACAGTGGGCCGACATTCAAACAGACAGACAGACAGACAGACAGACAGACAGACGGAGAGAGAGGAGGAACCCCCCCCCCCCCCCCCCTGAGAGGAGAAATCAGGGGGATTGAAAATGAGCACTTAACAGTGATGAAGCCCCGCTGAGCTCCGTCTTAATGCCGGCCTCGGAAAAACAAAGTGACAAACAAACACGAGGAGAAGCTGCTGCGTCTCCCCGAACCAATCAGCCGTCCACTCCGGGGATTTAGGAATAAAAAAGGAACATTTCTGACAGAGTGAAGGATTTCTGGAACAAATCGCGTGGAAGTTTGTCACAAAGACAAGACACTATTGCACCATGGGAAATCACGAAAACAAGAAAAGTGTTTGTCGGAACGGAAGCACCAGTTGGACGAGAGCTGGTTTTGAAGAGGAAGTGAATGGGATTATACACGGAGCTGCTGGGGATAAAATATGAATATGAAAGAGGTGATTGAGTGGCCGCGTTGAATCCGTTGTTCCAGAGACACAGATGTGAGATGTTTCTAATCCACGCCGCTGGTAAAGCGCCGCCACTCACACTGAAGGCTTCTCCTCTTTAAATAGAGAAGCAGTCGACAGGAAACGCATCACAAGAAAGGCGTCACTTATACGACAACGGGGCTGATTCCAAAACCGAACAGAAAATAATCTGTCGTCCTCAGAGACATTAGCAGGGGGGAGATCACACACACACACACACACACACACACACACACACACACACACACACACACACACACACACACACACACACACACACACACACACACACACACAGTGTTCTGGAAAGAAGATGAAGAGTGAGATTATGAGGTGAGATCAGATTGTAATATTTGCTGACTCTGCAGAAACCTGATGAAGTTATTGTGTGATGAAGGTGACTCACACATCTGGGCTGCAGCTGGAAGAAACGCCAAGATTCATCCTTGCAGCACTCCCTCCCTCCCTCTCTCTCTTTTCTCACCGTTACCAGTTTGACCCCCCCCCAGCCAATGAAACGGCCCGGAGGCTGCAAACTCACACATCTGTGGTCAGTAAGTCACTCAGAGACATTCATACCCAACACCTCTCTCCCATCTCTCTCTCTCTCTATTTTTCCATATCTCTCTCCCCCCATCTCTCCCTCCCCCCTCCTCCCTCCTGGTCAGGGGAGAGAGGTTAGGCACATCATTTGCATTCATTAACATTACATTAGCAGACAGAGTGATCTTTAGAAACCAGGCTGCCGGAGAGTGTCATCTTTAATTCATCATACCCCCCCCCTCCCCTCTCACTCTCACTCTCTCTCTTTACCTCCACCTTCTTCTCCTCCCTCGTTCCTCTCCCACGCATCCATCACTCTTCTCCCTCACCCCTCTCTCTCTCTCCCCCTTTAATCCCAGAGCATCCTCCCTTTTTTCTCGTCCTCTCCTCCGCACGTTTCTTCCGTTTACCGCCGTCTTTCATCTCCTTCACTTCCCCGCCCGTCTCTCTTTTTTTTCTCCTCCTCGCTTCCACCCCCCCCCCCCCCCCCCCCTCCCTCCTCCTCTCTTTTCTCCCGGCCTCCCGTTAACGGGGTTTGATTTCTCTTCCTACATGAGATCTATGCAGGAGAAGAAAGGAGAAGGGACACACCCAGAAATAGTGTCTCCAGGCTTTAGACGGGGCCCGGTGTCACCCATCAGCAGGACATCTTTTCCACATACATGCAAAAAAAACAACACTTCATCTCTTCTTCTTCTAGTGATGTTCTAATGCTGACTGGGTGTAAAAGGAGAGGAAACCCATGCTCTGCTACATCGTAACCATTACCACAGACAGAAGAATCTAACCAGGAATTAGTCTCCTCCTACGGGTCAATTAACAAACAAACAACCTAATTACTTTCAGCCTAGACTTCCACTTAAGCCTCGTCCACGAGAGGATGGTTAATATCTGAAACCACATAATGGAGGAGCGTTTATAGAGACGCAGATCAACGAAGCAATGCCCCAAAATATTTCATAACGCGCGTCTCCGTTTCAGGTCAAAGTGGGGGGGATTAACATTTCCATGAACTATTATCTACGTATCCGGTGAAAAAGTCCCGTTTTCTTCCTCGGCTGCCGACGCACGCAGCAGAAATACCATCTCGTCTTCAGAGCGAGTCTGCCAGCGACGCCGCCGCCGCCGCCGCCCGGGGGAATTCTGCAGTTCTGCGTGTAAACCGTCATGTAATGGATTCTCAGAAGGGCCAATCAAAAGGTAGCGTTTTCCTTTTGTTGTCCCCCTACGGTGAAGAGGATGCTTCTTCTATTCAATTCAATGCAATTCAATTTTATGTATAGTATCAAATCACAACAGAAGTCATCTCAGGACACTTAACACATTGAGAAGAACTAGAATAGTGTTCACTAACGAATTATTTGCTTTATTTAAGTATGCATGAACATACAAGCAATTTTACTCCGTTTTTTCTCCTCTTTCTCAATGTACTTAGAAATAAACATCTAGGATATTATAAATAAGATAATAAAACCATTCATTATTACTATTAAATGTGTAGATACACAAGGTTACAGTGACCTTGACCTTTCTACACCAAAAATGTAATCAGTTTATCTGGCCTTTGCCAAGTTTGAAGAACTTCCCTCCAGTGTTGGGAAGTCTCCCCACCCATACAGTATATGTGTGTGTATATATATATATATATATATATATATATATACAGTACACACACAATACTCATCATGCAGCGTGGAGGAAATCCCTATTAAAGGTTGATCCCCGACAGTAACGAGGCCGGGATGTGCTCCGGCTTGCTGACGGACCAGCAGCAGACCGGCGGCGGTGAGCGACCATCACAACACTCATTACTGCCGATATTACCTCGGCCAGCCTGTCTGCTATTAAGATAGCCGGCTATTTGCTGCAGTGAAATGAGGTAATTACAACTCTTATCAGGCTCCTCACCTTACAGCCGGGATCCAGGGGGGAGAGAGGGAGGGAGGGAGGGAGGCGACTCCCTGCCTTTGGTTGGTCTCGGCCACGCCCCGACCTCCACCCTCCATTGTCTAACTCCCTCCACTCCAAACATTAAAAGCAGAAATGTGATCTCTTTAATGACACGAGGAAAAGAATTCCTGGATCGGTAAGGCCTTAAATTAGACGAGCAGAGCTGACGTGAACCATGAGGAGGAATATCAGCTTACATTAAACTGTGCCAAACAAACGCTGAGAACATGAGCATGTTTGTGTTGGAGAGCTGGCTCCATGAAATCGAACCTTTCCTCATGAGGGAATGTCTCCACTATGAGTCCAAGCTTTGGACATTTCTAAACTTCGCTTTCTGAACGATCGTTACGTCTGCTGGACGGAACGACGCCGACATTTCCAAGCTTTAACGGCCGGCTGAGTCGGGACGGAAAATAGTGATGTCACTGGATGACGCCGCCGTCCTTCACTCTAATTAAGACGCTAAGAATCGCTAAGAGCAACATTCTTATAGTAAACGATGTAGGATATCATGAACACACCAATATACGTTTCTGTGAAATTACACACCTTTAAAGTTTAACGATCTGGTAGATTTTAAGAGTGCACAAATAATTAATAATAATTATCAATAAAAACTAAGCTGCTACCTGTAAACTGTTCAAAGACGGGTTTTAATGGTGCTTGTTCTTTTTTTCTTAATTGCTTGATTGAACTATTTTTTTTTGTCTGTTTAGTTTATTTTATTGGATTTTGCATTTGTTAATGGTGATAAATGGGGGCGGGAATTGAAAAGCCAAGGCTTCTTCCTATCCAGAGTCTATTGTGTATTATGTTCAAAGTGGCTTTCTATTTCATTAATATATATTTTTCCTTTTATTTATTAATTTCCATCTTTTTTTAATCGTTTGAAAGAAAGAAAGACAAAGATGGAGAGGAATGATGGAATCTATTAAGTTAGAGTGAAATATGTGCACCGAGTCTCTGATGGCATTCTCAGTCTGACTCACCCGGCTGCATTTTATAGCAACTGGGGGGTCAAGAGGTCAACGGGGGGGAGAGAACAGGCTGTCCTTCTGTCACACAGTTGAACTGAGATAATATGAGGAGGATGGAGGGCCGAGAGAGAGACAGAGAGATGTTCAGTTCATGTGAGGAGAGATAAAGATGGAGATATGGGAGGAGTAATCGGAGGAGCGATGGAGCGAGGGCATCGTGTGGCAGCGTTATCTTATCCCGACAGATCTAACCTTAGAGGAGCATCGTTTCCGAGAAAATAACCCACCTGACCCTATTTCTGTCCCGCTGCCCTGAATCTACGCAACAAAAACACACTCTGTCGTGTAGCTGAAATATTGATGAACAAAACACGAACAACGGCAGAAAGAAAAGAAAATGCACAAAAGGGATACAAGTACGACGGTGTATCAGGGCCACTGTAGGAAAAAAGGAAGAACGGAGCCAAGAGAGTGGTAATATTCAGAAAAAAAGGTGCAAATTTGCCATTTTATAAATATATATCGCCGATATGAACAAGTTGCTTGGTTCGGCTAACATCGGATGTTTGCCGTTGCTATGACAACAAGTGAAAGCTTCTGCTAGCATCTTAGCTCCATCCGCCGATCAATAAACACCCATAAGATGACAACATGACCTCATATAAATAAAACCAACAATAAGCATCATCAACATCATCACCCAAGGACCTTAAGCATCGTAAGAAACTCACAAATTTGACACTTTTTTCTGCAAAAAAAAAGAAGGAATTACTGCTGGTTTCTCCCCGAGAACAAGGCGGCGTTCCACCTGGAAGGTACTTAGGAAGACTGTATATCCACTCCCATTAAAATGCCTGTTATTATGTTCGGATGCACCACCAGAGTCGACTACAGAGAGACAGAGAGAGCCTTGAGGTGCTGCCTCTCTCTCCCTCCATCTCCTCCACGGCAGTAAAACCACGACCTTCAACCACCTTGAACCCACCGGAGCTGAAATTCAATAAAAGTCAAATTATCACCCTCGCCTGGGGGTAGGGGGGTAGGGGGGGGGGCACTAAGCTCAGAATTGACTGTGCATAAGAGACGATTTAACAGTCATATGGAAGTGTGAGCGAGTCAATCATGTGACGCACTTCTGTTTCTCACGAGGGGAAGTCTCGGCGGCGGCGGCGGAGCGGTTATCGGTTAGCGTAGCCGCCGGGACGCATCGCTGATTGTTTTCACCAAAAAAACACATGCCAACATGTGATTGGGGGAAAGAAAGTAGTTATTCAATTTAGTGGCTGTGCTCCCTCGACTGATGTGGTGAGATCCAGGTAATGGTGTTCCCCCTGGAGGGGGGGGCCTAGAACTGGTGTGAATGAGGGGAAACTGCACGGTGTGATCTCACTCCCTTAACTGCGAATTGAGGTGTTCTTCTGGGATCTCGTTAGTGCGGCTCCACCACACACACACACACACACACACACACACACACACACACACACACACACACACACACACACACACACACACACACACACACACACACACACACACACACACACACACACACACACACAGTCCCCAGAGTCCGGCTAAACTGCTGGCGATGGCGGACGTTCGGACGTTCTCAGGGCGGAGATCGCCGCTCGTTTCTTCTCCATCCATCTCCATAAAATAAAATAATAATAAAAAAAAAAACGCCTCGGAGCAAAACACAATGCTTTCCATTAAAAGCAAACACTAAATCCACCTTTTCTCGCAGCGTATATACGCTCACACACCTGGGGGACTCTATATATTTTTGGAGATGGACTTTTGGTCTTTCCTCCGGGGGCTGCGCTGCAGTCTTCATACAAGCTCGGGAGAAGAGCAGATAGAAAATAGTCCCGCGGCTACGAGGAGAACTTCTTGACCTGATAGCGTGAGAGAGGCGGGTGGAGCTCCGATACCAAAGAAAAGATCCTTCTCCACCTCGGGGAGGGAGAGTGAGACTATATTTGTCTGGATGTCTTTCATCCCGCGGTGGAAAACAGAACATGCCCTCCATGTTTGTCAGGAGGAGGAGGAGAAGGAGGAGGAGGAAGAGGAGGAGGAGTTTGATGGTTTTTTTATTTTATTTCCACCCCAAAAGAATCTGCCGATTCATCTCCTTTGTGTCCTCGTCTTTAATCAGCAGCTCGTTGTCTTCAGGTCTATCTCTCTCTCCTGTCTCACTCTCCCGTCTCTGACCTCTCCCTGATTCGGCGTCTGGGCTCGCCCTGATGTTTGAGCCCACAACGCCACCCCCCTCCCTCCCTCCTCGCTGTAATCTTTTAGGCATCATCCTCCAACATTTAGACTGCTCCCGTCCCACCGCCGCTTAGAAAGGAGATAACATGGGTGGATGAAGAGGGTGAGATACAGGATCCCCCCCCCCCCCTCGCAGTCAAAACGACCTGCCAGCCGGAGGAGAAGCAGAGAGCTTTCTCCCCGGCGGCGGCGTGCCAGATGAGGCCGTTTGCCGCCGTGTGTGATGGGAGGTGTGCTCCGAAATGTCAGAGAGCGAAGCGCCGCTGCTCGCTGCTCTACAGCTGAAGCTAAAGAGCCGAGACGTTAAATATGCAGCGGAGCCACTTCAAGCTGTTTACTTCATACGTTAAGACACAAACACACACACACACACACACACACAGCTGTAAAGCTGGTGGATTGTTTGTCCGTGTGAGGACGGATGCAGGTGTGGGTCTGTGTGTGTGTGTGAGGAGATACCAGAGGTTCTGCAGATGTTTGGATGAACGGCTGCATGTCGGATGAAGACAGTGTTTGCGTTGGAAGGAGGTGTGCCTTGTGTAGGTGAGCATGTACATATAACACCCAGCTTCGTTTGAAGGTGCTGGAGGAGGAGGAGGAGGAGGAGGAGGAGGAGGAGGAGGAGGAGGGTGGAGGAGGAGGAGAAGAAGGCCGGGATCTACCGTACGACTGAGAGCCAAAACATTTACACCATCACATTCTATAAAACACAGAGAGAAGGAAAGAGAGAGCCTGGGAGGTTTCATTAGCCATGTTAAGCAGAGCAGAAAGACCCCCCCCCCCCCCCCCCCCCCCGCCTCCAAAAAGAAAAAAAAATAACGCACATGCCCGCGAGCTTCAGCGATTCTTCGGTGCAGATTTGCATTAAGCGTGCCACTTCAATCAAATATGAATACAAAGAAGGAGAGACACGTGTCTTGATTTCTTCTTCTCTTTTTTTAAAATATATTAATCTCTTTTACATATCGGTTATGCCAACAAGGCTGATGATTTATTACAGGCTGATCTGGAATCGGTAGCTGACGCTGAAACCTTCCACTGATATCCGTCTAAACGTCTTCCAGCCGATTAAAACCTAGACTTCTCAAACCGAGCCGTTGATTTCAGAGGCTGTAGAGGAGTTTTAGAGCGAGGGAACTGGAACGTACCAGGCGTGTCGTGTTAGGAGGGCGAACATGTTCTAGCGAGAATATCTGGCATGGACATTTATTTTCCCGTATTCCTAAAACTGTTTTGTTTGCATCCCTTGCGTCCCTGAAGAGTCTTGAATTACATGAATTGGGTTCGACTGGAAAAGAGACTGTTATGGATCCAGAGAGCCCAAATGTTCACGTGTGATATACCCAAAGTACCCACACAGTGGAAATATACATTTTTTAATAACTGTATAAACACAACCTTTCAGAGGATTTATAGATTTACTAGTTATATATATTTATATGTATTGGGAATAACAGGGTTTCACCCAAAAATTCACCATATCAAAATCCCAACATGACTATTTCCGTGGTGTTCCTCAGGGTCTTTATGTGGTATTCTTTGGCGGTGCCTTCACTGCCCTGTGATTTATCGACCGTTTTCCCCATCTATGACGTTGACGCTTCCAGATATGAGTTTTCACGGTTTGGTGCCATAATTATCCGTTCATCAGAGAACAGAAGGCCGGTTTCTGTAACGAGGCGTGAAACGGCGAGTCCCTCCATTGTGAACGCTGCTGTTGGACTCGAAGGCGCGGCCTGTTACTCACTCACTGATTACCCATTTCACTTTTTCCCACGGTAGATTGGATTTCACATAAAAAAAGCCTGAGTGCATCGGGGCGATACGAGATACTCCACTTATCTGTGTATCCCATAATACTGAAAAACACAATGTACCTTCAGACGTACACGTTGTGTAACTACGACCCAAAAACAGCACGCCGTGTGTGAAAGGTGGCGAGGGAACAAAAGACTTCAACCCACTTATCATAAACAATGTTTGCCAGCAAACACGCCGCGTCTCATGAAAATGCATTTGGTGGGCTTTAAGAGGACGGCGAGCAAACACACGCCGCCGCTTCATGGAGTGTTTGTTATCCAGCATGGCGGCGATGTAACGCAGATTGTGTGTTGGAATGACTCCCGGAGAGTTTTCACACTCCTCCTCCCCCCCCCCCGGGGGGGTTGTTAGCCCGGGGGTCCCCCGGCAGCAGCTCGCTGCACATAATGAGGCTGAGAGACACGAACACAAACACAGGTAGGGAGACACAAAAGAACGGGGAGGAGAGGAGGTGAGGAAGGAGGGAGGAGGTGAGGAAGGAACCGGCTATCAGCTGCTGCCGAGGTAGAAATGACTCATATTGTCATTATTACCATCGTCTCCCTCCTGTCTGCATCCCCCGTCCTGCTGCTGCTGCACACGCAGACGCTCGGCCTCTAAAGGCGTCGGCCGATACCTGATTGGTGGGATAACGCACGGTGCTGTCTCCCCTTCCTCGCCCGCCCTCCCTCTCTCTCTCTCTCCCCAGGTGTACCAGGCCGGCGTGATGACCAGAACCACAGCGTCCGCCACCTCAACGCGCTGACGCCGCCACGTTTACCAAATCACCAAACTCCTCCAGGGCGACTCCTCGCCGTGAGGCCATCGCTGCTCGGATGACCCGCCAACACACACACACACACACACACACACACACACACACACACACACACACACACACACACACACACACACACACACACACACACACACACACACACACACACACACACACACACACACACACACACACAGGTAAACACAGGCCCCATTTAGCATATTACCCATCAGTCAACACGACAGGCAAAGTAGATAAAGGAAATGCACACCCACTGGGAGAGGGAAAAACAAGCACCCCCCCATCTCACAAGGAGGGCTATATGAAGGTATTTTACCCAGTGTGTACACAGTCAACCACACACACACACACACACAAAACCTACAGACATTCTCACCCGCAGACATCAAAACACCAAGCAGAGACACATGCTTCTGTGTGAGCACACACACACACACACACACACACACACACACTCACACACACAGGTGACGACAGAAGAGGCTTTATCCACAGTGACATACCTGCAGGTAGACGCCTCAACATGGCTAATTGACTGTGATGAGCCGGCGCCAGCACGCCTTGATGCTTCCCTCAACATCCACACAGATAATCTGGAGGAATCCACGGTGAAAACACACACACACACACACACACACACACTGATGCGTGGCTTATTACTACAAATATGCTAATCTGCAGAAATCAGAAGGTTGAGGAAGTTGATTTATGATCTGCCTGGAAATCACGACAACATCCTCCGTTGGACGCCCGCGGCGCCGGGAAGGGAGAGAGAAAGGTCGACCCCTCACGTCGGAGAGCAGTTAGGTGAAACACAAACGGGTCCAGGTGAAACAACTCATGGGCGTTTAGCATCCGGCGTGCTGCCAAAAGGGCAGGGGCCGTGATGTGGCAACAGCGGATTATCCAAGGAGCTGTTTGGACTAAAAACAGGCGGTCGGCGCGGCGGCGGGGAGACCCGTTCAAACGTCTCTCCTCGGGCGACTACAGGGTCGCCCATGAAGTTGGAGTTTGCAAAAGTCTTTTATAGCATTAATGGTGTTGTTAACCCTTAAGAGTTCCTTAAAAAATAAATAATAAATAAAAAAAAATTATTATTTTTTTTTTTTTTCCACTTTAAACGAGTAACTACTTCAGCCTGAAATATACATACCAAATATGTAATATTTTGAGAATTTTAACCCTTTAAAGGCCAGTATGTTTACATAACTCCAGTTTTTTATCGAAATTCTTTTTTTTCCATGAAATAAATTTCAAGTAGTAATTGATTACCATTATTATTAGGCCCTGAGATCGGTCAATGATTGGCAGCAACATATTTTTTCTACAAAAAAAAAACTCACGGTGGGGAGGAGACCCGTTTAAACGTCTCTCCTCAGGCGACCGAGTCATTTGCAAATGTCTTTTCTAGCATTACTGGCGTTGTTAAGTAAGCGGCAGCCTGCAGGAGCCTTTTGGTTGCATCGTGTTCTTCATTGTGACGTGATGGCAGACGAGAAAAGAGAATAGAGGCAGGTTAGACACACAATAGAGAGGGAGACGGGCTGACAGAGCGTTGATACAGCAGCGTCCTTCACAGCCATGTTTACACCATCGCCTGGCATTTGCTTATATCTCCCAAATGGCAAGAAACAACCTTTTATCCAACGCCACCCTTCCCTGAAGATAATGGCTATGTGAACCCTCCTCGAAACCTCGACACACACACACACACACACACACACACACACACACTCGGCTGTCAACACTCCCCGAGGAGGCGGCGGCGGCGGTAATTCCTCCCAGCCTATTCTCAGGCACACATGTCCGCGGAGGCAGCCGGGCCTCGCTGCTGGATTAACCTTTGCTCTCGCACACAGATCTGTTTTTCGGCGGGGCCCCGGCAGGCAGACAGGGGCCACGGCCGGCAGATACTGGGTCATTGTCAGAACACTGTCAGCGCTGCATTAGCGGCTTTTTGAAGAGAGAGAGGGGGGGCTGTTGACGTGGGCCGGGTGCCAGTCCAGAGGAAAAGCAGGCCTGTTGCCTCCACGGAGCACTTAACCTGACCTCTCCACTCAGGATGTCAGGAGCGTGCACGTGTGCTCACGCCCGTGCCTGCATGGCAGCGAGAGTTAACGTGTTTTTTTTTCTGCATGTGTGTTTTGGCTGCTGATAAATCCCAAATGCAATAGAAAGAAAAACAATTCTGGCATTTTCTCTGGTTTTCTCACAATGTGCGATCCTGGGTTGTTGTTTTTTTTCCCAGAACCCCCGGTGGTCTGTGTTACATTCAGCAGAGGAAAAAAAGATCACGTGTCATCGTAACTGTAAAGTACGATGGCGTATCAAAAAAAATAAATGCAAATTTACCACTTTATGAATATATAAAGCCAATATTAACAGGTTGCTTGTCAGCTAACACAGGATGTTTGTCGTTGCTAAGACAACAAGTGAAAGCTACCGCTAGCATCTTAGCTTAACCGCCCCGATCAATAAACACCCATAAAATGACATGTCCTCATATAAATAAAACCAACAATAAGCATCAACATCATCACAGATGATTCATTAGAAAAATAAATGTACATTCATGGGAAGTTAGCTAGCTTAGAGGTAGCTTAGAGGTTGTTAGCATCGTAACAAACTCGCAAATTTGGCACTTTTTTTCTCTGAATATTGCCTCCCTCTCTCGGCTCCGTTTCTTTCCTTTCATGGCCCTGATACGCCGTCGTAGTAATGAGTGTGTTCTGGAGGAAATACAGTAAAAACATGTTTTATTCACACATTTCTATTCTTCACACTCGCCAGTAGAATCACACGTGAAACCTCGAGTGTCATCGGTGGCTGAGCTGCTAACTTTGACCAACATGAACGGCAGCAGTGAGTTATTTGCTATTTGTTTTGCTGTTGAAAAAAAGAAAAAAATCAATAGAAAATGCCTTTCACGGTTATCAATGGAGTACACTCCCAGCCCTCACTGACGGGTCTGTATTCTCACAGCACTCACTTAAGTGTTGCGTTGCCGCTATAATGGAGATATAAATTGCTTGGACTTTCAAACACGTCTTTCAACTTAATAGACTAGAACAGACTTCAGAGAGAGAGAGAGGGTGATAGGTGTGCGATAACGAGACGTTGGAGCTGCTCAACGCACATTTCTGATAAGACTTTTTCTCTTTTAAGCAAAGCTGCTGCAGCAAAGACACAACGGTCAAGAGATTTCCTGCACAGCGAATAAAAACGGTCAGAGGGAGGCAGTGAATATTCCAGTTGCTGCCTCGGTTTTAAATGTCTTACAATAAGGAGGAGGGAGGAGGGAGGAGGAGGAGGAAGGGTGGAGGGTCGGCAGCTTTGTACCTCATTGTGCTGGTTTGAATAACAGAACGGCGAGATAGCACCAAACAAAAGCGGAACAGGAAAAAGGCCATTGGAGAGTTTCCTTTCAACAGCCCCGTGTCTCCCCCCTCCTCCCCTCCTCCCCCCCTCCCCCGAGTCACCCAGGTGAGTATTCCTGGCTCTACTGCTAACCAAGTGAAAAGCCATTGCTGCCCGAGTGCGTTCCCAGGTGGGTAATGTACTCTGTACAGGGCCGTGTTCTCAATGAGAGCAGACAGGGGGGCTGCCGAGTCGGGGAACTGAACTGCTCTCAGAAACCGGCCTCGGCCCTGAAACCGGCCCCGGCAGGATGTGGGACTTTCTTTTTTTAAATCCGAGAGAGAAGAGTGTGGCTGAAAAAGCGATTTAATTTTAATGAAGCGCTGATGAACGGGTCTCACACCCCCGGCAGATATAACTCAAAGCCCAGGCAGGGGTCACGGCGGGGTCACGGCAGCCTCACACTAGACAGACATCACACATATCCTCTAAAAAAAGGGTTCAGGTTTGCTTCTTCAGAATGTAATTGTTGGTTTTCAGGACGCTGCTCAGCGTCGGTCTGAGCATGTGCAGGAGAGGGGTCGGGGGAGTTTATTGTATGTGCATGTGAGACCCAGCCATGCGCTCATAAAAGCACATTAAATGCTCAGATTGATATGTCAAACCCAGTGAACAGGATCATATAAAACCCGGGGACCCGAGTCCATGCAGGACCCCGAGGCCTGGTCCACATTACAGGAGAATACAGGACAGTCAAAGCACATTATGTTTATTATGCTTCTTGAGTTACGGCATTGTTCACGGGCTCGCCAATAAAAACGCCACAATATTGCTCTTAGTCTCATGCAGCCACATGTCCCGTGTTCTCCAGCTGAGTCGGCCTGATCACGTGACCGGAGGAAGGAAGCGCGTTCCAGAAAGACTTCACGATTTTTGTTTGTGCATCTGGATTTGAATATCAAAATGTATGGATGACGGGATAAGTTTGATAACAACTTTACTGTCTAGAACAGAGATCTTCAACACGGGGTCTGGGACCCGTAGGGGGGTCGGCAGAGTTACAGCAGAGGGTCCCCGAAATGATTTGATCCCAAACTTTAAAATATGTCACAAAAATACATCTTAACATGAATATATATGTTTATTGTTGTGTTCATGTCAAATTGTGATGTACAAATGCTAACATAGAATTACGATATGATCTATAAATATATGAATCCGTCAACAATTATTATTTTAGCACTATAGGCTGCACTACACATTATTATTGGCCCGGTTTGATAAGTAAATACAATTTTATATATATGTAATAGGGGGTCCACCGGGTCTCTACAAGCCTTGGAGGTCCTTGGCCTGAAAATGCTGAAGACCTCTGACTGTATTCAGTGTTCACTTGTATCAGGATGAAGCTTCCACAGTTTACAGGAGACGTAAAAATAGAGGACCGGGAACCGAAAGTCATGGGGAACGTTTCTTTTCTTTTCCGGTTCTGTCATGTAACGGTTCCTTGTGAAATGAAGAAGTGGGAATCTGCTCGAGACGGCGATAGCCACGAAAACAAAGCGTGCTACTTGGCTGAATTACTTCACATATCTGGCCGACACACAAGAAGACAAGTCGTAGATATTTCATGACAGGTTCGTGTCTCAATATAAGAAGAGTAAAAACCTGTACAAACTGTAGCCGCAACCATTTAACCCAATATAAATATATATGCACTACTTTTTGTGTTTCCAACACTATAAACGTCACGTTTTCTATCATTTGCATGATATTTAATGATGATGAGGTTTTGTCTTTTTCACGGCTGGATAACGTGAAGAACCAACTCATACATTCATAACTGTATTATATACAAGAGAACACACACACACAGATACACACCCATCTGCAGGGAAACTTTCCCCGTTTCCACTTTTAATCATGAGCTACCATATGTCTCCTTCCTGTGCGTCCCCTGCGGCCTCGCTCCCAGCCAGCCAGCTTTCGCTGGAGTCCACCTGTGATGCTTGCAAAACAGATTCAGCAAGTATTTCTGCTGGAGCGCCCAAATCCTAACGCCGGTACTGGGAGTGGAGCTTCGACACTCAAAGTTGAGTAATGAACTTTTCCTTCACCCCTTTGCAGACGTTATCAGATTTGTAAATGGAACTTTAACGGGAATAAATCCCGGCAGCGGCGAAGCAGCAGGACGCGAGATCGCAGCGAGGACTTCGGGAACACAAGCCTCGGACACCTTCTCGGCGTGCAGCACCTGTGCCGGCAGCGACGCACATCTGCCTTGCATCTGCTCGTTACAGGTGATTAGCGAGATGATGTGGAGGGTTTTTTTTTTTCCACCTTGCTAAATGCTACCCTGCAGTAGAAGTGCCTGGCTTGTTCTCTGCATCATAAACAGTATTTACCCTGAAACATAGCACTTAGACATAAAGAGTGTTTTGAAAACACAATGTGTGTAAAAGTCATGTTGCCCATCTGCCCATCTGCCCATCTGCCCCCCCCCCCCCCATACCAGGACTCCTGGGTGGGCTTAAAAATAACCTGCCAGACATTTACACCTCCATCACAGCAACGATGACCCGACAGGCAAACAAACACGCAACACTGACTCAATAATCAGCCCACACACACACACACACACACACACACACACACACACACACACACACACACACACACACACACACACACACACACACACACACACACACACACACACACACACACACACACACACACACACACCAGAGTGCTGCAGCGTTTAAACCCAAATGTACCAACAGTTTCTCTCACAGGAGAATATATATATATATATATATATATATATAGAGAGAGAGAGAGAGAGAGAGAGAGAGGGAGGGAGAGAGGGAGGGAGAGAGAGAGAGAGAGAGAGAGGGAGGGAGAGAGGGAGGGAGAGAGCAGCAACGAATAATTGAGTTGTCACCGTTTAAATTAATCGGCAACTATTTTCATTTGACTGAATTCATTAAAAAAAAAAGGGAAAAATGATCCGATTCCAGCTTTTTAAATGTTAATATTTTCCTTAATATTTACGACGGCGTACCAGAGCCACTGTAGGGAGACGAATAAAAAAGTAGTAACATTTGCAAGTTCAACGAAGCTAACAACCGGCATTTACGCTAGCTAACTTCCACATATGTTTCTAATTTACATCTCAACGTGTGACAACACCTCGTTAAGGTCCTTATGGTGATGATGTTGATGCTTTCATTCATATGAGGACAAATTATCATCTTATGGTGTTTATTGATCGGGGCGGTTGGGCTAAGACGCTAGCGGTAGCTTTCACTTGCTGTCATAGCAACGGCAAACACCCTGTGTTAGCGGAACCAAAGAACTAGGTTATATCGGCTATAAATATTTATAAACTCACATATTTGGGACTATTTTTCTCTGAAGATTGCCCCCCTCTCTCAGCTAAAGCGGCAATAATACGCCGTCGAAGTAAAGATCGTCTTTGTGTCATGGATACAAGAAGACATTCGATGACGTCACCAAACCAAACAATCGAAATGAATCCATCACTTCAGCTGTTTGGTTAAGTGACAGGAACGCAGAAAGCCAAAGGGAGGACGGCAAATATCCAAACATTGAAAATGTCAAATTTAGTACAATTAAATACGTTCTGTGGAGGGATGAGTGTGGACTAAGGAGACCAAAGCAAACTCCATCAGTATTCCTACGGACGGTGAGCGTTAGCCACATTAACATAACCGTTTACAACGGCAGCAGACGCAGGAAGCACAGTGAGATATGAACTCACAGGACTCCAAATGAGAGTCGCACACAACCAACGGAGGGTAATTTGTAAATAATATCCGTAATTGAAGCAATTAACTTTGTTTTGTTGCGGAAAGGAAACCGTTTAGACACTCATGAAGTGTGTACACACACACACACACACACATCTTCACCAGGCTGCTGAGGATGATGAGGGTGCAGCTCCAGCTCACACGTCTCTTATTGATCTGATGCAACGCTGAAATGCTGAAACGCTAAATTCGGCGCTACGAGTTCAGGAACCGACGAGAGGTCATTTATTATTCAGATTATTAATAATTAACAATCTGTGTTGTAAGGCATTCCAAAAAACAAAAAACCCTCCACGGTGCCTCCACCAGCGTTACCAGATGGCGGTTTCTCTCACTCCTTTGTTCACACGTTTTGTCTTTTGTGTTATTTCGGTGTGTGCTGTACGAACAGACGCCGACAACGCCTCGGACACAAAGCAGGCAAAAAACAAAGCATCCGCCCGTCTCTCAGACAACTAACTCGCTAACTCAGCTTTCATGCAGCGAAGCAAAAACCCTCCGGACCTCGAGGTGGTTTATCTCAACACACCGAGAGACGGGGAAAGGCCGCCGATCTAAACAAAGCCTGCGTTCTCTAGCGAGATCGACAGAAAGTTAGTCATTTATGCGTACGCTTGTCACCGAGGAGAAACTCAACGCTTCCAAACATAGCTGCTAGTGTCGGCGCCGCTTCCTGCTGCGAGTTCTTCATGTCGTCTCAAAAGAACAGGGAACGAATAGTAAACTACGTGTTTATTCCTGGTTTTAACATTCAGAGCATCAGTGTAGCATCAATGTCCCTCTGTGTGTGTTGTTATCCGAGCTTCTCCCTGCTTTGTTGACGTGGACACAAACCAGCGCTGGTTTTTCATGCACGTGAACGTGGCTAGCTCAGGTTACATCGTCCGGACGCGGTTAGCTTTCGTGGTTTGTAGCGTTAGCATCGTTGGCTACATGCAGCTAGCTCAGGCGTCGCTATGAGAAGAAACGGAAATGCTTTAAGCTTCCAGCCTTTACAGACTTTCTAAACCGCACTTTTAGGTCGTCAAAAGAGTCGTAATGTGCACAGGACCAGGTATCCGTCTGAGACCACGTTGTCCATAACCCAGCAGATAAAGACCCTGCTGTCTGCTGTTCAACGCCTAGAATTAGACCCCTATTATATTACTTGACCATTCTTTGAGCTCAGACACACATCGTCTTTTTAAGTTTTTTGGGGGGGGAAGTCAAAGAAGGTAAGAGGACGGCACCTTAATCTGCTGATCAATAAAAGGATTTAAGTTGGTACAACAAAAAAGGACGGACTCATCTGCATTCACGCGGCGGCAGCTGGAGGAAGAATCCCGCAGCGCTTCCGGAATACGATCGTGTTCCTCTTCCTCCGTGTTCACCTTTCCTCCCGCTAATCCCCGTCTTTCATGCCGACAGGAACGGGCGGATTAGAGCCGGGGAAGTGTTCACACAGCACACACACACACCTCGCAGATCCCCCACCCCCTCGCATGTGTGTGTGTGTGTGTGTGTGTTGGACTTGCATGTAGGTGTGGGATGCATGTGGGTGGTACGGTGCTTTACAACATGGTATAATTTACTGTGAACAGTCCATCAGTATTTCCTCTAATCCCGTTTAAATGAGTTTCTTCTGGAGGGATGCTCCACACACACACACACACACACATCCTTTGTCTTTTTCTTTCGTTAACACGCACACACACACACACACACACACATCCTTTGTCTTTTTCTTTCGTTAACACGCACACACACACACACACACACACACACACACACACACACACACACACATCCTTTGTCTTTTTCTTTCGTTAACACACACACACACACACACACACTGAAACAGCAAAGCAAGCAGTCTTTTCACAGACGATGGGCAAAGACTGGCAGCATCTAATGAAACAGTATTAGAGGGTCCGGTCTGCCCCCCCTTTGCAGATGGTTTGAGATTCACGTTCAGATCTCTAACAGGAGGCGAGCGCTGCACACGAGGAGGTCACTTCCTGATCCACCACAGACGCGTACAAACACACATATTCCGGGGGTTGGAGTGGCCGCTGTTAGCAGCTGTATTGACACTCAACAATGTCCACCTCACATTTTCAGACCTCAAAGCTTTCAGTGAATAATGGCTGCTCTTAAAAGGCACTTACATCCACCTTGGCACAAAACTAAATGTCCGTACACACAAAAGGGCCGTTCGGTCCTTCCTGTGTGTGTCAGTAATAGATAGACGAGGCTCCGCACCTCGTAGAAAACATCCAGAATAAAAATACCTACACAGCGCACGACCCATTCTGGCGTGAGGAGCTGTACGGTCGCCCATCACCGGCACGGCGGCAGGAAAAAGAGCCAACGGCAGCAGGACAACGCCGTCGTGCCACGCAATTCAAAGTGCTTTATATTAAACGTTAAAAGCATTGGAAAGAGACACATATAAAAATATTTAAATAAAACATTAAAACAAGCAAATAAAAATGAAACAAATAAATAAAAATAAATAAATAAAATAAATACATAAATAAATAAAAATAAGATGAATAAATAAATAAAAAGTGAAATAAATAAATAAAATAAATACAAAATAAAAAGGGTGAGAGACGACGTTTCTGCTAATTACACAGCTCAGTGGAATCATCTGGTGCGGCCTCAGATGGTTGCCTACCCATAATCCATTGTGTGCTACGGATCCTCGACTATCATACTGCCCCGACCCCCCATGATGACCTCACATTATGTGTCAAGCCGACGCAAGACAGAGCAACATTTAATTCCTATTTCTAATTCTGCCTGGAAGGCTGCATGCCTCCGTTGAAACGGCTGATGGTGTTGCAATGATGAGGTTAATGGCGCCCGAGGACGCTGTAGGGGGTCTGCGTCGCCCCTGGCAACCCCTGTGTTCACATGTGAATTCATAGAGCTGTCAATTGTCCTCTAAAATACAATTTTTATTTAATTCCATATTTTTTTTAAATATTCAAAATATATTGTTTTCTGATAGTGAGAAACTTTCTTGTTCATCAGACTTCATGTGTCAAAAGGCCAAGGCGAGGAGGCCGAGATTTGAGTTAGTCAACACGTGTATAAAAAAAGATTTAATCGAATACTAGTTTCAGCGTTCAAATAGTGCAGTTTTCTTTTTTACTGGTGGAATTATATCCGATTCCTGAAGTTCATTCCAACAGCCTGACCTTGACACAGCGAACCGGGAGGAGGAACATCCTGGAGTCTTGTATTTAAAAGCACCATTCTGCCAGCCTGCCACGCTACAATGAGTCATATTGTAAGTCCCAGTCCAGTTAGTGGTCGTGTGTGTGTGTGTGTGTGTGTGTGTGTCTGATAGATAAAAACTGACACAAAGTAGTTGAGCCACTCATTCGGAGCAAATTCAAGCCGAGCCTTCTCCGGAGAGAAAGCGTGGGTTTGCGCACCAGTCGAAAGCAAACGCACACAGACTTGGAGAGGCACATTTCAGCCGCCACACTCAGCCCGTATTATTCTGCCTCACTGAGCTCACTTGACTCTCTGCCAGTAGAACTGTAAAAGCCTCCCCCCCTCCTCCCTTCCCTACTTCTGTCTCCAGACTTTCCCTTCCTCTGCTCCATCCTTCTCCCCTCTCCCTCTTCCACTCCAGCTCTTCCTCCCATTTCAAAAAACAAACCAGGGACATGATTTTTTTTTTTATCCACGACGTAGCGAAGCATTCATTAGGGCGGTGGCGGCGGCGGCGAAACGGCCGTTCACGACGTGTCGGGAAGATGAAGGAATTGGTGGAGGCAAAGATAACGGCGGCGAGATAACAAAGACAAACCTGATAACACCGAAAGGAGTCAGGGAGGCACCCAGAGATCTGAAAGCCATTAACGAGGAGGAGGAATGGGGTCCTGCGATGGCCTATTTCTGTAGGCTCTATAGCTCATCGGGGGGGAGGGGGGCTCACCCCTAGACTCCATGTTGGGTGATTTATTTAGCCCTCAAAACGTGTGTGTGTGTGTGTGTGTAAGTTGAGTCGTACACGAGTCTGCTCCCTCTATCTGGTACATCACCCTGAAGACCTTGAGCACAGTTGTCATGGAGATGGGACACAGGTGCCAACAGCTCCCCTGGACACTTGTGATGTCATCGTGGAGAAGGAAGAGGAAATAAGTCGCAAATTTGAGACTTTTTTTCCCCTCTGAATATTGAAATATATATATATATATATATATATATATATAGTATATAAATATATAAAAAATGTTCCCGTCCCCCCCCCCCCCGTGTCATGCCATTGAGTCCGTTTCACAATAGTCCATCCTCAGCAACGGGGGCCAACTGCAGCCAAAGACCCTGATAATGAGACCTGGAGCTGGTCCCAGGCAGGTACACGACGGGAGTCAAACGGTACGCGACGGGAGTCAAACGGTACACGACGGGAGTCAAACGGTACGCGACGGGAGTCACACGGTACACGACGGGAGTCAAACGGTACGCGACGGGAGTCAGACGGTGTACGACGGGAGTCAAACGGTACGCGACGGGAGTCAAACGGTGTACGACGGGAGTCAAACGGTACACGACGGGAGTCAAACGGTGTACGACGGGAGTCAAACGGTACGCGACGGGAGTCAAACGGTGTACGACGGGAGTCAAACGGTACGCGACGGGAGTCAAACGGTACGCGACGGGAGTCAAACAGTATGCGACGGGACTCAAACGGTACACGACGGGAGTCAAACGGTACACGACCAAGTGTCAAACAGTTCGTTGTGTTTCCGACGACCTCGTGAGCACAAACGAAGAGCCGGCACTCGGCCGAACAGGAAAACACGGGGGAAGAGAAAGAAAAAGTCCACCTGCCCTGAGCTCTCAACGCGGAGGCAGGAAATGAGCTTCTGTGTCCACCAATCACTCCAGATAATGGAGAGATTTATTAGAACAGAGCTGCAGCCGCCGGGCCAAGTCTAATTAATTCTCCCGCCTGTGTTGGAGAAGAAAAGGAATGTGGATTCCATGTGAATTTAACACGGTGTATATGTGTCCAAACATCGATACAGCGTGGTTTATGGACTGGTTCTCTATTCATATTAAACATGTGGGGCTTGGCAGAGCAGAGAGGAGCTATAGATCAGAGAGCCAGCTGGCCCCTCCCGGGCCAAGCGACCCTCCTCCTCCCCGTCAACCTCGCTGCTAATTAGGGTGTTTGCATTGGGCGGCATGCGTCCGTGTGAGACTTTAAAGAGCTTCCTAGAGGAGCTCAGCGAGGCGTGTGGTGAGAATATAAGACTTTTAAAGAGTTCTTCTAACATAAAACCATCGACTCTTTGTTCCAAGTTCATCTGGGAAACTTTAACGCCATTATTTGATCCACCGCTTCCTCTCTGCTTGAACATGATGAACAGGTTGATGCAGCTTTTTAGAAAAATAACCAAGAAAACTCCAACTGTGTCCCATCTGACAAAATATCCTTTATTTGGAGCCTTGAGTTTTATGAAGATGTGCTGAAGAGACGTCCACCCTGCTACCTTTGTAATAGCTATTCAATGAGAGCGGCGGCATCGCCTCATCTCCTCGCCGCTACATCACTGCCCTCCATTCCTCCACGGGTGACTGCCTCCCTTTTCCTCCTATCAATCTCCACTTTACGTCTCCGCACGTCCACGTTATATGAAAACGTGTCGGATCTCTCGCTTTCTTTCAAATTGCTTCAAACGCTCCTTCTTTGTCCCCGAAACACGTCGTCTCGCTGGGTCGCAAAGACCGCCGACGAGGCTGCTTTTATTCACCACCATGGCTCCCTCTTTACCAAATGTGTGTGTGTGTGTGTGTGTGTGTGTGTGTGTGTGTGTGTGTGTGAGAGAGAGAGAGAGAGAGGGGGGACATTTATATGTCAAACATGAGCGGCCATAACTTGTGACGGAGATACTCTAACCTGTTCATCGTAGATCTTTTATTGTGTGTGTGTGTGTGTGTGTGTGTGTGTGTGTGTGTGTGTGAGTGATTGTTTTTTGATACTGTGCTCCCCCTCACAATACATCTTCTGTAATGGCTGACTGCCCCCCCCCCCCCCTCTAGACGGCGGGGTGTAAATCAGAGTCCGTTTGGCTTCCTGCCACTGATGTGTCAGCTCCGCCGCTCCAATGAGGACTCAACAAATAGCATTCCACGTCACTCACACTACACACACTCCATAGATCTTCCAGGCGGCTACAGTGGGCCGATGCCCCTGCATTGTTTTTTAGGAAACCCCCTCCACCAACGTACTGCTGCAGCACAATGTCATCTCTCTTCCTTTGGCCCCTCAAAACAGGCCTGTCAAAGTATTTCCACCGGATCAAAAGCCCAGATGGCTGCAGTCAGTAGGGGGGGGGGGTTTGGAATCAGATGACATGGGTTCAAAAATCCCATTGTGGTGCAAGAACACAGGCCTGGGATCTGCTTTTTCATTCATGTAGCAGCTCAAATAATCGGCGTAGGATACAGGCGAGGGGAAACATCAGAAAACATGCGTGAGACACCGAGAATCCCTTTTTTCATTTCCCCATTTTCATAATTGTTGTTCTTGTTTCTCTTTCACTTCCTCTGACCTCTGACCTTCCTTCTCCTCAAGTTTGCAACTTTTACAAAAGTGCCACCCGTCATGTTCCACATTTAAAAGGCAGACGGTTTCCTCCCACGTCCGAGTCCCGCTCGAGAGGCCGCGGGGGACTACTTTGTGTCGAGTCACTGTGGGGAAAAGCATTAGCACCGTTGACACCGCCGCCGCCGCAGCCAATCGCTTTGGAGAGTTTTTTTTTTTTTTTTCTTATCAAAAGCATCTTTGTTGTCAGCGGATTCTTTGAAGATCAAAAAGAATGAAAACGCTGTGATACGAGACGCCACGCGACAACGCCGGAGACGCCGCACAACATCTGTGATCAGCGTTGGTTCTGGAATTAAAATTAAGAAAATCCAACTCGATGAAGACGAGATCGCTTCTGGCACGCGAGGAAACGAGGAAGGCCGACTGGAATCAAGAGAGAGAGAGAGAGGGCAGGAGGAGAAAAAGAAGGGCAACCGAGATTGTAATGGAACCAAATAGTTTGATATTTTCGCTCCGGACGGTTCAGTTTTTATAATTTACTGACGAGAGCAAGACAGTCAGTCTGAGAACATGAGGATGGTAGCAACTGAGTGGGAGAGAGAGGGTGAGAGAGAGAGAGAGAGAGAGAGAGAGAGAGAGAGAGAGAGAGGAGATGGAGCTCAGAATAAATGGGGAGGAGAGGAAAAAATGAAGGATGCAGACAGGCGAACTCATTAACTTCTCTTTAATAAAGCCCAAGTCACATGGGGACCCTTTCATTCCATATTCCATCTAGTCTCTCACACACACACACACACACACACACACACACACACACACACACACACACACACACACACACACACACACACACACACACACACACACACACACACACACACACACACACACACAGCTTCAGCATCAGTGAAACGGACGACGTCCCGGACAAAACATGGCGATCATACAACGGCGTCGGTAACCACGGCAACCTCTCCAATATGTTTTATCCCGCTAAAATGTATGCGAAGAAGGCGCCTGAATGTAAATATTTTTCCCAGGCTCAACTCAAGCCGATAACCATAAAGAAAAAAATAATGCAATATCTTAAAGCGACAGCGCGCGAGCTTTACTGAAAGGAAATCTGCGGGGCGAAAAACCATGATTCATCGCTTTTGAAGGGTCTAGATTGTGGTTATCGTTTTTTGTGGGATGAGTTCACTCTCTCTCTCCGTCTCTCTCTCTGTCTGTCTCTCCCTCTGTCTCTGTCTCCCCCCCGTCAGCTGCCATCAGCACACAACACTGACGGACGTGAGTGGGAACGTTTTAGCCGACAAACAGATGTAAATGCTCTCTCACACACACAAAGCTAATTCTGGAGAATGTGGGCAACCGAGCACCGCGTTACACAACCGGACGGTTGGAGGCGGCGAGGCGGAGGCGGCGGAGGGAGAGAGAGTTACCGACGCTGAGTAACACAACACAAATAAACACACCCGTCTCCTTAACGAGGACCTCGTTAATCCCGGATTATATCTGAACTTCAGATTCAGGGTCCCAGGATATAGTTTTATAGTTATAGTTTTATTAGTCCAACGTAGAGAGATGACTTATACGATATATATATATATATATATATATGTACATATACATATATATATAAAGATATAAGAGGTAAAATACCTACATATAATTGACTTAAATCAATGTTAATATGTATTCCTGTTTATTGTGTACTGTCCTTATATTTGGACAAATTATATATATTTTTGATGCTTTTTGACCAAAACTATCATGCCAATAAAGATCAATTGAATTGAATTGATCTTGAGAGAGAGAGAGGGAGAGAGAGAGAGAGAGAGAGAGAGAGAGAGAGAGAGAGAGAGAGAGAGAGAGAGAGAGAGAGAGAGAGAGAGAGAGAGAGAGAGAATGGGGAAGTCCAAACTGAAGCTCCACCACAGACATGAATCCCTGACGTCTGAGCCCCGGAGGCCAACACACCAGTCACACCACGGTGTCACGTTCAGGGTTTTCTGAGGCGCGTCGGCCTGTTTGATGAACGCTCCATGAACTGTCACTCAACAACGTGAAGGGCTTTTAAAGGATGTCATTTCATGGCAGTTTGGGTCAATATCTGAGCCTGAACTCTGGCCGGTCAACATCTGAAATCACCACGTTTCTCCCAATTATTATAAAATATCATTTCACTGTGAAGGCTCTCCATGTTAGGCATTGCTTGCTTTGGTCTGTTCTCTTTCGTTTTGATTTAGTTTTTTTGAGCAGCTGGAAAAGCTATCCAGAATTCTATCAAGAATTACTGTTATTGTTATTGTTATTATTATTATTATTATTATTAAGGTCAGCGGTGGGACCACATAAACCCGGACACAGTCTCTCTCTATCCGTTCACCCGGCGTTAAAATAACACATAAATACTCACAAATAAAAATCCCATTGAGAGAGAGAGAGAGGTATATTTCTCTACTGTTCTCATCCATCATCACATCCATCTCTGATCAAGAGTGAAAATTACCCGTCTCCAGGGGCAACCGTGGCCCGTCCTATCAGAGACCCCCCCCCCCTCCACCGACCATTTAAATGTGTATCATCCGTCCGGCGTTGCAGAGATCACAGAGACGTTTCTATCATCGTTTCTCAGGGAATCACTTGTGGTGCCAGGAGGAACTCATTCTCCCAAGATGCCGTGTGACATTCCACAAGCAGATTTCACATCTCGCCACCGCCGCCGCCGCCACATGCACCGTCGCTCACTCACTCGTATGATACGACTCAGACGCATTAGCATTTTAAAACACATTAGCATACCCGAAGGGAGCCGCGGAGACGTTGATTACAAGTAACCGATGCTGCTCCGATCACACACACACACACACACACACACACACACACACACACACACACACACAGACGCAAGAACACATGCACACACACACACACACACACACACACAGACGCAAGAACACATGCACACACACACACACACACAGACGCAAGAACACATGCACACACACACACACACACACACACACACACACACACACACACACACACACACACACACACACACACACACACACACACTTTCTCAGTGAAGCAGACCCACCCCTGCTGCGAAGCAGGTGCCGTGATGCGATTTTTCCTCCCTCCATGCGTGCTAACACACATGCACCCCCCCAACACACCACACACACACACACACACACACACACACACACACACACACACACACACACACACACACACACACACACACACACACACACACACACACACACGCCTTCAAAGAGAGAGCTGTGAAGTAAAGGTGACAGGTCTCTGGTTCCGTGCCATCCTGAGCAAGTGTAATGCTAATTGCCCCCCCCCCCCCCCACTGTTAGAGAGCCACCAACATGGCGTCCATATGGACCCCAAAGATGGAGTCATCTCCCCCGCCCACTAGAGGATCATAGGAAGGGAGATCAAGTAGTAACTCACTCGTTTGCGTTTCCATTCAGTTGTAGAGCAAATTTCTGAATTTCATGTTTTCATCAACAGGTTTGGAGTCGGCCGATATGAGGAGATTATTGTTAAAAAAATGTTCATTATCCTGTTTTTAATTTTCTCTACATTAAATGTGTCTCTCTCCTTTTCTTCGCTCTAATGATTTGTTGTAGCGGATCAAAACCAACACGTTAGCATCCTTGTGATTTTGTGTTATGATTATTACGTTAATATGGCTGATCATCGTAAAAAAGAGAGTTTTTACCTCCAGTGAAAAAGTGGTTTTTGAAAGGCTCACCGAGGAGTTCACAGATAATCAGGGAGTCTCTCAGGGAGGCCACGTTTCATCAGAATAGAAGAAGAGGAAGAAGAAGAAGAGGAAGAGGAGGAAGAAGAAGAAGAGGAAGAAGAAGAAGAAGAAGAAGAGGAAGAAGAAGAAGAGGAAGAGGAAGAAGAAGAGGAAAAGCGAGGCGCATGCAGACGCTGGTGTTAGAAACGACAGCTGATCAGAGATTCGGCGGTGACACCTCTAATGATCTCCTCGTCTGATTGACAGGCCGGCACAGTTCCAATTCACACATCTCACACACTACACAGACAGCAGAGAGGGTCAGGACACACACACACACACACACACACACACACACACACACACACACACACACACACACACACACACACACACACAGTGTTAGAAAAATACTATTTGCTTCTATAAATCCCTCCTGTGACTTCCTGAATATTCCTCCATTATGTCGGCCTTGCGGGGAGGGGGGGGGGGGGGGCTTCCTGCCCCTGCCGGCCGTCATCGGGGGCATTGTGCTCCATTGTCTAGGAGCAGGGGCTAAATGAGGCCCTGCAAGGGGTATTTTCAGGTACTTTCATGGAAGAATAGAGAGGATGTTCATATCACATTTCATTTTTTTTTTTTTCCTCATATTGCTGAGCAAACACAGTTTGGGACAACACACACAGACACACACAGACACACAAACCACACACAAACACACACACACAAATCACACACACACAAATCACACACACACACACAGACACACAGAGACACACAGACACACCGGCAGTTCCTCCGTTGACCCAAAGAGAGTTCATTCCAGCTCCCAGAGATTTCCTCCGTCTCCTCCCGACAGACAGATCCATTACAAGCTGCTATCTCCCACCAAGACAGCAACACACACACACACACACACACACACACACACACACACACACACACACACACACACACACACACACACACACACACACACACTGCAAAAAAGTCCTAAACAATTCCATGAGACGTCTCACTGATCCGTCCATGATTATTGGCAATTATCTGTCAATTAGCAATGTGCTGATGTCATCAGGAACCAGGAAGGGAAAAGGCAAAGCAATCAGGCGTGGGGGGGGGGGGGGGGGGGGGGGAATAGGATACATATGCCACTCAGGACGACCTTGACCAAACGAAGCTCTTGCCCCCTCCTCCAAACGACCCCCTGGCTGCTCCTCTGCCCCGGCGAGTTGCCCCATCCATTGACTCATGTTGAATCAGGATGTCCGATGTGATGACAGTGAATTTGGGGTAATTGCTCCGTTTAATATGAGGAATATTACGATTAGAAACACATCTAAAGAGTAATCATCTTCCATGTAGTGATGGCGTACGTCGGGGTTATTCGTGGTTATGCTCCGGCGGGGGACACGCCCCGCCGTTGAATGTTTACGGAAACACAAAGAGACACATGAGAGATGAGGAATCATCCTCGTATCCGGCCGAACGCCGGCGATCCATCAGACGCCTCTCGCCTCTCCAAAAACAGAGGACGCGGCGCTGACGACATCTGTCATTCTCTCGCTGCCGCCGCCGCCGTGATCCATGATGTGATCACAGACGCTCACACGGCCACAACGATCCACGATCAATCCTCACAGCCGGGGCAACGGAGAGAGAGAGGGAGGGGGGGGGAGGAGGAGAGAGAGGGGGGGGGAGAGAGAGGGAGAGAGGGGGGAGAGCGATAGAGCTAGAGATAGAGAGAGGTTCTCTGTTGCTTCCCCGTCTCCAGCAGCACGCTGAACATCCATCACTTTATCTTCTAGTGATGTTTATCAGAAGGAGTAAACTTTCAAAGCGTCGCTGCAGACGGAGCTGATGGAGAACATGTGAGGAACGCCGAGGAACGCCGAGGAACGCCCAGTCACTCTCTCCGGTTCCTCAGCCGTCAATATCAGCAGATACAGTCTCCTCTTTCATCCAATCACTGCCAGGTGTGTCTGGAAGCCCTTCACACACACACACACACACACACACACACACACACACACACACACACACACACACACACACACACACACACACACACACACACACACACACACACACACACACACACACACACACACACACACACACACACACACACACTCTCCCGGACTCCCACCTTGACCTTGTCAGGAGTTATCACCATCACACACACACACACACACACACACACACACACGTCTCTGGTTTTGGTTCGGTGAGTCGGGGATCATTGGAGGAGTAAAAGAACTGTTTTTACTTTTATTTTTTCAAACCTTGAAAGAAGCATTAAAGGCATCTGGCACCAGGTGGGCTGTTCAGATTTTAGTGGAGCTCCTTTATTTACTCTCAAAGAGGGAGTCATCAGCTGTTATACACACACACACACACACACCTTCACACACTATGAAAGAAAAAGGAACATATCACCACCTGGTCATATAGACCTGCAAGTGCAAACACACACACATTCCTCGTCATCTGATTGGACGCTGAAAAACAAAAGCAGACCTTAGAAGCGTGACTTTGCAGACGGCAGCGGTCTTAACGCGCTCACGCACAGCTTTCAGAAGATAAAGACAGCTGAACCTGTTGAAGCCTCGGCATTAAACGCAGGTCACAACACGAGAAGATGTACGAGCAGATGTACGAGCAGTATGGAGGTAGTGGAAATGATGACCTTTCAAAAGGTCAGACACGCGTCTCCAAATGAGCTAACAAGGGGATAAAGATACATACATATTAAACATCTCATGCAATGCTTTAAGTGTTAATAACGACAGCAGAGGAGCGGAACAGAAAAGGGACGATTCCATTATTTAATTAGACTCTTCAGCCGTGCTTGGATCGATCTAGTCGTTGACGATGTTTTCCAACCAAAACAGGAAGTCCGTTCTCAAAACTCCCGCATGGAGATCAGATAACTCAATGAAACCAGACGTTCAAAGAATCAAATAAATAATCGGAGAGAAGAAGTGAGTAATATAATAATAACACACCCGCTTCCTGTCGAGGCCTTGAGAAATCATTCATCACGACGAGCCGGCGGTGGAAATCACAAGGCCGTTTGCATTTAGATAGAATATAATTCACGATAAAAGAAGTGATATTATGCATTAATAATGTCTCATCACGTCATACGTCAACATCTTTTGATATGGTCTGAATCCTCCCGCTGTAAAACACGACCGCAGCGCGATTACATTCAGCTCGGCTTGGCGGGGGCGTTTGTCATCCTGACACATCGTCAGTCGAGGGCGGCGGTACGGCGGCGTTACGGCGAGATGTCTGAACGAGCACATCTGTTGGATGGCGTCCTCACTTCACTTTACCCACAACCACCTGAGCCACACGTATGTTACCACAGATTCCCTGCAGTTCATCCCCCCGACGCTCCGACGAAGCGCCTCCACCGTCACCCTGATGATGGCGGTCTAACCGGGCGTGAAGCTCACATCAAAGGCACGCCGCCGCTTTAAAGCACTTTACACGCCCAGCCTTGGGGGGGGGGGGGGGGGGGAGGGAGGCAGCAATTGGAGAGGGGAGTGAGTTTTTATAGGCTGCTGTTCAGGGAGTCCCATTACAGAGCAGGCTAGCTTTACGGGGCCGCCGCGGCTACGCTAACTAGCTGGAATCAAGGCGGCCCTTTGTAGGTTTTAGCCACGATGCTAACACACACACACACACACACACACACACACACACACACACACACACACACACACACACACACACACACACACACACACACACAGGTCTGGCTGGCTGTGCTTAAGGGTTAGCAGCCGAACCAGCAGCCTCCTCATTAGCACCAATAAGATCTGAGCCCCTCCCCCCCCTCCTCCTCCTCCCCCCCCTCTGTTCTCTTACAAACTCGTCCTCGTCTTCTCGCTCTCCTCCGACACAAAGACACGACACAGAGGAAGGAAACTACAGAAACGTCGTCTTGATTTATTTGGGCGGGAAACTCACGCCCAATTATATACGGGCTGAGATTTATCACCTGAGGACGCTCGCTGGAGACGTGACCTCCGGCTGCCTTCCAGGTGGAACCAGTCCCCTTGGCCCCTCGCTGTAATAACTATTCATGAAACGGGGGGCGAGGTCAGCAGGGGTCACCGTGGAGCCGGGATGCCGTCTGCCGTGATATATAATAATAATAGATCTGCACAGTCGGGAGAATATTGGAATATTGTCTGGAATCTGATACTCGAGGCATTCCCAGGCTCTCCGCTTTGTTTGCCTAAATACACAGAACCAGAAAGCCAAGCAAAAGCGACCTTTGACCCGTGGAAATCACTTCGTCACTTTCTCTCTAGTTGTAGTCCGGGGGCGATCGAGATGCCAGCCGATCACCTCCTCGCCCCTCCGTGCTTCAAATCAATAGTTAATTACCTGCAAATGGACAGACGGACGTTCGCCTGGCAGAGGGATCGAGTGCCGCCCCTCCCCCCTCCACTACTCATTGGCCAATCAGCCCCCCCCCCCCCCCCTCTCGGAAGCTGCTGTTCCATTTTCACACCCGGCACTTCATCTCTCTCCGCCACACGACTCTCATTTCTCACGCCGCCGCCGACGCAGTGACGACCACGACACGCGCACAGCGAGAGAAAAAAATAATATTCATGCACCGATTCATCTCTTGCCAAGGAGCTGACGCTTAATAAGAGATTACATTTATGGTCAGGAGAATGAGAGGGGGGGGGGTGAAATATGTACACATGTCCTGAACCTGCAGAGGCTCTGGCACTTACTCATTAATAATGGGACAGGCCCCGGGCCCCGGCCCTTAGCTCTCCATCGCTACTCATTTCCTCTCCACACATCAAAGCTGCATGTGTGTGTGTGTGTGTGTGTGTGTGTGTGTGTGTGTGTGTGTGTGTGTGTGTGTGTGTGTGTGTGTGTGTGTGAGAAACAGCCTGTGGAGGAGCCGGCTTTTCATTTAATCAGAAATGGAGCGGCCTCCTCCTCCAACCACCAATCCGTGATTTCAGCCCCATTAACGTTCCTCGCCTTTTAATTCCACCGAGCGCCGGAGAACATCCTCTCGGCTGCCCGTTCACTTTAAAATAAAACTTAAAATAAAAAAGTATTTTGTACAGTAGCAACTTCATTTATTTGAAATGTAAGACTTGAGAAGGAAGATATCTGCTGTATAAACACAGGTTTCTTATCGGTTTGATTGTAGTAAAAAAAAAAAAAAGGTTCCCACGCATTGAAAGTCGTATCACCAAAGCTAACCTGCCTCCTCCCACTCCTGAGTCAGCCCTTTTTTGCCCCGCAGCCTTTCCTGCAGCCCTTGAGCCTGAGCCGCCGGGCTTAAAGTCAAATGAAATCATCGTGGTGCCCGACTCACACACCTCTGGTTAGAACAATCCTAAATGAAGCTCTTTGTTCCTTCAAACCCCGACAGTCTCTTCACCCGCTTCCTGCTCCTCCCGATGCCGTGTCACATTTCACTTTCCCCCCTCCCTCCCCTTGTAGTAAACCCTATAATGCTTCATAAATGCATCTGTTTTTAACTTGAAAAGAAGGGGGGGGCAGGTGAGGCTGGAGGAGAAACCAATTATTCCCAGAGAGGGGGGGGAGGGGGGAGGGACTTCCAGATTTACTACTCTCAGATTTAATCAAAATGTATTCGGGAAAAAAAGAACAAACCAGAAGAAGAAATGGCCAGGAAGTCAAAACCAGGTCTTTGTGAATCCGGCCGGACCCATGGGGGGAGGACCGGAACTAAAGGGGGGGGGGGGCACGGGGTCCAGGCGGCGTGAACACCTGGGAAATAAGACTTGATAATCGATGCTTCCCTCTTCTCACCTCTCGACTCGACAGATATCGAAGACGCCGCTCTTTCCTGCTGACTGAACAGCCGTCAGCCAATCAGCAGGGAGAAGAAGACGCACACTTTTCTCACACCAACCATCCTTGAGTGGAAGGAAAGCTGGGTCACTGCTCCCAATCAATTACTGCTATTGCCATTTTTCACTAGGTGTTGCTTGGAGAGTGTGTGTGTGTGTGTGCGTGTGTGTGTGCGTGTGTGTGTGTGTGTATCTGAGAGAACTGGCTCTACCAGGAAACAGATGACTCACACAGTTTGAGGTTTGAACCGTGTCACCGCTTTCACTCCTGCTCTAATGTGCTTCGTATGTTGCTGCTGATGCTGGGGGTCTGCTTACCCCCCCCCCCCCCAAAAAAAAGATCAGGCAGATAAGCCCCGCCCCCCCGTCCCACATGGCCACCTGCTCCGATAAGGGCGCTGGAACCCGACGCCGCCCCCCCGCTACAGGAATGTATGGAAGACACGGGAGGATGACGACGTAGGGAAGGACGAGAGAGAATGAAAACAAGAGAGAGAGAGAGAGAGAGAGAGAGAGAGAGAGTCTGGAACAGGACACGCAAACACGAGCGCTCATGTTCGATGCCGCCCGTTCTCCCACTGTGACGTACACAGAAATGTTCAGCCCCCCAACCTGCAGCCGCCATCTGGCCTCCCCGAGACTCAGATGTCTCTGGGGTAAGGTGAGCTGTGTGTGTGTGTGTGTGTGTGTGTGTGTGTGTGTGTGTGTGTGTGTGTGTGTGTGTGTGGGTGGGTGGGTGGTTGGGTGTGTGTGTGTGTGTGTGTGTGTGTGTGTGTGTGTGTGTGAGAGAGAGAGAAACAGATTGAGAAAATCTGCACTACACTTCAATATAGAGCCGACCGGGCTGATAGATCAGCATCGCAGATATGAAACATACATTTTTTTTAAAAATAAGAAAGAAATGATGTCATCACACAAATTATGACATCACACTTCCCTCAACTCTCACTATGACTCGTATTGAAGTCACTGCATTCATTTCTTCAAGGCTAACTTGATACCGGTAACGAAATACAGATGTTTATCATCATTATTATTAATAATAATTATTACTACGAGGCTCCTGATTGGTCGAGGCCGCTGGCTGAAGCCCAGGTAAGGCCGCCTCGGCCGGTAACTAAGGGCAACGGAGGGGAGAGGAGAGTGAAGCGTAAAACGCTCGTCACAACGAGCCCGCATTAAAGCAGCGCATATAAATGAGGTAAA
>NC_139918.1:25173801-25213801 GCF_963514095.1 Eutrigla gurnardus
CCTCTCTGCTGGCTGAGTGAAACATTCTTCTATTATCTTTTGTTCATTCCTCACATTCCAAGCAACATAATAATTAAAAAAATAGGCAACCTCTCCAGGGCCGGGTGGGGGGGGGGGGATGGGGATGGGGGGCTCCCTTTTGTTTGATTAAATGTTTCTCCATCCTCCACACTCTGCCAGCTGACCCTAAAGTTATTGCGCTCTTGACCTGTAAACATCCGACCGCTATCTCCCTCTCCATGACCGATGTGCCTTGACCTTTACGTTTGTCCTCGCCGTCTACTTCCTGGTTCGGATGCTGGGGGGGGGGGGGGGGGGGGGTATGACAGCTGGATATACAAGATAAAGATCAGAGAGCGCCCGCCGCTACACAAGAGAACACCTTTTAGGTTGAAAGGTGTGATTTGGTTGGAAAACAGTGATATTTACTCCGACGGCTCATTATTCAGATCTGTGAGATATATATGTATATATATATATATATATATATATATACATATATATATATATATATATATATATATAGACAGGAGACAAACACAGCAGGTCTGGGTGGTTATAATGATGCAGGGGGCGGGGGTCCTCTTGTTGATGAATATGAATGCATGAAAATGAAATGCCTGAGTATGGAGACAGTGCAGGGACACCCTGGGGGGGGGGGGGGGGGGGGGGGGAGGGGTCTTTAGCACTTTAGCGCCATCCATCTTCAGGAGGCGGAGCCACTGGGACAACACATGGGTCGGGGCTTGAATACAGATGTGCTGGGGACCAGCGCCCCCCCCCCCACCAGAGGGGTCAGGATTCAGTAACAAGTCCCAGCCATGCTTTCTGGGTCACAGCTCTGAGAGGCTGGATGATGGGGTCATTAAGGTGTAGGTGTGTGTGTGTGTGTGTGTGTGTGTGTCGTGTGTGTGTGTGTGTGTGTGTGTGTGTGTGTGTGTGTGTGTGTGTGTGTGTGCGTGCAGACAATTTTTCCTCATAGAACAAAAAGTGCCGTCAGAGATTCTCACATTCAATCAGACGTCTGTGTACATATATACATATGGTTTATATTATATATATATATATATATATATATATATATATATATATATAAAACAAGGAAAACATGTGAAGGTTGGCGTTCTGGTTTAAAACTCACGTGAGAAATAAGAGTTGTGAGAGCAGAGTGTCTCACTGACAGCAGGTCAGGGGGCGGAGCTAAATACGGCGCTCTCATTAATCTGCTGCCAATGAAGGCCAGACTGATGGTACCTGTCGCCCTAATACCAGGACACACACACACACACACACACACACACACACACACACACACACACACACACACACAGACACACACACACAGACACACACAGACACACACACACACACACACACACCAGGGACCTCGGACCCAGACTGAGCAGGGCCACACAAACCCAGCAGATGTGATAAATAAATAAAAATACATATTCTGGCATATTAGGGCCACTGTTGAGTTTCAGGGTTCCTACACCTTAAAGTCAGAATCAAGCACTTTCCAAGCATTTCAAGGTGCATTTCCATGCTTTTCCAGCACCTTCCAGCTGTGGTTAACTCCATATTTGTATCAATCCAATGGTCAGTATTCGGTCTACTTATTATGTCACTTGTTCATCACATTAAATGAGATGTTATTGTCCTATAAACAACCAACATGATGTTTGGAGACAGCTTTTTACAGAAGGACCACAAATGAAAGGAAAACTAATTCCACTAACAGATCCACAGAAATATAATCACCAACTATCTTCATCATCTGTTCATCATCAAAAGTCATTTTTCATGCAGAAATGTCAGAAAATGCTGTTTTCAGTCCCTCAAATATGGAGATCTTCTTTTCTCTGTTCTATCATATATGTCATCACATAGAACACACATTTCAAGACCTTTATTCTAAATCCAAGCACTTGTCAAACCTTGAAAACACCACACTAACATTCAAGCGTTTCCAAGGATTTCCAGCACCCGTACCCTACTCTCTCGGCTCCATAACGAACAGATTTAATAAATGTTTGTGTTTCTGTGGGCGAGTGAGAGAGGAAGGATTACACTCGTTCTCTGCTTTAAGTGTTAAAGCCGTTTGATTAATAAGTCGTTAGCTCGCGTTTCTTCTACTCAAGATTCCAACTCTTTAGTTTCTATTAATCACAGCGAGGAGATGAATGAGTCAGAGCATCATTACAGCTCTTCATCAAGCGTGTGTGTGTGTGTGTGTGTGTGTGTGTGTGTGTGTGTGTGTGTGTGAGTGTGTGAAAGAGAGAGAGACATGGATTTACTGGGAGTTCAGGCCATTATGTTTACTCTGTTGCATCACATGTGCACGCTGGATAGCAGATCACTGCCTCCTCCTCCTCCGTCTCTTCATCCTCCTCCTTCCCCTCCTCCTCCAAATCCTCCTCCACCTCCTCCTCCTCATCCACCTCCTCCTCCTCCATCTCCACCTTCTTCACCTCCTCATCCACCTACTCATCCTCCTCATCCTTCACCTCCTCCTCCACCTCCTCATCCTCCTCATCCACCTCCTCCACCTCCTCACCCTCCACCTCCTTCACCTCCTCATCCTCCTCCACCAAATCCTCCTCCACTTCCTCACCCCCCACCTCTACCTCATCCTCCTTCACCTCCTTCTCTTCCTCCACCTCCTCCTCCTTCACCTCCTCCACCTCCGCCTCCTTCACCTCCTCCTCATCCTCCACCTCCTCCATCTCCTCATCCTCCTCCTCATCCTCCCCCTCCTCCACCTCCTCCTCATCCTCCACCTCCTCCTCCTCATCCTTCTCATCCTCCTCCTCCTCCTCCTCCTCATCCTTCTCTTCCTCATCCTCCTCCTCCCCCTCCTCCACTTCCTCCTCATCCTCCACCTCCTCCTCCTCATCCTTCTCTTCCTTCTCATCCTCCTCCTCCTCCTCCTCCTCCTCCTCTTCCTCCTCCTCCCCCTCCTCATCCTCATCCTCCCCCTCCTCCTCCTCCTCCCCCTCCTCAGGCAGCTGGGTGGGTTTTTCCTTCCCTGACAGCGTTCTGACAGGAACCCCCGCTCCATGTCTCAAGCAGAAGAACGGTTCCATCTCTCCAGAGTAACAGAAGAACGGTTCCATCTCTCCAGAGTAACAGAAGAACGGTTCCATCCCTCCAGAGTAACAGAAGAACGGTTCCATCTCTCCAGAGTAACAGAAGAACGGTTCCATCTCTCCAGAGTACCAACGTGAGAAGAAGACACACATGCTCTCCAACGCTCTGTTTTAATTGACGGCCATGAGGATGAATTATTGGGGATCTCTGATCACAGAGGAGGTTAATGGGGTTCACTTGCAGCCTTTAAGGAAGTTGCCTATTAACCTCGTGGCCCCTCCCTCCCCCGCCTCTCTATTTACCCGCCCACCTCCCCCCCCTTCCATCAGAAGACTCGGCCGACGACAACAACGTCTGACACGCGGTAAATTGTTTTTTTTGTTTCCCTGAACGTCGACGGGATCGGACTCATGGAGTCGGAAAAAGGCGACATTTAGGAGGCGGACTTGTTAACGAAGAAAAACAAAACCGGCCTGACAGCTCATCACTTTGTGTCAGCTCCCCCCCCGTCTAGTTGTTTGTTTCACAGGGACACCATCAAAATGCATCCCTCCGTCTCCCCCGACTCCCCCCCCTCCCCCCTCTGGCCTGTGACAGATAGTTCAGTAGAATCTATCAACCTCAGTCTGCTACACACACACACACACACACACAAACACACACACACACACACACACACACACACGCACACAAACACACAAACACACACACACACACACACACACACACACACACACACACACACACACACACACACACACAGAGTCCGTCACGCTAAATGGGATAAACATCTGGCGGTGGCGGGGGAGAGAAAAGCGGAGGTCAAGTCAATCTGCCCTCTGTCTGCTGTACACTGATCCCCTGTCAGAGGTTGACCTCCGACCCCCCCGATAAAAAAAAACTGCAAATGAAAGTCGAGTGCTGCATTTAAAATTCAAAGAGTGCAGCAGCAGCACTTCAGTGGATGAAGAGAAGATGAACTCCCCGTCTGAAGAAGTGGACCGCTCCATTCTTTAACTTCACAGCCTCACTTTAGACCTGATATAGATATTATTACGATTATTATAAGCATTTAAATACACCGAGCGTCTCATTATCGAGATACGTTTCGCCTTCCGTTAATGAAGGGATTTTCTGTTCGTTAATTAAAATACTACGATGAGTCGTGACATTAGACGAGGGCAGGAGCCATCAAAAATGTGATTATTCAAGTTTAATAAGAACTTCAAATAGAGCTGACACTCAAATATGCAGCTTTGTTTTAATACTAAATATTAAAAGTATTCTTATGGTTTTAATGCAAGGACTTCAACAGGTTTAAATGTTATTATAATAATTATTATTATGACCCACAAATAAACGTCTTATGAAAGATGTGTTTTAGGCAGTTATAAAAGATTGAACCACGACTTTCATGTTATGATTATTTGTTGGTTGAATACTGAATATTATGGAACACAGATTAATAAGAATAATTCATTCATCATACCAGATAGATTCATTTCATTTCACTATTTGTTTTTGCTTTTTCCTTATTAATTGCTCTGCTAGCTGAGTGTTGGAGTTTGTGATTAAAATTTTGCTTTTGCTTTTGTTTTTTGTTTTTTTTGTTAGTTTAAATCCTTTGTTCTGTTTTTTTTTTAATACATTACACTTTCCAATTTGTGGTTTTATTTTCTGCACCGCGAGCTCTCGGAATTTTAATTTAAAAAAAAGATGCACCTTAGTTTCCCCCCGTCACACTACATCCACACACACACACACACACACACACACACACACAGAGAGGACTCCGATAAACCTCCTCGCTCCGTGCGCGTGGTGATGCAGTCGTGCACGGACGTGCAAACAAAACAAAACAATGGCGCTGCGTCAACACGCCGACCTTCTAATATTAACATTGACCTTTCGAAAGCTATCTTTTCTCCCAGCATGCATCATCAGATCAATAAACATTGCCCGCCGAGTGATGCTTGGAGCATTATCGGCCTGTTGCAGCAGGCTCAATTACACACACACACACACACACACACACACACACAGACACACACACACACACACACACACACACACACACACACACACACACACACACACACACACACACACACACACACACACACACACACACACACACAGCCCGTGTCAAATCCTAAATGTCAGAACCTTGTCCTGCACATAGAATGTGTGTTCCACAAGTAATTACCACTGTAACACACACACACACACACACTGTAACACACACACACACACACACACTGTAACACACACACACACACAGTGGAAACACACCACCACTCAGCATTGACTGACCGTTACTGATTGTTAATCGTGTTTTGTGGTTAGAAGCAATGAGCACGAGTGAGAAAAAGCAATTAACAGCTCCAATCCCGTCTTTTCTCACTGCGTCACTCCACGTTTTCCCTTCTTCTGCATTTCCTCGCTTTTTGTTGCCGTCTCATTTTTCCGTCTACCCCCCCCCCCCCCACCAGTAAACGCTCAGTCATCCCTCTGTTGTCGTGTCCTTAGCCAATGAGAAGCAGACCCCATTACCACACAGTTTCCCAGTCAATGATTTCTCATTTCGACCACACTCCCCAGATCCTCAGCTCATTGAGGGCTTGATGGATCACCTGTCCAATATGCATACGTGTGTGTGTGTGTGTGTGTGTGTGTGTGTGTGTGTGTGTGTGTGTGTGTGTGTGTGTGTACCCGAGGCACAAAGACAGGTGCAATGAGAAAAACAGATTTAAAGGACCACTGGGTCAGAGTCCCACAGAACTCCCATTCCAAGTTTAAATCTTTCACAGTGACAGCATGTTCATCTTTTTTTACAGAAAGAAGAATTTTGTATTAATAATGCAAAGCTTTGCTAACATTACAGACTGATCTCATGAAGTGGCGTATGTATGACACGCCAACTCGTATGCCATTATGGCGTTATCACTACGCACAATGGCCTTTCCGCGTGTTTATCAACGCCGTTTAACCCTAACCCTAACCGTAAAGGGCGTTTACATACACGCGGATGTGATGGGTCGTTTCGCTAGAGTGCGCTGACAAACACGCGGATGTGATGGGTCGTTTCGCTAGAGGGCGTTTACAAACACGCGGATGTGATGGGTCGTTTCACTAGAGGGCGTTTACAAACATGCGGATGTGACGGGTCGTTTCACTAGAGGGCGTTTACAAACACGCGGATGTGATGGGTCGTTTCACTAGAGGGCGTTTACAAACATGCGGATGTGACGGGTCGTTTCACTAGAGGGCGTTTACAAACACGCGGATGTGATGTACACATACGTACACATACACGCGGATAGCTCGAATTGCGTACAGATAACACGCCACTTTTAGGAAGTGCCGTGTGTATTTCCGAAAAGTCAAGTTGAACATTAAGATAATCTACTTTATGGAATGTTTTATATAAATCTACAATACGATAAATGAACTCATAAAGACTGTTCCACCTGTTCCAGGTTATTCATGTGGATTCCCTTGGGATCAATGAAGGGATATATCTGTCTGTCTGTCTATCCATCCACCTGTCTGTCTGTCTGCCTGTCCGTCCGACCATCTATCCACCTGTCTGTCTGTTGGTCTGCCTGCCTGCCTGTCTGTCTATCCATCCATGCCTCTGTTCACTTTCAGTGAAAGTAGAAATGTAAAAACCAGCGGCCTTCTGGGAAATGTAGTTGTTCAACACTTGTCACAGATTGACACGAGAGAAAAAAACAACAACCTTGATTTAACAGAGGAAGTGGACGAAGCAAAAAAAAAAAATCTAATCACATGACAGCTCGACGACAACTTTCTCTTTGTCCTGAAATAAATATGAAATATGAAGATAAAGTGCTCTTAAAGCCACAGAGTTTCAGCACAGTGACCCGTCTCTCTCTCTCTCCACAGCTCCAGTCGTCTGACCTCCAGAAGAACAACACGACACCTCAGGAGGTCAGAGGTCATCATGGATTGTTTCAGGTCATGAAGACGGCCGCTCACAGGTCAGCTGATTCATGACGCGTCATCAGGGGAATCCTTCCAAGCTGCTTGAAACGTGTGTGTGTGTGTGTGCTTGGATGAAAACATCCTGCGGTGCCGTGAAACAGCCGGGATCAGCCACACGGTGGTGCCACAGCGCCACCTGGTGGCTGGAGATGTGCCATCACACGCAGTGTGAAGCTCACTCATCACAGTAACAAAATAAACGTTCCTCCACAAAACATAAAGATGATCAGATGCTTTTATCCAACTTGGTTTCAGATTTTTTTCTGGCACAAATTGAAAGTCAGTTTTGACTTTTACATTTACATTTCGGGCATTTAGAAGACGCTTTTATCCAATAAGTACATTAGTGTGAAGAAAGTACAACATTTTTCATTCAGAAATTTATTTGATAGGATAAACCCCTTGAGAGGAATCCTCTCGTTTTCGAGGGGGTCCTAATATACATTACAAACCGAAAAGAGACAAGACACAATCAACAATCTACAAACATACAGCAACAAAGACAACAGACATCAACACAGACATAAAAGAAATGAGTACAAAAAAAAAAAAAAAATGGACACAACCTCTCAATGGCCGCAAATGGCCATAGCAATAGCCTAAATAAACTAAGAGAAATGTAAAATAATATCATAATGTTCAAATTAAAAATTACAGTGGGGAGAAAAAAAAAAAAAAAAAGATATAATTCATCTGAAGCATGTGCAATTTAACTCAAAATAAGAAGACACAGAATATTTAAACCTATGAAAAGAGGTCAATGAGCGTAAATTTAAAGGAAGATTATTCCAGTCTGAGGGCGCTTTGTACATAAATGCTCTTTTACCAATTGTTTTGTTCACTGTGGGGGTAAGAAAGAAGTACTGGGATGAGTGCCGTAAATGGTATGTTGTAGAATATGGAATCAAAAATTGTTGTAAATAAGCAGGATAATTGCAGTGTATACATTTAAAAATAAACTGTAACCAGTGATTATGTCTTCTTATGCTGAGGGTGGGCCAGTTGAGTACATTATACATGATACAGTGATGAGTGTAGAAAGAACAACCAAGAGCAAATCTACAAAGACGATTATATGCTGTGTTGAGGGGTAGAAGATTGGTTTTAGATGCGTTTAGATATACTACATCAGCATAATCAAAAAAAGGTAGAATAAGTTGTAGGGCAAGTTTCCTTCGAACATTAAGTGTAAAACAATTCTTGGATCGAAATAAAACACTGATACCAAAGTTGATTTTACGAAGAATGAAGTCAATATGAGGTTTGAAAGTAAGTTCTGAGTCAAGCCATAATCCTAAATATTTGAATTGCTCAACTCTATGCAGATTCATACCATCATTACATGTTATTATTAAGTTATTAGATTTCAATTCAACAGTTAATCTCCATCGGTACAGTAGCTTTAAACCTGTAGCTGGTATACAACAGAGATAAGTACTAAGATACAAAGTGCAAAATACTAAAGTGCCAGTACACACAAGCAAGTACTACTACCTTCTTAGTGTTGTGTGTTTTTTTATTGGAGGGGAGTTTTGAATTTCTTCAACCCTGGTCTGTTAAAATGTGATGCATATTCAGTGTGGAAAGTAAAGTACATCATCTTCTGCTGTGTCGACGATGTGAAGTTAATTATTACTTTTCACACCAATTTATGGATTTTCTTACATTTTAAAAAGGAACGATGTGAAGAGTTTATTCACATAAATTAACTATAATATTCATAAATATGTTTTCATCTTACCCTAAATACAGGATAAGCGGTAGACAATGGATGGATGGATGTTTTCATCTTGATATTCTTTGCAAGGAAGTGACCATATTTGGACTGTGGAGGAGCAACGGGTGGATCAGCAACCTTACTCGATCTGGATCCATCTGGATTCTGGTGTTGAAGCTGCTAACAAAGTTAGCTTCATGATTCAATGTCAACTTTACAGCTGAGTGTTAAAGTCATCTTAGCAGCTAACTAGCATTGATAGTGTGATAGAGAGATGTCAATCAGCAGGTAAGCCCCGCCCCCTAAAGCACCCCCTGCTTTCTGGTCTGGTGGACTCTTAATGGACCATAATGTACTAAATGAACATCATGCTGGATTGAAGAAGACTTGAAACTAGAGATTGAGACCATAAACTCATGTTTACAATGTTTACTGAGATAATACATCAAGAGAGAAGTAGGACCGTTTTCTCATAGACTTCTATACAACCAGAGAGGAGTCGCCGCCTGGTGGCCAGCAGAGAGAAGTAGGGCCATTTTCTCATAGACTTCTATACAACCAGAGAGGAGTCGCCCCCTGGTGGCCAGCAGAGAGAAGTAGGACCATTTTCTCACTTCTATACAACCAGAGAGGAGTCGCCCCCTGGTGGCCAGCAGAGAGAAGTAGGACCATTTTCTCATAGACTTCTATACAACCAGAGAGGAGTCGCCGCCTGGTGGCCAGCAGAGAGAAGTAGGACCATTTTCTCATAGACTTCTATACAACCAGAGAGGAGTCGCCCCCTGGTGGCCAGCAGAGAGAAGTAGGACCATTTTCTCACTTCTATACAACCAGAGAGGAGTCGCCCCCTGGTGGCCAGCAGAGAGAAGTAGGACCATTTTCTTATAGACTTCTATACAACCAGAGAGGAGTCGCCCCCTGGTGGCCAGCAGAGAGAAATAGGACCATTTCCTCATAGACTTCTATACAACCAGAGAGGAGTCGCCCCCTGGTGGCCAGCAGAGAGAAGTAGGACCATTTTCTCATAGACTTCTATACAACCAGAGAGGAGTTGCCCCCTGGTGGCCAGCAGAGAGAAGTAGGACCATTTTCTTATAGACTTCTATACAACCAGAGAGGAGTCGCCCCCTGGTGGCCAGCAGAGAGAAATAGGACCATTTCCTCATAGACTTCTATACAACCAGAGAGGAGTCGCCCCCTGGTGGCCAGCAGAGAGAAATAGGACCATTTTCTCATAGACTTCTATACAACCAGAGAGGAGTCGCCCCCTGGTGGCCAGCAGAGTGAAGTAGGACCATTTTCTCATAGACTTCTATACAACCAGACTTCTTTTTGCAACCAGAGAAACGGCGCAGAGAGAATACAAGTTTAGGCACTCCCACCCTGGCGTCACTTCTCAGAACCGGAGGTTGCTGCCTGCTTCACAGAGATTACGGTGGCAGTAAATCCGGTCACATTATTCATTAAAATTGTTGCATAAAAGCAAAATGTTGGCAGTTGACATTTGTTCTACTTAGCCTGGCACAAACAACACATTTCCTAAAATAAATCAATGTTGTCTCTGCTTCCCAGATCCAGAAGGACAATATAACCTCTTATAACCCCAGAGAGCCAAACTATGGATTTGGATGGTTTTCATTGGAACTTTGTATTTGTTTACACTCTTTGACTCTCGTCATGAATATTCAACACACTCATAAGTTTGGAGGGAAATCATCCCGCGGTTTATTATCCAGTAGAGAATCCTCATCTAGATACATCATTAAATACACGCCAATGGTGGTGAAGGCAACGGCCTACTTCAGAATAAAAGCATACGTCATCATGACAGAGAAGCGCGGTCTTACCTCGTCATGCTTCGGCCCGTTGTTTGTGTTTGCAGTGATGACGCAACTAATATTATAATATTTTAAAAAGGGGAAGAAGAAGAAGAAGAAGAAGAAGAAGAAGAAGAAGAAGAAGAAGAAGAAGAAGAAAAAGAAGAAAAAGAAGAAGAAGAAGAATGGCGGACCCGATGATGACTTGGGAATTATCGCCACCTAGTGGTGTGGAAATGAATTACACATACAGAAAATGTCTCATCGTTAAAGGGATGTTTCAGCCATTTGCATGAAGCTTTGTATCGTTAGAAACATCATAGAAACCTCCTCATTTTCCCCAGAGACAGAGATCTCTGGGTTTCTATTCCGAAACAACACTAGACCACACCCTGGACCAGAAGACCACACCCAGGACCACTAGACCGCGCCCTGGACCAGAAGACCACACCCAGCACCACTAGACCCACCCTAGGGTGACAGGGCAGACATTTCAGTATCACAGTAGATGGGAACTCCAAGGTCCACAGACATGAGATCAGCTGGTATTCCTGTTAGTTACACTTTATAATATATATATATATTACAAGATATCTCAAGAGTCTGCCATTAGAGCCTGATGGAGTAGATCAGTTACAGTGGATTTGAACTGTTGTTGGTTAATGACCTCAGCAGAATTCGTCATACATTGTCCTTTATGTATTTAAATCGGTTTAGTCTCATCCAATTGGTCCTTAAAATACTAATTAGTTTCATCCTCATCTCATCCCAACTTGCCTTTTTAGTGATCTACGGGTTCATTAAAAATGTAATGACACCAATCCCCCACTGGGTGGCAGTATGTACATTTGTACTGTCCAACCTGAGGAGGAAAACTGTGTCTGTGTGAGTTTTTTTTTAGTATTTTGAACCATCTCATATTCACTGATCCTGGCAAGAGGCGGCGATGTGAAGCTCCTTGATCTCAAATTGAAGTACTCATGTTTGAAAATTATATAACAGCTCAGCTTGAAAAACTGGGCGAGAGACAGAGAACCGGGGAGAGAGAGAGAGGGAGCAGGAGAAGCTTTAGTTCAATTACTTGGCAGATCAAAGATTGAGAGGAGGCCAGAGAGAAGACGGTGTGATGATAACAACCGAAAGGCAAAAACAGGAGTGCAGAGCACGTTTGCAGCCATGGAGGGGGATTCAGACGAGAACAGCTTGTGTCGGCACTTTCAGCTCAACTACTCAGACTTGACACTGACATGGGAATAAAAAATTACTCCCTTCGTTTGAATTTTTGGCATTTGTTCTTTATGTGAGAACCTGCATGAACACAAACTCAAACACGATTGGGATAAAGCAGCCGGAACAAGAGGATAACTGTACTCCAAACACCGGGGTTTCACCCAACCAAACATTCCGCTCCCGTAACCATAGCGATGAAGGATGAGGTAGCTTCACCATGCTGTGCACCGGGAGGGAACTAACTCGGCTACCAAACCAGATGCTTTGACACCCCAAATGGAAACGGAAACGTCTGAAAACACTTATTTTTGTTTTAACTTCCTGAGAAGTTCATGTTGCAGTGAGATACGGTCGGTGGCCTGAAGGAGAAGATGCAGCTTTATTGATCCGAGGAGACTCTATTGACGAGAGTTTGACCCTGTTGAGCAGATATTTCGGAACACTGAGACCGTTTAAGAGTCGGGAAGCAGCCGCTCGCAAGAGTGCTGCGAACCAAAAGGGCAAGCTGGAAGCCCCAAAAGGCCGAGAATAACTGTGTGTGTGTGTGTGTGTGTGTGTGTGTGGAAGGAGAAGGTGAAAAGGCTTCAGACATGATCGATGGCTGACAGGGCGAGTGTGCGTTTACAGAAGAGGGGCGAGGGATAATTTCAGTGATGTAATAATAGCAATAATATAATAATCGTCTCACTGGAGGGAGAGTGATGCACCATCATCGCTCAGTGGGAGGATATTAAAGCGTGAGGATGTGATTTCAAAAATTATTTGAGAGCTTGTGATCTAGGGATTGTTAAAATGATTCATGTGTGTGTGTGTGTGTGTGTGTGTGTGTGTGTGTGTGTGTGTGTGTGTGTGTGTGTGTGAGGACAAACTGAGGGTTTTTTTTAAAGCTTGGAGGCACTTTAGATTTATTGCAACATGCTTTAATATTCATGATCTCGGTTCTTAAAGCTGCTCTGACTCAACTCGACATTTTCCTTCACACCTATAATATGTAAGCTCCCCCCCCCCCCCCCCCGTAGGATCGGGGTCAGGTACACACACACCTGTTTAAACCCACCCAGAGGGAGGCGATCATCTCCATTGTCTGCACACAGCAAACCAGACAAAGCCCTAGTGTTCTCTGAACATGTGGCCGAGTGTGGCAACACCAGGCAACAGCTGTCACCTCTGACATCATCGCTGGATTGCATTGGCCCCTTATTTCTGAGGTGGCAGCGTGCCCCGATGCACTCTGGGAAATGATTTGGGGCAGATGGGAAGAAGAAAAGAAGAAGAAGAAGAAGAAGAAGAAGAAGAAGAAGAAGAAGAAGAAGAAGAAAGACGATTTTTAAGAAAAATGAACAACAATTTGGAAACAATGGATGTGAATGTTTGTGTGAATTAAGTAGTTTGACTTTAAAGACACACATGAATATGAACAGCATTAAAGAAACGGGACGCCAGCGTGTTGAAAATCTTACAATGTATATAATTGACACAAGATTTCAGGTACAACAGCAAATGAGACATTTTTTGTATTTTTCAACCTCTTTCTGGCATCAATCTTCACCATAAGCACAAACTCTCCATAGATCTCTGAAAACAACAAAAAAGTACATAAAAACAAGAGAATTAAAAGTACTTTTTCTTTTTTTACCCCCCTCATGTATATATAATGTATATATATGTATGTATATATATATATATACACATATATACATCGACACCTTTAAGAAAATCCTCTAATATTCAACTCTGAAGCCCGTCTTTTAAAAACGGTGGCTTTGCATTTGTTTTAACGCCACCTGATGAACGAGGGAGGGTTGAGAAGCTGATTTGAGATCAGCTCTCTCTCTCTCTCTCTCTCTCTCTCTCTCACACACACACACACACACACACACACACACACACACACACACACACACACACACACACACAGGGGCTTTGTGTTTCACCATGGTTGAACAGGAGACGTCTCGCCGGGCCACATCCATCTGCATACACACATCCAGCGATCAATACTCGTTCTCTTGGAAGGTGTGTTGACTCACGCATTGATCGGCCAATCTTGTGATGTCTCTGTGCAGACAACGCCGTTTATTGGCTTCATAAAAGTGCAGGTTTTTTTTTTTATAAAAGGGAGGGGGGGGGGGGGGACTTTGAGCAACAAATTAATGAGATCAAACAGTGGAGGAGGAGGAGGAGGAGGTGGAGGTGGGGGAGGGGAGGAGGTGGGGGGTTTGGGTTGGGTTGTGCAAATTTCAGCCGATGACATTGTGAGGCAGTCATTGAAACTGAGTCGTGAGTCGTCGTTGGATTGGAATGTCACCATCACAGTTGGGAGTCGTTTCTCATTCTTTAGGCGGGTTTCATGTGGACCGTCACATTCAGATTTCTCTTTAAGAGGGTCACAAAACAGTAGACCTACGTGGAGCTCTGGCTAGTTGTTCAAACCTCCCCCCCCCCTCCATCTAATGTCACTGTTTTCCTGTTTGAATCTAAAAATGGACCCCAAAGTGTCAAAGGCAGTCACAGGCAGATTTCTTTAACTAGGGACACACATACACACACAGCAAACGTAGCGTTCATTAATTAATTAATTAAGCAAAAAAAAAAGAAAAGAAATCAATGTTGACTTAATTGAATCTGCAGTATTATCAAGCGTTAGCTGCATGTCGTGTTGTTGTCCCCGCAGAATGAATCATGGCGTCCCAGTGAACTGTTTTTACAACCATGTGACCGTCTCCACATGTACACAATACTAACGCAACACCGACAAGCAGAGGTGTAATCGATCAGATCGGGAGTGATTACAGTAGAAGGTTGGATATGGCATAAAAAAGACAGAAAGAAAAAAAAAGAGCTGGATTAATCTCCCACTGCTGTCAGCTGATTGGTCAGACAATGTTAGTCCAATACATGTGAATACATTTCATTTCGTATATATCTATAAAGGCTCTATCGTTCCGTCTCTTTCGCTCAATCGAAGACCAAAAATAAACCTCTCATACGTCGCCCCCCCCCCCCCCCCCCCCCCCCCCCCCACCCTTTAAAAGCAGAGCTCTGGCGTTTCCTTTGAATTCCCAGTTAGCCTGACACACAATGAAGAGCTGTGTCATTGTCATATTGTCATCGCCACCATATAGAAGCATGAGGAGCGCTTTAAAGGGCATTATGACTGATGAGCCAGGGGGAGGGGGGAGGGGGGGGGAGGCACTGATATCGGAAAAGTAGCAGAAAAATGAAAATGGAAGGCAGATACATTGTGATGGATACCAACGGGGTGTTTTTTCTCTCCAAAAAACAACAAAGAAGGAATCTAAACACTGTTGAAAACTCTGTTCAGAGACGTGACGTGGAGCAGATCTACTGTGATGTGGATCTACTCTGAAGTGGCTCTACTTTAATGTGGATCCGCTGTGATGCAGATCTACCGTGACGTGGGTCTACTCTGATGTGGATCTACTTTAATGTGGATCTACCGTGATGTAGATCATCTCTGAAGTGGATCTTCGCCGCATTTAGACATGAACACATTGCGTTGCTAGTTGCAGTCATGTTGCTGATCGGAGCTCTAAGCAACAATAAAGGTGAAGTCTTCACTCCGCTGTGCACATTTAAGGAATAGCACTTCATGAGTGGTGTTTCTGCTTCTGCTACACTAGTTTTTTTTTTAAATCCCTAACTGTCAAAGCGTTGCTGTGACAGCGATCTGAAACCGACCCCCCCTGTTCCACATACAGGGCTCTATAGTGGGAAGCTGCTGTTATCTGAGACCTGGCGCGGCCAGCATGCGTTTCGCTTACACTAGACTCTGGAGGTTGATCCTAGACCGGCAGCAGGGTCTGGAGAGGAGTGGGATCTGCCCCAGCAGGTGGGGGGGGGGGGGACGGATGGATTGTGACAGACGGGTCACGTTACTCGCACGTCAAGTCCATCGTGTCGGTGGGAATGCGATCACGGCTTTTATTACAGCTTACGTGATGAAATGGCAAAAAAAAAAGTTTAAAAAATGCTGACACGCATCCTCGCCATCGTCATGGTAACGTGAGGCTCAACGCATTAAAGAGGTCTGCTGGGTCGTGCGGTCCAGATGATACCCCCCCTCCCTTTTTAAAAGTCATCAATATTATATTTCATCTAAGTGGTTTGTGTACGTCGAGGAGTAATAAAACGCCCTCGGGTCCGTTATTGAGTTACTGATTAATATATAGTTGGTTTTAATAAAAAAAATTGTGAGCGCCGCTGCGAAGCCTGTTTCTCCCCGTGGTGTCAACACCAACATCCTGTCAGCAATATAATCTTACATGTCTCAGGTAAAGTATAATCTCAGAGAACCCAAACACCGGGAAAACAAAAGACCAGCTCGAATGATGTCATAATATAGCCAGAAATAAAAGAAAAAGAGCAGAACCAAAGCAGAACCAAAACACGGATGAATACTCGTAATTCCATTTTGTTCGAATCCAAAACCAAAACCAAGTCCATCCAAGTGATTTTTTTTTAATTATTATTATTATTATTGTTGTTTCCTTATATACTATTTAGTTTTGGCAAAGTAACTAACCCCCCCGACATCTCCTCCACCCCTCCACCCCTCCCCCCCTTTCAGAATCTCCCCAACCTCCACGCCCCCCAAACTCAGTCCCAGTTGGTAGATTCCCCCGTCGATTATCGCCGGAGCAGCAAGACGAGCAGCGGAAGCAGGTAGACGGCGATGCTGGGCAGGTTCTGGGCGCCACCGCCGATGCTTTTCACCCTCTTGTTCTCCGGCGGGTACTGGATGGGCCGCTCGGTGGCGAGCACGTGGAGGCGCGGGCTGCGGGAACACGCCTCGTCGGTGCAGGTGCCACTTCCCGAACCGCTGACATCATCACCTGCAGACGGAGGGGCGGGACGTGAGTTTAATGGTACGATATACAGGCCATTTTATGTTCATCATAGAATTAACATATTAAGACCACACACTTGTTCAAAGCCCCGCCCCCTTTGTACAGACGTCTGTTCAAAGCTCCGCCCTCTTCATTCAGACCTCTGTTCAAAGCCCCGCCCTCTTCGTTCAGACCTCTGTTCAAAGCCCCGCCCTCTTCGTTCAAACCTCTGTTCAAAGCCCCGCCCTCTTTGTTCAGACCTCTGTTCAAAGCCCCGCCCTCTTCGTTCAGACCTCTGTTCAAAGCCCCGCCCTCTTCGTTCAGACCTCTGTTCAAAGCCCCGCCCTTCACCTCGACCTCGTTAAATAGTGAGTCATCGGGGATGAGGTTTCTTGTGATTGAACGTGAATGAATAAAAGGACTCACTGGTGTCCTGGAAGTCCACATCCTGGCCATTGAGAGCGTTCTTCAGGCGGTGCGTCATGATCTTCAGCTGCATGATCTGCTGGCGTATCGTCATGTCTGGTTTGGTGATGTCGATCTCCACCTCAGGGTTGTTGATCTGGCTGGCGAGGCCGTCGCCCATCACCTCGGGGAGGTACCTGGTAACATATGTGATTTAACGTGTGAATTCATTGAATTTCCTTCATTTCCCAGAATGCTGTGGGGCTGAGTTGCTTCAGACACGTCGTTATTAAAGGGGACCAGACTGACAGCTATGCAGCTACACTGTACAAGGCTAGCTGCTAACCGCTACAAAAGTGCATTAGGGTCACTGTAGGGAAAGAGAGGGGGGCAATTTATTAGTTTATTGCGATGCTAACAACCGGCATCTATGCTAGCTAACTTCCCATGAAAGTACATGTATGTTTGTAATGAATACATTCCAACGTGTGACAACTCCTCAATAAGGTCCTTTTTTTTTCTGGTGGCCCTAATTCACCGTACTTTCATATCTTCTTATTTTTTAAATGCATTCCTCTCTGGGTGGGTCCGACTTACCGGGCTCGGTTCATGCCGTTCCAACATTTGTCCTCGGCCCCCGTCCCGGTGGCCATGCGGTCGCTGCAGAGCATGCTGGGCAGGGAAACCCAGTAGGGCTGCATGTCCCTCAGTCTCACCGTCACATCGGACACCTGACAGCAAATTCACCAGCATTTTAATACTCATCTAATCAGCTGTGTACAAAGGTGAAGCGAACAGCAGAACGAACACACGAACCAGTTTGTCCATTTTGCTGGAGCCGGTTCCCGGCCGGGGGTCCACCGCAACCTTCTCTCTCTGCACGCCGTCGTCCGTCGCCGTGCTGCTGGCTCCGCCCTCTCTGATGTTTCCACACGCCTGGAACAGCTGGAACGGGAAAAAAGACAATGAACGAGAAGAAATGAAAAAAAAAAGACGTTTTTTTAAACTTTACTTTCAAAACACGACGGTGTATTAGGGTCACCGTAGGGGAAAAGAAAAAAAAAAAACGGAGCTGAGAGAGGGGGGACAATATTCTGGGAAAAAAGTTGCGAATTCGAAAGTTTGTAATCTAGGCGGGTAGGCTTGGATGCTAGCGGTAGCTTTCACTTCTCATAGCCGATATAAACAAGTTGCTTGGTTCCACTAACACCAAATGTTTGCCGTTGCTATGACAACAAGTGAAAGCTAGTGCTAGCATCTTAGCTCTAAACCGCCACCGATCAATAAAACACCAATAAGATGACAATTTGGCCTCATATGAATAAAAGCAACAATAAGCATCAACATCATCACCCTAAGGACCTTAACGAGGCGTTGTCACACGTTGGGATGATTCATTAGAAAAATAGATAAAAGCGTACATTCATTGGAAGTTAGCTAGCATAAAAGCCGGTTGTTAGCATCGTAATAAACTCCCAAATTTGCCGCTTTCTTCCCTGAATATTGCCCCCTCTCTGGGCTCCATTTTTTTTTTTTCTATATCGTCGTAAGTTTGACAAATTATTACAAAAATATGAACAGGATGTTTTGAAGAGGAGAAAATAAAGAAGTCCTGAAGCAGCGGAGAGGTAACGGATCAAAGAGGGAGATGATCCAGTGTGTAGTATATCGGTGTTGACTGGAATCTGATGATCCTTAAACATTTGGTTTGCAGCACCGTTCTCTACGTCTGAAGCCGACAGCGACAGCGTTCCGGCTCTCTACATATCGACATTTCTACGTGACCCGGGGAGTCGATGGCAGAACGACTCGTCCCCATCGGCGCTCGCGCTTTTCTAAACGGAGCCCGGGGAATCCACTCAGACTGCCGTCATCTGTCATCCAATCTGTTTAGAGGAGCCGCGAGCCGTTCAACCTTCACACGACGAGAAAATAATCCCGTCTTCAGCTTCCAGTCGCGTCTGCCAGCAGAACGTGTCGCTCTTCTTTTAAATCACTTCTTAAAACACTTTTATAGACCTGCTTTCATGAGATGTCGCCCGTTTAATTTCACTTTTGCATTTCTAACTTATTTTATTTATTTATTAGCTATTAATTCTTTTTCATTTATTATTTTATTTATTTATTTGTGTATAGACCCGTATGTGTGTAAACTTTTGTTGTTAAAGGTGCTATATAGATAAAGTTATTATTATTAGTATATTATACATACATGTGGATTTGTGATGTCAGTTTAAAATAGGAGATAATCTAATGACTTGACGTTTTTCCTCCCCGGAGACGAAGCCGCCGTGTGTGTGATTACTGAACGAGGTCAGAAGGCAGACCGCCAACGCTAGCGCTCACCTCCAGCCCAGCCTGGCTCTCTAACAGCCGACCGGCAACAGAGGAAGCTTTGTCTCGCAGCTCGCCATCTACACGGTTTTCCACCATCGCCGAGGCAGCTGAGTCGGATTCCCAACCGCTGCCAGCTCCTCTTAGGGATCGGATCCAAACGTTTAAACGTTTAAACGGGGGAAGGAAACGCCGGGCCTGCAGCCTGGTCATGACTCACAGCCTTTTATCTTAAATATCTAGCATATAGGGCATTAATGTGGTGGTATGACATGAAGAGAGGGCAGCATTTTATTAGCAGTATTTCGGAAACATAGGAGAGAGAAGGGGTGTGACATGCAGGAAAGGACCTCCGGCCGGGATTCGAACCGGGGTCTGCTGCGTATGTACGTTCGTACATGGTATGCGCTTAAACCACTCCGCATACAAAATGAGTTGTGATGTCACAGGATATGTAATTAGTGATAAATCTAATAATTATTACAATTTATAAATGTTACATTATAGTGTGACATTTGTGTCAATAATTGTGAAGCACAGATGACTGCGGTGGTGGGAGAAAAAAAACACTTTGTTTTGGCAAACAGATTATTTTAGTCATATATTCAGGAATAAAATAAAGCAACAATGTGGACGTGTGTTGAACAGATCGGTCTACAAACTACTCTGAATGCCAAATCCTCATCATTATGTGTGTGTATATATATATATATATTTAAATATATATTTAAAGTAGAATTATCTTCCTCTGGAAGAAGCTTTTTTTATGACTTTTTCTCCTCCGTTTGCTCATTCTCACAGATGTGAAGAGCCTTCAATAATCACAGGAAGTGGGAGATTCACTCGGACTCTGGTGAGAAACATCGTGCAGCTGTTTTGCATGTCGTGCACTCTGACCTTGCTGTTGATGCTCTCTATATTGTCCATCATGTTGAGCATGGCGTTGGATATGTGAGCGGGCAGGGAGAGGACCACGCTGTCCACGCCAGACGGGCCGTCCAAGCGTCCCGCCACCTGCATCATCGTTTCTAGAAGACGGGGAGAAAGTTAGCCTGGAGAAAGGTATCACTACCTATCAAGGTCATGTGTATAATGCATAATTTATTACACCTTATAATGCATTTATAAGGCTTTTTAAATGTTTATTATCATGCATGACACCTTATAACAAGGTTTATAAAGTATTATAAGTGGTGGATGTAATGTATTATCAGGCTTTACCTGTCCTGGATGTGACAGCACATTATAACCAAACTTTAGCCAGCTATAAAGACACAGAGAGCTCTATCATAACAGATTATAAATTCTAAGTTTCTGTAATGAATAATGTGCTGTGTAACATCCAGGACTTTGGGATCACTTGGGCATGGAGGTATGAAGTTAAAACACTTTATAAACCTTGTTAGAAGGTATAAACTTAGACTTTAATGCCTTATAAATGCATTATAATGTGTTATAAATGCTTGTGATGCATTATATACATGACCTCCATAGAAGGTGTTACCAAAAGGTCATATATATGCACCCTGGTAGGAGGCTCCTGCAAAGCGAGATCATGCATCGGGGCGAACCCTCCCAGCAAACACGTGGCTGCACCTGCATGTGAATGTGTGTGTGTGTGTGTGTGTGTGTGTGTGCTCCCCCCACCTGCCAGATGCCTCCACTCGGTGTTGAGGTCAGCCTGGTTGGCCAGACAGCCCTTCATGACGTTGCTGCAGTAGTTGGCACAAGGTCTGGCGGAGGCCATGCCGCGGCAGTGAGGGCAGTAAGTCATCCTCATCATGGCCCGCACGCACTCCGGGCTCAGCTGCACCTGCAAACACACACACACACACACACACACACACACACACACACACACACACACACACACAGGTGAACAACCACATCATGTGTGTGTGATCTAATAGTCTCCATGTTTCAGAGCGCTGAATGAAATGGCTTTAACAAAATGTGAAGATAGATATTTCCTTTTAGACACACGATGACAGTCGCATCACTGTGGGAGGTCACACCTCCCATGGCGACCTTTTTCAGTTTGCACCAAGGCTCTCTCTCTCTCTCCCTCTCCCTCTCCCTCTCCATTCACCACAGTTTCCTTGGAAACCACTTTGGTAAAATGTGCTTTTTGTTTCACGTGCAATGAAAAAAAAAAGGCGCTGACATTCATACGAGTATTCTCATCATTACACTCTCTATCCCACCAGGCTGTTCCCCCCTCCAGGCTGCCCCCCCCCCCCCCCACAGGAGAGGGCCTCGGTGCGTGAAAAGTAAAACTGGGTTAATACCAGTAAGCTCTGTTCACAAGAGAGTACAGCTATGCATACAAAACCTCAGTGTGTGTGTGTGTGTGTGTGTGTGTGTCTGTGTGTGTGTGTGTGTGTGTGTGTGTGTGTGTGTGTGTGTGTGTGTGTGTGTGTGTGTGTGTGTGTGTGTGTGTGTGTGTCTGTGTGAGAGAGAGATGGAATGAACCCAGCTATGCATACAAAGCTCCTCTAAGCTGACATCTGGGCCATCCTGATGCTTTTCCTGGAAACTGTTCTTCCAACAGCAAAGTCACAGTTAAAAACCGGCATTTTAACAAATACACAGCAGAATTAGGACGACAACCGGGGATCAGGTGGGAAAACAAGATGAGAACTCTGCAAGACCCGCGGAGGAGTTCAGCTGAGGCGGTTTCTGCTCGGCATTAAAACCCAGTCGGTGGACGGGAACCGTGTCCACGGAGAGATGGAATAACATCCCCATCACGGTGTAATGCTGTATTGTTTGCAGTTAAATGATATTTTCGTAGAATCTTTTGTGAGTCACAGTTAAATATATTTACTTTGGTTTCAAACACCTTCCACTGCCTTCTGTTACTTTCTTTTTTTTCCCACGGCCGTACTATTTATGTTCCCGACCCAATTTCCCCTTAAGGATCATTAGAATGTAATCGAATCATATTTGATCCACAAAAGGGTCATTTATTCTGACATTGTTTTCAAAATGACATCTTAAACCCATTTAGAAAACAACTGGATAGGAAGAAGCATCTCTGGTGTGTGAGAGAGATCAATAGAATTAGGTAATCATTGCCAGTTGCACAAGGGTATAAAAGCAATAAGCACACCACATTCCCAGGCTTAATCTCAAGTCACATGAGACATGAGTCAGAACCCCCCCCCCTCATTAGCCGGGATGAGTCAGACGAATGCTTCCTCGGTGAGAGAGGAGAGAGAGGGGAAAACCAGAGATAGGGGATGGTTTTTTAAGATTCGCCGAGGGGGCGTTGGCAGTTTAAAAAAACTAAAACTAAAAAAAGAAGCCCCGGGTGATGTTAATGAAATCCTTATTAAAAGGAGAGCCTGTCATTAATCTGGGTCCTGTTACATCATCCATACAGTGTTAATGTGGGAATCCCACGAAACACAGTGTAACCGCTAATTGGAGGTTCATGTTGACGACTTCCTCGTTTGCCCACTGGGCCAATCAGACGAGGAGTAAGGATTAGATTCATTATAGAAGAAAATAAAACGTAATACATCAAATTAAAATGCCCATCTCCATTACACGGACCACAGGGGGGGGGGGGGGGGGTATGAAACAGAAGTTTAGATCGTTTACTTAATGGTTAATCAAATCTGTGACTGATGAAGATAACAGCTTCTACACACACACACACACACACACACACACACACACACACTGGCCTGATTCAAACCAACTCCACATTGGCCAATATATAATATAATATACAACAAAGCAAAATACTGCAGTAAAGAACATAAATAAACAATTTAAATAAATTACCATATACGAAAAAAAGACACCATATATACATATGCAGCCTTTTATAATAATATGGACAATTTCACGGTGTATATATGGCTGCATATTTATAAATAGTGTCTTTTTTTATTTATTTACCCTCACCTTTACAACCTGCTCCCCACACCTGTCTCTCTGCCTGTCTCTCTCTCTGCCTGTCTGTCTCCCCTCTGTAATTACTGAGGAGATATGAGTGAACTCGTGTTATAGAGCAGGACGACCCAGTCTCCTCGCCCCCAGAGCAGCCATGTGGCGCGTGGCCTACTTCCTCCTCTCCACGACCCGAGGGAAGTACAGCCGAGGACACGGCCACCGGGGCGGCTCGGAGGAATTAATACTGAACCGGAAAAAGAGGGAGTTGAGGCTGCATCTTAATGTCTCACACACACACCCCTCAAATGATTCTGTTGTTTCCACCCGTCCTGGTCTCTCAGCCTGCTTTCATATTCTTTCATCACTCTTCACTTCCTGATCCGACTGAAGCACAGCAGGGATCCATGCTGTGTGTCTTCCAGGTTAGTTGCACTTTCCTTGGAAGTCATTGGACTCACAAAGATCATTTTTATTCTCTCCAGCTTTACACAGGAGAAGTGTTGAACATGACTACAATAAACTACAATAGTATAATTATTATATATTGTCATGGGCTATATATATATTTATAAAGTGGCAAATTAGCGTGTTTATTCTCTGAATGTTGGCCCGTCCCTCGGCTCCGTCTTTGTGGCCCAAAGACGCCGTCGTACAAACCTCCCCGAGCAGCGCCTGATCAACACGTTCTGGTGCTAGCCGTTGTCTTATTAGGGCCCAATCAATCAATCAATCAATCAATCAATCAATCAATCAATCAATCAATCAACGATAGAATTACAGGTGGAATCAAGCTCAGATCCAACTTTCTGTACCGAACTACTCACACTTACACACTAAAGAGAGACAGCAGAAGTGATGCTGGAGTCTCATTGTGTTGCATACGTACACAATGATAGAAAGTCTGACACACACACACACACGCACGCACGCACACGCACACACACACACACACCCACACACACACACACACACACACACACAGGAATGATGACTTTGAAATGGAACAGTTGTCTTTTCTCTCTCTCAGTCAAATTGAACCAAACGGGCCGTGACTCGGCTTACTCAGAGACAGGAAGTGCCGTTCTGTCTTCCTGCACAGTTCAGCGGTCCGGCTTCCATTAGAGGGGGGCGACCAAGGGTGTCTCTCTCTCTCTCTCTCTCACACACACACACACACACACACACACACACACACACTCTCTCTCTCTCTCTCACACACACACACACACACACACACACACACACACACTCTCTCTCTCTCTCTCAATTTATTCAATTCAAAGGCTTTATTGGCTTGACATTTGAAATGTGTTGCCAAAGCACAATTATATACATACAATAAAATAAAATAATGACAATAATAATAAAAATAATAAGATAACAGAATAATATAGATCATTGAATGAACATACATATTTATCTCCTTTTTTAAATATTGGTGTAATCAAACCTTTATTCCACAGGTCAGGGAAGACACCAACTTTTAGGATGATGTTAAATAATTTAATTAAAGACAATTTAATTATCAAATTAATCTCTCTCTCACGCTGTCTTTTTCTCTCTCTCTCTCTCTCTCTCTCTCTCAATTCAATTCATTAGGCTTTATTGGCTTGACATTTGAAATGTGTTGCCAAAGCACAATTAAATGCAATGCATTAAAAAAATAGTAATAATAATAAAATAATAAGACAGAACAGAATGATATAATTCAATAAAATATATATATATATATATATATATATATATATAAATATATATATATATATATATATATATATATATATATATATAAATAATCTCTCTCTCTCTCCCCCCCCTCTCTCTCTCAACACAATGAGATCCGTGACCTTACTGAGAGTGGCAGCGCTGCAGAACGCTGGTATTAGCGGCCTGGATGACATTTTGTGATTTTGTAAAAGCGATGCTAATTATGAGATCACGTTTTCACTAAAGGGTTTGTTGAACACGTTGCTCGCCAGCTCGCTCTCCTCCCACAAAACAAAGAAATGGCATCAGACAGGAAGTGTGTACTCCGGCATGTCGAGGAGAGATGCTTATCTAGCGGAGCTCTGCATAGACCTGGTCCTGAGACCTGGTTAGAGACCTGGTTCAGGGACCTGGTCTAGAGACCTGCTCCAGAGAACTGGTCCGGAGACCTGGTCCAGAGAACTGGTCTATAGACCTGGTCCAGAGACCTGGTCCAGAGAACTGGTCCAGAGACCTGGTTAGAGACCTGGTTCAGGGACCTGGTCTAGAGACCTGCTCCAGAGAACTGGTCCGGAGACCTGGTCCAGAGAACTGGTCTATAGACCTGGTCCAGAGACCTGGTCCAGAGAACTGGTCCAGAGACCTGGTTAGAGACCTGGTCCAGAGACCTGGTCCAGAGACCTGGTTAGAGACCTGGTTCAGGGACCTGGTCTAGAGACCTGGTCCAGATAACTGGTTCAGAGACCTGGTTAGAGACCTGGTCCAGAGACCTGGCTAGAGACCTGGTTCAGGGACCTGGTCCAGAGACCTGGTCCGGAGAACTGGTCCAGAGAACTGGTCTATAGACCTGGTCTATATACCTGGTCCAGAGACCTGGTTCAGGGACCTGGTCTAGAGACCTGCTCCAGAGAACTGGTCCGGAGACCTGGTCCAGAGAACTGGTCTATAGACCTGGTCCAGAGACCTGGTCCAGAGAACTGGTTAGAGACCTGGTCCAGAGACCTGGTCCAGAGACCTGGTTAGAGACCTGGTTCAGGGACCTGGTTTAGAGACCTGGTCCAGATAACTGGTTCAGAGACCTGGTTAGAGACCTGGTCCAGAGACCTGGCTAGAGACCTGGTTCAGGGACCTGGTCCAGAGACCTGGTCCGGAGAACTGGTCCAGAGAACTGGTCTATAGACCTGGTCTATATACCTGGTCCAGAGACCTGGTTAGAGACCTGGTTCAGGGACCTGGTTAGAGACCTGGTTCAGGGACCTGGTCCAGAGACCTGGTTAGAGACCTGGTTCAGTGACCTGGTCTGGAGAACTGGTCCAGAGACCTGGTCTGGAGAACTGGTCCAGAGAACTGGTCTATAGACCTGGTTCAGAGACCTGGTTAGAGACCTGGTTCAGTGACCTGGTTCAGGTCCAGAGACCTGGTTCCCTCGACTCTGGGTCCGGCAGGTTTTAGTCGTCACTGCCCGCTATACGCCCGACTAGCTGCCTTCATGGTTATTATATTTTCCTCCCCTGGTGGCTGTGATGTTGCTGCACACAGCAACTTAATTGAGCCATCGTCAGGTCCCTCTGTGCAGGGAGTCTCACTCCGATGCCCCAAACACACACACACACACACACACACACACACACACACACACACACACACACACACACACACACACACACACACACACACACACACACATATACATCAGAGCGAAAGGGACCAGGATCACGTGGATCCACGTGTGGCTTTGCAGTCAGGAAGCAGCACCGCGACCTGTTCTGTCAGGTATTTATGTCTTCTTCATGCTCACACACACACAGCCTGACCTTGTAATATATCTTTAAAAACGTGGTCCTGTAATATTCATCTCTGGTGCAGCACCTTCTCTCAGAAGGATGGCTGTATATATTTCCCAGGGGGCCACTGGTCTCTAGACCCCGTCCTCGGCCCCCGGCCGTCTGACGGGAGATATTTCTACCGGACTGGCCACCTCCCTTTTTCAGGAGCCGGAATTATTTCTCAGTCTTGCTCTGATGTTAACCTTACTCTTGTCTCCTGCACACAGAGGGGACCGGTTCTCTGGCAGATATTACCCCCCCCAGGGAGACATTCGTCCTCCCAGAGCTGACATTAACTGTTGTTGCAGGGGCTGATTGTCTGGGGGGGGGGGGAGGCCATACTTTATGGAGCCTCCCGGTTTCCACCAACATTGATCTGCCACTGCTTTATAATATGTGCGGACTGTGTGTGTGTGTGTGTGTGTGTGTGTGTGTGTGTGTGTGTGTGTGTGTGTGTGTGTGTGTGTGTGTGTGTGTGTTGACTTAAAAAGGCTGTTCACCAACTAGAGATGCACACAGACCTCCTAACACGAGAATACCTGAACATGTTAGCTTTGCAGTAAAATTCAGGGTTCCTCCACCTAAGTCAAATTCAAGCACTTTTCAAGCATTTCAAGGTGCATTTCCATGCTTTTCCAGCACCTTCCAGCTGTGGTAAACTCCATATTTGTATCAATCCAATGGTCAGTATTCAGTCTACTTATTATGTCACTTGTTCATCACATTAAATGAGATGTTATTGTCCTCTAAACAACCAACATGATGTTTGGAGACAGCTTTTTACAGAAGGACCACAAATGAAAGGAAAACTAATTCCACTAACAGATCCACAGAAATATAATCACCAACTATTTTCATCATCTGTTCATCATCAAAAGTCATTTTTCATGCAGAAATGTCAGAAAATGCTGTTTTCAGTCCCTCAAATATGGAGATCTTCTTTTCTCTGTTCTATCATATATGTCATCACATAGAACACACATTTCAAGACCTTTATTCTAAATCCAAGCACTTTTCAAACCTTGAAAACACCACACTAATATTCAAGTGTTTTCAAGGATTTCCAGCACCCATACTAACTCTGAAAAGGGTATTTGAGGCATTTAGACACTTACAACAAAAGCATGGGAAGTAAGGAAACCAGACTAAAGAGAGCCATTTGGAATGAACAGGTTACCTGGGAGACTTTGCGGACCACGTCGCCGCTGATCACCAGCCCCTGAACGAAGGAACGCGCCGCCACAAACGTGTGCGTGACCGACATCTTGATCACGCGGGGGTCGTCGCCGAACGGCCGTAGCGTCTCTAACTGCTTGGACACACACTCCAGGTAGTCCTCACCTGCAATCAGCATGTACAACCATTAAAATCTGCATCCAGGTGGATAAAAACATCTAAGAATATGAAGAAATATCAAAATGGATACAAGGTGAATAAATAAGACGTTATCGTCGGCATATCGTATAATATCCCCGGTTGTTATTTTGCTGTTCCATGAAAGAAGCTGAACGTACCTATGTAATATTGCTTGTTTGCCTGGTAGAACAGCTTCTCCATCAGCTTGGCCCAGAATTCATTGAGGACCTCCTCCAGGTTGACGTTGGAGCCTCGGTAGTAGTGCCTCAAGTCCGTGTACAGTTCGGAGAACACCTGGGAATTCTGGGAGTATATGGCGCCCCACAGTGGAGTGAAACTCTCCTGGAGATGAATGGCGGAGCGGTTCAGCAACTCCAGGAAGTATCCTAGAAAACAAAATGTAGAAGGTGAATGGGATAAAACGCCGTATTTGGGCCTTCCCATGAATGTACGCATTTATTTTTATAATTAGTACATCACAACGTGTGACAACGCCTCGTTGAGGTCCTTAGGGTGATGATGTTGACGCTTATTGATGGTTTTATTTATATGAGGTTTATTGGTCGGGGCGGTTGGGCTAAGATGCTAGCGGTAGCTTTCACTTGGCATAGAGGAAGATTCTTGACCGGATGTTTGCCGTTGCTACGACAAAAAGAGCAGAAAAAGGATTGTATTTTCTACATGATTTCCCTCTCTGCAGACTGACGGTTTGCTTCACACTGTCAGTGAACCTAAAGCTGAAGCATGTGACGGTGCAGCTTGAGGGGAAGTCAGAGCATTGACACCGGTCCATGTGAGGATTTACAGATACAGAGTCCAGACGGAGCTAGGCAGGCAGACAGACAGACAGGTAGGCAGAAAGACAGGAAGGCATACTGTCGGTTTGGGGGGGGTGTCTCTCTATATATAGTGCAATAAGATACAGCTCCACTAATACAGCTTAAAAAAGCAACACACAGTCTCCAGGACAACAAGAAAATGAAATGCTGTGCTGGACGAGTGAAGCTGAAACGGCGGTTCATTGAGTTTCCGTCAAGGTGCAAAAACATTCCTATGTTTGTTTACTAATCTCAGCTTCTCTGTTTGCCCAGTGGCAAAACATTATTTTTTACATTATTACATACGCCTTGTGTGTAAACATCATTTATAAACCAGACCTCAGATCTGCCAGGTCTGTGTGTGTGTGTGTGTGGGTGTGTGTGGGTGGCAGCACGACAACACCATCCCTGAACTGTCCATTCATTCAGGGCCAACAGCTGCTCTGCATCTCCACACACAATGGATCCAAACCTGGTGTGTGTGTGTGTGTGTGTGTGTGTGTGTTTGTGGGACAGGGAGATGGAAGGCTGTAGGTGTGTTATCGCTGCATACCCAGAGCCAAACAGCCGTTTCCCTGACGACAACATGTGGAATAAGCCAAGTTAGAAAGTGGCTAAAACTCCCCCAACACCCACCATATATGCACACGGCCCCCGAAGACACCCACAGCACCCGGAGCTACATAACGCTCTGATAGGCTAAGCTCATCCTGACCCGTCTGCATGGCGTTATGGAAGCTGCCGCTCCGCTTCTCCCCGCTCATTAATAAACCCCGGCTTCACCGCTGACGTTACGTTGCTGCTGCTGCTGCTTCCTCCGGCATTTTCTCAGACTCCGAGCCAAAAGGTCCGCTCTCGTCCGAGCCAATGAGTTGAAAAAAGATAGTGTTTATGGCTAAATGCTAACAGATACGTGCTCCCGTGAGGAGGAGTTGGTTCTAAATCCACTAGCAGACGACCTGCTGTGACATTTCCTGTTCATTTGTATATTCCGTGCTGAGTAGGCGTCGTCTAAGTTTAGGAAAAAGTACTCAAAAATAATCTTGGAAACATCAAGGGACAAGTTTTTGTCCAACTTTGTTTTGGTTCCAAAAAGCACCGCATCCTGACAAATCTCCTCCTACAACTACAGTCTCACTCGGCGCCCACGATCGGTTGCACTTTGACAAGCGAAGTCATAGTAAAGTGTCAGTTTGATGCACACGATGAGCTCTGGGCAATCCAATAAGACAATGTAATGATATTTGTGCCTTGGCTGCATCATGGAGGAGGCGTTTCCAAAGGTTACCAGTTAAGTCATCTCCTCTTCCAACTTTTATCCAACTTTGTTCTGGCTCCTTCTCCTACAACGACAGCCTCACTCACTTTGACAACCCGAGTTAAAGTCACGAGTCGGGTTGATGCACATGTACAATAATTCTAATCTGAGCTTCTAAAGGGGTTCAAAATGCATAAAAAAGGGTCTGATATCTCCTGGAAACAAAGTGAAGTTATTTCAAATAAAGTAGGAAAATAAAACGTTCCATTTTTCAAGGTTAAGATGTGTTTTTTTTAATGATATGCTGCAGTCTTATTGTGCTACGGTGGAGCACCAGATTCAAATTGTGCGATCCGTTCTTTCTAAATAAATATGGGTAAGAGAAAAAAACAAGTCCACTTTCCAAAGGCAGAACAAAAAAGCTGAGGCAAATGTTTTGAGTAAGTGTCGAGTAAGCTCCTCATTATAGCGATAAACCTCAGAGTGCAGAGCAAATGGCAGCGTAATGAATGGTGGCGCTGCGTCGGATTCCTGTTTGTGAGGGATTTCTGGGTTTCTAATACCAGCAGCTGCACGGCCAGAGACTCTCCAACCCGGTGACACGGCGTCCCCCTGCTGCCTGACCTCCTGTCACTCACACTATCAGGAAACACGGCTCCAAAACACACACACACACACACACACAGACACACACACACACACACACACACACACACACACACACACACACACACTTACACACACTTCCAGGAGTCAGCAGAAAAGCACATGTGCACACATGTAACACAGATAAGAAAAAAACTGCAGGAGGATCACAGACCTTCACACAAACACACACACACACACTGTACATAGTGGCAGCCAGACAGTCAGACAGACAGACGGAGAGCTGCTGTGACTAGTGTGGCTTTGCCTTTAATCCCCATTAGAATTTATTCCTGCTGAGTTCTGTCAGCCAGACTGCAGAAGAAGAAGATGGAGAGAAGTTGTTTTCTGCATTAAATTAATTATATTTTATATATATATATATATATATATATATATATATGGAGAAGGCGGGGGAGGCAGGGGGGGTGTTGGAAGGTGGATCTGGGTAAATGGCATGATGCCGTCCGGTTCTCCTCCTCTGCCCTTCAGCTCAGATGAATGATGATCATCATTAGTATGACACACAGCCCCCCACGTGTGTGTGTGTGTGTGTGTGTGTGTGGAGATGACCTTTCTCATTCTTCATCTGTTTGTCTCTGTGATACAGGCAGACTCACCCCTCCTTCCTTCTCCTCCCTCCCTACAGGAGGATCCTGATTGGTTGATATGAGTGTTACTCATCATCAGTGTGGAAACCTCCTCAATGCAAACATTCAGAATTATAAGTAGACATTAATCATTACTTTGCTTGTAAGCAGGTATAAATATATATATATATATATAATATATATAATATAAATAAATAAATATTAATAATTAATAAATATAAGCAGCAAACAAGACAGGAGTACAGGTATTATCACCCAGGGATAATATACAGTAAATACAAATTTCCACTTTTAACAGTGTTTGCATGTATCACGTTTATGTAGAATCATAAATCAGGAGTTATTGTCCAAATGAATAGTTGTGACGCATAAAAGTGGAATTTTAGTTTGAGTGTTTTTATGTGTTTTGTTGGATATAAATATTGGAGAATATCCTTTTTGATGTCATGATAATGACATTAACTCTGTAGACTCCAACCACATTGACTGCATATTCTCATAACTAACAGCAGTTTTTTCTTTAATGTGACAGTCGATGTGATCCCTCCTCCTCCTCCTCCTCCTCCTCTCTCACGCTGAAGAAGAAGTCAAGAGTCTTAATGACTTTCTTCCTGTGGCGAGAGGGGAGTTAATGATTTCATTTGTAATCACTTTGAGCTCCACATCCAGGCCACCTTGACATGTCAGAGGCTTATTTTAACTCCGTTCCTACATTCACGTATCCCACCGCTCCTATACCCCATCACACACACACACACACACACACACACACACACACACACACACACACACACACACACAGTTAAAGTACTCTCAAGTATAATTTCACCCTCTTTTTCTGAGGGCTCGTATTGATCGGTACGGTGCTTTAAACCAGACGAGTAGCCTCTACCTCCACATGCCCTCTGTCTGAGTCTCTCTGGTGTCTCTCCATCATCGTCCTCTCTCTCACACACACACACTCTGTCTCTCTACGGCGTGGAGTCGTGATGTTGACGAGGGATTCGTTATAACGCGGCGGTACCATTGCTGTTCCTCTGGCTCCACGTTCTCACACAGAGGTATCACCGGACCAGGATAATCCACCTGCAGGGTTCTCATACTGAGGGGCTTTAGCTCGCCTGTCAACATCCCCGCCACTAACGTCTAATAAAGTCGCAGCTGACACCGACTGATTGAATAATCTGATCTAATGCCAGTCGGCTGATTAGGTAAATCACAGGCTGACAAGAAATCGCTGAATCTCTCAAACGGATGGTCTCTTCTCACCCAAACTCTCTCTCTCTCTGGTCTCCGGTGAAAACCGTTTGGCGTTCGGGGGGTTTCAGCCTCCAATCAGCAGCTTATATTCTCTCACATGTGCAGGAAATGTTTCAAAGCACCCGGGACCGTGATGGAGGACGCAGAAGAAGAACATACACAGCAATATAAGCTCGATTTCCTAATTACACGTGTTTTTCTGCAGGAGAATGACATTTCCCACACTCTGAAATGGAGTGAAAATAGCCTTTTACACGTGAGGCGGATGCAGACTGTTGATTCACACACAGCTCACGGCCATAAATAGAGAAGGAGTTGAGAGAAGCTGGATCGGGCTGAGTTTTTTGGCAGCGTGTCAGGCGCTGACGTGGGAGGACAGGATGGTAATGGAAGATCAGTGAAAGACAGAGAGAAGGAGTCCGACGGAGAAAAAGCAACCAACTGTATATCTCTTTCAAATCTGACAGCCCAGATTCTATTTGTCCATTTGGCAAGTGGTGAATGAGCATATTAGCTGGATGGTTGTTTGGCAGGGAGGAGACGGAGGAGACGCAGAGAGGACGAGGAGCCAAGTGGAGGAGGAGAAAACCAGGTGCATTAAAACATGAAGCTAGAAAGAGTCCAGTACGTCTGCCAAGCACTGAAGCTGGTATTTGTGAAAGTTGCATCTGGATCGGATCTTCATCAAAATACATAATCATGTTGATGAGTTTAGGAGGGGGGGGGGGGGGGGGGGGATCCACATCCTGTCTGGGAATATAACTGCAGCGTTCATGTGACTCGATTATCAGGGTTACCGGGTTAATAACGATGTATTAGGGCCACTGTAGGAGAAAAATATAAATAATATAAATATATATATAAAAGAATGGCGCCGAGAGAGAGGGGGGGGGGGGGGGGTAATATTCTGAGAAAAAAAAGTTACAGATTTGCTACTTTATTATGGAGGTCATGAGGAAGTAAACACGTTGCTGGACCAGATGTTTGCCGTTGCTACGGCAAAAAGCGAAATCTACCGCTAGCATCTTAGCCCTCAACTGATCAATCACACCCATAAGATGACATGGCCTCATATCAATAAAAGCAACAATAACCATCAACATCATCACCATAAGGACCCTAACGCCGACAAACGATACATTCAGGAGCCGTTGTAATCTGTAAATCTGTAACAGGAGTGTTGACGTTTTTTTTGGGGGGGGGGGGGTAACAATTGCAGAAAATCAATTGAGGGGCCAAAACGGATACAGCCAATGATTTTCATTGATGACAATGAAAAATAAACACAACAAACAAACAAACACTGTCAGGTGCAGTCGTTGCACAGAACGATGATACGGGGCCATTAGACTGTTTATGTGTCGGTCTGACTCTCCATCAATAACACACACACACACACACACACACACACACACACACACACACACACACAAACAAACACACACAAACACACACACACACACACACACACACACACACACACACACACACACACACACACACACACACACACACACCTTAGCCAGCATTTAGATGCTATTAAAAGGTGCCTTATGTTTAACGAGTCGACACATCCCATAATGCATGTCGTTTATCAAAGCAGCTTTTATTCCCTCCTCTGCTCTGTGTTTCACCCCACGCCCCCTTTTCTGTTTCCATCCAGCTGCTTCTCCTTTTCACCTCCTATCACTCCGTTCTCCTCCTCCTCTAACTCATCTCCTATCACTCCGTTCTCCTCCTCCTCTATCTCATCTCCTATCACCGTTCTCCTCCTCCTCTATCTCATCTCCTATCACTCCGTTCTCCTCCTCCTCTATCTCATCTCCTATCACCGTTCTCCTCCTCCTCTATCTCACCTCCTATCACTCCCTTCTCCTCCTCCTCTATCTCATCTCCTATCACCGTTCTCCTCCTCTTCTATCTCACCTCCTATCACTCCCTTCTCCTCCTCCTCTATCTCATCTTTCCATCGTCTCCATCCTGTCTAACATTACATCCTCCTCTTCGTCTCGTATTCATCCATCCTCTCCGAAGGCGCCGCCGCTCCCCCGTGAGTAATGTTGCTCCGTATAATCAGGCCGGTGAAATTAGCCAATCAAGTACTCCCACGACGCAGCATGTCCTTGTCTCTGATGACATCATCAGAGGTGACCCCCCCCTGAATGCGTGGGCATTAGAAGGGTGGTGGTGGGAGGGCGTGAATCAAATGTGTTGCTTAATTGCAGGACTATTGCCATGCAGATGTGTCCAGTCTGAGTGAGCACGGCGTTGGTGATGAGGGAAAAAAACAGACTGGCCCACTTTATTACACATCGTCTATTACACAGAGATGCTGCTGCAGAGCCATGTGTTCAATGATCCGGTAGTACCTCCAGAGTCCACGAATACCGACATTCATCATCATTATTATTATTATTATTATTATTAATAATAAGTATAACTAAGAGGCCCCTGATTGGTTGAGGCCCCTGGCTGAAGTCTCTGGGTGTGTGTGTGTGTGTGTGTGTGTGTGTGAGTAGGTTGTGTTTAAAGTTACATTTACACTGCTTTATTGTTACTCATATCTCATATTTAAATTACTATGTTTTATACTATTTATCTATTTTTTTATACATAAATGTGACAACGAAGAATTTCATTGTACAGGGACGTTTCTCCGCTCTGCATATGACAATAAACCCTTTGAATGTTGAATGTCCTGGAGAAAGGCACGTCTTAACAATCACAAATAATCAGTTGGTACTACAGTCCCAGTGTTTTCCTGCATATCAGAACTCCCTGATGTGAGAAATCCAGCCGGCTGCTGCTCGCTATCAGCTGATGGCCATACGGACTTTGATCCAAGTTCAGGGCCTGTTTCCTAGATCTGATAGGACACAACTGTGAGTGATGATGTCATACACTCTCTCTCTCTCTCTCTCTCTCTCTCTCTCTCTCTCTCTCACCTAACAGAGGAGATGTTCTGCAACGTCATCTAGAAACGAGTGTCCAATACTCTTCAAATCAGACTAAACTCTGTGATCTTCCTTCAGATGAAATGAGCTGTAAAACCTCGTTGGCCAATAAGCATTTGGCTGCTCATGAATACTGTGTGTACGTGTGTGTGTCTACACTTTTTCCAGAGTCAAATTCAAGCACTTTTCATGCATTTCCAGGTGCATTTTCATGCTTTTCCAGCACCTTCCAGCTGTGGTAAACTCCATATTTGTATCAATCCAATCCTCAGTATTCAGTCTACTTATTATGTCACTTGTTCATCACATTAAATGAGATGTTATTGTCTTCTAAACAACCAACATGATGTTTGGAGACAGCTTTTTACAGAAGGACCACAAATGAAAGGAAAACTAATTCCACTAACAGATCCACAGAAATATAATCACCAACTATTTTCATCATCTGTTCATCATCAAAAGTCATTTTTCATGCAGAAATGTCAGAAAATGCTGTTTTCAGTCCCTCAAATATGGAGATCTTCTTCAATGTGTTATGTCCACGTCAGGTTCAACTTAATAGCTTTCCTAATAATAATCAAAATAACATAATTATAATAACTATTGTAAAATAAATGGTATCTGATAACAGAGTGGTCCATCATCAGCATTAGGTCCGGTATCAGTGCGTCTCTAAATTAGAGTTAAAGTTTCTATGACTCAGACTCTGTTAAAAAAAAAAAAATACATTGGCCCTATTAAATTATTTCATGTCCTTGAATCAATTATGTAAAATAGTTTCAGTCAATTTGACTTAACGGCCGTGTGATGTTGCCGTTATACACATATTCAAAACAAGAGTTGGGGTTCAGTTATAACGTGTTTTCTTTTCATCAAAGGACTGAGGAACTCCAACAGACACAATGCTGGTGTGTTCAAGGACCTTGAGCTTTATAAACAGTGAGATTAGGACGGGAGTCTGCAGCTGTGATCGCTTCACATCCCGGACCAAGCAACTCATTCTTAAATCATCTTCTTTCTTTTCTCATATTCCATCATTCTGTTTACGTCCCTTGAAACCATCAAACCCAAAACCATCTTCAAGGAAATATAAATCAACCAATAAGAAGCACTGAGTTGACAATAATATTACTATACGTAGTCTAAATAGGTTAAAAAAATGCATATGCTTCTGCATGAAGCGGCGGTACAAGCGAACAAACACACACACACACACACACACACACACACACACACACACACACACACACACACACACTGATCCAGATGCCAGCGATGGCACCACGAGGCCAAACACCACCTGCCAGGTTTGAGGCTTCCGTCTGTCAAACACACCTGGCTACCGGCTCTCACGGCTCCCTTCGGTGCCATCACTCTCCGTGTCCTCGCCGACCTTTTCCCTCTCACTTTCATACGTAAGCCATCTCTCTTTCTCTGCTAACCCCCCCCTCCCTCTCTCTCTCTCTCCCTCCCTCTCCCTTGCTGCCTCTCTCCACCTGTTCTCCTCTTACGCCTTTCGCTCCAACGACATGAATCGGGGAAATAATTGAGTGGAGAAGAAATGAGCAGTCTATCATTTTTATGGTACTTTTATTTTAACAAATAGAGATGGAATATCAACAAAAAAATCCAGAAAAAACACATGATATTAAGTTATAAATAAGGAAGGAACGAAGGATCCGTGATGAGGTGTGGACCAAAAGGTGGTGTGGAGCTTCTTAGCTCTACTCTACCAAGTACAAGTCATGTTTTGGTAGATGATCAAATACTTATTTTGTTCCATTGAAATGGAAATTAATTTATAACTCAATATGATGTGTTATTTTCTGGATTTTTCATCTGTATTTGTTCAAAATAAAAGTACCATAAAAATCATAGACTGCTCATTTCTTTGCAACCAGGCAAACTAACAAAACCAGCAGGGGATGAAATCCTAACATCCCTCCTTCCTCTGGATCCTCTATCCTTCCATCCGTTTTCATTTTCACTCCGTCCTCTCTCCCTCAACCCACCCTTTTCTCTCCATCTTTGTTTAACATAATGTTTTATTTAGTTTGTTCTCACAGGACGAACATTGGGAGTCCGACCAAGTCTGCAAACCACATTCTGTATACAAAGAAAGGATGGCGTTCTCGCTCACTCGCAGTGACAAACGTAAGAAAAAAAATCACAAACTTCCAAACACATGCATAGAAACACACATACGCATGCCCACATATATGTATATATATATATACAAATACACAGTGTAGGCTACACATTGCAGGCCCGGAGCCAGCTGTGTGTTAACACGCTGGTCCTCTAATCTGTGGCTTGGTCGGGGCTTCTTGCAGAGTCCCTGGACCTTAAAAAGGCCTTGTCTGCCGGGGCTGGAGCAGTAACACCCTACACTTAGCCACATGGCGCTAGCTAGCCCACACCCTGCTAAACACAGCCAGATGTGCAGGGAACTGGCAGCGCTGGTACAATGTCACCGTGCTATCCTTTAAACCCGACAGAAAAAACACTCTGTTGGATGTGGTTTTAAAAATCAGCTGATCCTTTTAGACCCTAAATCTCAACCTCACTGAATATATAAAACACTTCTTCTGACATTTAAGACAGAAGTTCTTCTTTTTTCTGTGAGAATGGCTTGGATCCTGATGCCTACTGGGGGGGAGATCGGGGACAAAGTTGAATTAACACCCTGTGGACGGACGCTGGCTCACAGATTCTCTACTGTTTATATGTATATTTACATTTAGGGCATTTAGCAGAAGCTTTTGTCCAAAGAGACTTAAAAGAAGTACATTTGTCAAAAGAAAGAAACCACAACATATCATCGCCGATAAAGTAAGAGCTAAAAATAGAAACAAGTGTTAGATCCTCATCTGAGTAAAGTAGTAGCTGTTCAGCAAACATACCTTAAGAACAACAGTGCTATGATCAAAGTGGTAAGAACATAGAAGTGTTTATATATATATATAGATATGATTCCAGTTAATCTTCACTTATTTTTACAGAAGACTGTCCGAGAGTTTGGTCACATGGTGCAAGAACAGGAGGTCATGTGCCCTAGTTGTCATCCAGGGACAGGAAGTGGCGAAAAAAACTAATATCTTGTGGTCCAAATCAATAAAGAAGAGGACCGGACTCTCATGGGGGGGTCCAGGGCAGATTGTTCATCCCACTCAGAAGACGCTGTTGGATGATTGAAGGTCGTAGCATGGAGGCTGGAAGGTCAGCAGCCTGGAGACGGTGGAGGGGAGGAGGATGCTTGTGTCGAAATTGTATGAATTCCTTTGTGGCATTTTAGGAGAAATCACATCCAACATAAAATAATGCCTCGGGCCGCAGAGTCCCCAAACATAAAGGAGGGGCGCTCTGAAGAGGAGAGGAGGATCTGGCAGAGATGCAGGAACAACACGCCACACATGTCTTAACTCTGAGGTCATTCTGACTGCGTATGTAACGGCGTGTCCTCGGCGTCGGTGTTTACAGGTCGGACTGAAGTGCTGCTTGAGTCTGTGTCTGAGTCGCCGTTGTTTACTGACATGTTGATGCTAAACGAGGCGTTTCCTCCGAAGAGTCGGAAAGCTCGCCAACTGAAGGATGAGATAAGCTGACAAGGACAGCATTTGTATGTCGGGGTGTGTGTGTGTGTGTGTGTGTGTGTGTGTGTGTGTGTGTGTGTGTGTGTGTGTGTGAGTGTGTGTGTGTGTGTGTGTGTGTGTGTGTGTGTGTGTGTGTGTGTGTGTGTGCGTGTGTGTGTGTGTGCCGATGACTTTGCAACTTACTTTACCAAGAAAGTAAATGACATCAGCTCATCATTCACGCCTATTCCCTCCCAGAAGACATCTCCCCCAACTCTCAACTCGGATGGTCTTACCAGCTTTAGCCCCCTCACCTCTGAAGACGTTCACGCACTTGTTACATCTAACCGTGCCACCACCTGCTCCCTTGACCCGATTCCCTCCTCTCTTCTCCAGGACATCTCACACGACATCTTGCCATTCCTCACCACCCTGATCAACTCCTCCCTCACCTCAGGTGTCATTCCAGCGGATTTTAAGACCGCTATCGTGAAGCCTCTCCTGAAAAAACCCACCCTTGACGCTACTGACATCCAAAGCTACAGACCTGTATCTCTTCTTTCATTCCTCTCTAAAACCTTGGAACGTGCTGCCTACAACCAACTGTCATCCTATCTCTTGCGGAAGAACCTCCTAGAC
>NC_139918.1:25218801-25233801 GCF_963514095.1 Eutrigla gurnardus
CCTGTCTCTCTCGTTCCTGAATCATTCCCTCTAACTCTGAACCAACTTCATGGATAAAAATAATATAATAATAACTGTATTTATATACAACATAAATATACACACATACGGGTCTATACACAAACACAGCATAGACACAAAAAACAGTAGAAAGTTAATAAATATATAAATAAATGAATAAAAATACATTTTTATGTATTTTTTTTAACAAAAAATGATGTATATATATGTTGTGCTGAATAATGTACTCCAATTTAAATTTCAATAAAAGATTTAATATAAAAAAGTTAGATATGAAAAAGTTAAAACAGGCATCGACACATAAAAGCGAGTCTATAAACGTTTGTTTAAAACTTAAATGATTATATAACATTAATGTTGAGTTTAATAACAGAGTTATTAATTAATCAGCCTCCGTCTGACCAATCAGAGAGCAGCACGGCAATTATCTGGCCTCTCCTTTAAAACCACAGCCAATGATGAATCTACGTGTGAGGTCAACATTATGGAACCCCCCCCCCCCTTTGACTGACAGGCCTGCTAAATAGTGAGCACCCCCCCCCCCCCCCCACCATTAGCTTATCAGCGCTCCCCAGGGAGGAAGGCTGCTATTAAAGCGGAGTCTAAGGCAGACTAAGGTCGCTGTGATAAAGCCTGGGAGGCCGACAGGCAGCAGCTTCCAGAGATGGTGGGAAACGTGGAGAAGGAAATTAAAACTGACTCAGAGAGTCTCCGTGGTTTTGTCTGAGAACAGCTATTTCACCATGTCACGATGTCACCGTGGGAACAGCTAACAAATAAACAACTCACAACATAACGTGCAGGTGTTGGTGCTGATGGAGAGAAGAAGAAGTCCATTCAGACTTCCACTTTTCAGCCTGATTTCCAGCACGACCTCCAGTTTATTCAAAAACCTGCGTTTCTTTGTCCTTCGGGTTGCTGGAAAATTGGAGCGCTGATTTGTATTCATTTTTTTCCTATTGTTGTTTGCTTTCTATGTTCACAGCAGCATAAAACACAACATATGAGCTCCTCAAGCCCTCCATGTTCATGTTGTTTCTCTGCTCTTCTGATTCTAAAGCTAATATAAAAGGTGAACATTCTGTTTTACTGATACAAAGTGTGTGTGATATCTCATTAAAATGTCTGGTTTATTGTCAGGAAGCTTCACACATTCCATCTTCTCAAAATCTGTAGATAAATGTGACATTTTTTAAAGTGGGTCTCCACATAAATAGTTTGGGTCTAAATGGTTCGACCGTCTCTGACATCTGTTCTTCTTGACCACGACAACCGTGCAGCAACTGTTCCTGGGTGTGACATGTTGACGGACAGATTGCCATGATTGAAAAAGGTTGCATGTTGCCCAGAGTTGACCAGGATGGACTTGGTCCAACTCTACAAACACACTAAAGGAAATAATCAGAGTGCAGTCCTCGGCCCTGACAGCACCTTCTCTCTCACCGATCTCACTTCTTTGACTGAGCACATAAAATATAGAATATCACTGCATCAAGTCATCAAGTTGCTTCAACCCCATCCTGGGTGGAGTGATGTCAATTCTGTCAACAGGTCGGGTTTTTTTTCTTTGTTTAAACGCCTGTAATGAGATCTAATCAGCACCAAACGTACCGGTATGTATCAAACAACAAACTGACAAACTTTAGGAATTATAGAAGCACAATCACACAATGATATGAATAAAAAGGAACTTTCAGTAAAGCTGTGGAGACGTTTGACATGAACAGCTGCTAAACAACGACACTGTTTCAAACCACAATGTACAGGAAATATGTGTGTGTGTGTGTGTGTGTGTGTTACTGTGGGGATCTGAGCGATTAGCAGCCTAATCCAGTCATTGGTGTGTGTGTGTGTGTGTGTGTGTGTGTGTGGTGGATTAAACCAGTGCCAAGGAAAACACCAGGAATCACACACATGCTCACACACACACCCAACACTTGAGCAGTGGATTAAAGGGTTAAACAGATGATAAATAACGTGTCACGCCCTCCGACACCCAAATCCCACATTCCAGCAGAAACACATGCTCCGGACGGGGGGCAACGCCGCGGGGCAACAGGGCAACAGGGCAACGCCGCAGGGCGACCCCCCACCCCCCCGCCCGACCCCCGGACTCACCGGTACGGGAACATGAGCCGGACAGAAAGTCACAGAAATAGCTTCGTCCAGCAGACGAGGCGGCGGCCGCACATTAATAACACATAACTGCTGATGGTTTCACGCCGCTCTCGAGGCCGACGACCACTTCCTGTCTACCTGAACAGCTACATGCACTTGTACTGGAGCATCAGACAGGTGGATGCTGCTCTCACTTCCTCACTCCACTCGAGAAGTGAGCTCTTCATCAGAGAGTGGACGGAAGGAATAACATGATAATGTGCCGACGATGTGTTAACAAATGGACCAAACGCTGGAGTACAGCAGAAGACAGGAAACTACACCTATTTTGGCATTTCTACGAAAAAACATTTGGGATCAAATCATTTCGGGGACCCCCTGCAGTAACTCTGCGGACCCTCTAGGGGTCCCGGACCCCCAGGTTGAAGATCTCTGTTGTATAGGAACCTAAAATAAGGTGAAACATCCTGAAAATGAGGGTGAGTTGGTGGAAGGACACATCATCCCTGTGATAACTCTCATTAGTGGGGTTTTTTCCTAAAACAACTCGGTCCAGGACGAGAGCTCAAAGTGAATAAAAGCGTGATGAATCGTGTCCCAGATGCTGGAAACATCAAGGTGGAGAACGACGGCCACATTGATTACATATCAGGAGTGATTAGTGAGTTGTTTCCCACCTCGTTTACAGGCCCCGGCAACGTAAAGCGTGACATTACAACAGAACCCTGTGGGATCCCTCGACTCTGTCTCGGCCCTCTAATGGGAGTTGTGATTGAAAATAAATAAATAAAGGGAGCGTGATGGATTACAACAGGTTTTATAATTAAGTTGCTGTAGCCCTGAGAAACACGCTTGACTGCCTGCTCTGATAAGCTGCATTTACTCCTGTCTCCGGCTCTCTCCTTGTATATATATATATATATATATATATATATACACAGTATATATAGCAGGTACAGTCACGCTGCTGTCAGAGAGGCTGATCCCAAACCAGCTCCAACCAACATGTCCATTCATGTCCTGCCCGTCATCATCTCTCCACTCTTCATCCATTCCCACCATCTCGTTTCTTTTTTCCACTCGCTGCTTTGACTGAGATTGAATCAGACTGACCTGGAATGCAGGAGAATGTGATTTACTCAGACTTAACAAGAACAACATAGAGCACAGACACTATCCTTGTTACCCCCCCGTCTCCTCCTCCTGCTGGCTACAGACCTGTCTTAACTTGAGTGTTGTTTTTTTTTTTTTAATTGCTTGCTGAAAAAACAGGGAGTGAGAGAGAAAAAAAAAGTTCCACAGAAGAAAGTTATCGTGAAATGTTAGACGTTGTGTATGGAAGGCCGTCTCAGAAATAAAAGAGGATTGACTCCAGGCTGCAGAGAGCTGACCTCGTTTCTGTCTGCCAAGGAATGTGGCGTGTGTGTGTGTGTGTGTGTGTGTGTGGTTGGTTGGTTGCGTGGGTGAAGTTATTTTTTTGTTTTTTTCCCCCGCGGATGATCCAGCAAAAGGTCTCTGACAGGACGTGTCAACAGTTGACACACATCGGGGCCGAGCATCCTGTCACATGGTGCAGACCGGCCGACCTCGTGTGGAAACCTGCATGGATGGAGTCGAGAAGGCTCCGTGAAAACTCTCCGAGGGAGGACGAGGAAGGAATGAGAGGAGGGTTTCACACGCTGACACCGGGAGGACATCGCTGACTTCAAACATGAGATGCCGGCTGACTTTTTGCTGTTTGCCAGAAAGCGGAGAGGATTTTATGACGGCGAATTACGGCCACTGTAGGAAAAAAAAAATTAAAAACAGAGCCGAGAGAGGGGGGCGATATTCAGAGGGGGAAAAAAATCGAAATTCTGATGCAAAATTGATAATCAATGTTATGACAACACGTGAAAGCTACCGCTAGCATGTTAGCCCAACCGTCCTCATATAAATAAATCCAACAATAAGCATCAACATCATCACCATAAGAACCTTAACGAGGCGTTGTCACATGATGGGATGATTCATTACAAACATTAATGTACATTCGTGGGAAGTTAGCTAGCATAGATGAGGTTGTTAGCATCGTAATAAACTCACACATTTTTGGCGGTTCGGTTGTCGCGGTAGCTTCCACTTGTTGTCATAGCAACAGCAATTATCCGATGTTAGCGGAATCAAGCAACTTGCTTATATCGCCTTTATATATTTATAACTACTGTTTTTTTCTCTGAGTATTTTTCTTTTTTTTCCGAAACGCCGTCGTAGGATTTAGATGCAACATCGCAACAGCTAAAGAAATCCAAAACATCGTCAGTTTGCCTTAATTGATGAACTGAACGCCGTAACTGGCCACCGTTGGTGTCGCTCCCTTTACGATGAGCACAGTTATTGCAGTTATTTAGCAGCCAGACGGATAGTCAAGAGTGTTTGTTACCATGGCAACGCTGCTGCTCAAAAAACAACAACAACATTATAGGTTCCTTTTCAAAAAAATGACATTTGAAATTGCCACAATGGCATGCGTGGAAGGAGGACGAGACAGGCATAGAAAGGGGAGCCAGAGTGTGTGTGTGTGTGTGTGTGTGTGTGTGTGTGTGTGTGTGTCTGTGTATGTGTCTGTGTGTGTGTGTGTGTGTGTGTGTGTGAGATCATGGCTTGACTCCTGTAAGTGTGCAGGCATCCCTGCTGTGGCAGGCCCGTCTCCCGGTGGAGAGAACAAACAGCTCGGAGCTGCCGGGCTGAAAGGTGGAGGTTGACCCGCTGTTGTCGGAGTCCTGTCAAAGCTACGGGCTGCAAACACACATTCAGCCGGCGGAGTCAGAGAGGTGGAGACGTACGTAGGAGAGGAAGCACATGAAAGAGCTGGTAGAGAAGGTTTCACAAAGACGAACGCAGCCTGAAGAGTGATTTAGGGGCTTTAAACTAACAATCATTTGAATTTAAAGCAGCTATAATCCGTATTAATCCACACAGCTTTAAAGCACATTTTTTTGTATCATTATTGCTTCTAAGGAACGGCTAGAAGTTTATTATTCTGGTTTGGACAGGCGGCTGTTTTTCAAAGATTTAACGCGACACAGCAAACAACGACGAGACGAGAGCCAATTAATCCCCGTCGGGCGTGGAAGAGAAGCCAGAGGGATTTTTATTTGTCAGCTGAGGTTTTTAGATTTGAAAAGTTCCATCAACATGCAAAGACAAACTGGAACAATTATTCACGCTAAACTTGTTCAAATTGATCGTTTTTTTCCTTTTCATTCCTCAGATAAGTGCCAATTGCAAAAACAAATTTGACACAAAGTGACACTAAAAATCACACAATAAACGTTGACTTGCTGCGTGGGCTCAGCAGTAATATCTGGGTTTGTTTGTTAACATCCTTCTGTGTCTGCTGGATGTGGAAATCTACATTATTGACTCCATTCAATTATGACAATCACGATTACAACCATTGTATGACTAACTTTGCCCGACAAGCCGCCGCAAACAATATAAAATATTCAACGATATTCAATATTATACTGGAACAAAAACCCCTTTGAAGCTTTAAACATCAAATACAAAACATTCTGTCAGATGATTTAACAAGTGCAGTGTTTCCAGTTTTCCTGCCAGTGGCTGAAGAGTGTTGTACAGATTATTCTAAACAATAATAACTACATTAATAACAATTAAACACCTGCGTTTCCATGGCTGACAATCAAAACTGAGGCTTCCATAAAAGGAACGTTCTCTCGCCGCCACGACTGACAGGAAACCAACAGAAATCCATCCTTAATAGAACACACATGACAGAAGACTTGAATGTAATTCTACTTATTAGCGTGACTCTCTTCTCTCTGCTGTCAGAGTACAAAGGCCTCGAAACAAAGCCATCAATCGTCAGCTCCGAACCCACGAGGACACGCCCCCCTCCTTCAAAGCCAGATGGATCCTCCATCAGATCTTCCCTAATCCTCGATAATGAGTCAGATAAGTATTTAATGTCGGGTGATCTGATTCTTGATCATCACTTTGGAGAAAAATATATGACTGAGTCATCACATCAAAGCAGAGGCGAGTCTCTCAGTCCATCCCTTAGATCACCCCCCCTCCCTCCCTCCTCACCCTCCTCACCCCCGCCCCTTCCTTTCCTTCCTTGGCCTCTGGGAATCTGTCCAGGGAATCTGGGCTTCCAAAGAACAGATCCACACTTGTATACATTTAAAAATCCAGATGAATAATCTGTCATTTGGTGGCATTATTGGTCTGATGGAAGATCCACTTACTGGTTATATGCAGCGACTCGTTTAGGCATTCAAATAACCTGCAGCAGCACAGAAGACAGAGCTGCGTGTGTGTGCGTGTGTGTGTGGGTTCCCGTTCACTGACAATCAGATGCATTATGGGCCGCGGTGATTGTTCTCAGAGGCTCAGAAGTCTTGTAACCAGTGAGTCATGTTAACAGCCAGATCTGAAACAGGGGGGCGACATGGGAACTAACAGCAGCACAAGGAAAGCCCTGTTTATGGGTGTGTGTGTGTGTGTGTGTGTGTGTGTGTGTGTGTGTGTGTGTGTGTGTGTGTGTGTGTGTGTGCATGGTGTGTGTGCCAAGCTGTCTATGCCGAAAAGTCAGGTCAGAACAGGCACGTCAGGCCTCGGTTACTCACTGTGAGTCAGTACGACAGACAGACAGACAGACAGACAGACAGACAGCAAAGCGAATAGAAACATGAAAGTCATGTGACCAAAATGTGCAGCAATCGGCAGACAAACAAAGAAGGACTGATGGAGATGATAGTCAACACACACACACACACACACACACACACACACACACACAGACCACAGCAGCACTGAGGAGATGAAATGCTGGGAGAATGTCTGTCGACAGTGAAACCGCTGCAGAAACCAGGCCACCGAGTCATTGTTCTATGTAGGCCACCATCGATGATGTCACACCCCCACCGCCGCCTGATGCAAACCAGCAGGGGGTCCTGACCGTTTACAAATAATGACCGCAGCCCCCCCCTCCTCCAGCTGTGCCTGTCGGGAGGGGGTGAAGGGGGGCATGATGGGAAGCTGAGTCACCTCCAGGATGTTAGCGGTGCACCAGAAATGATGCAGCAAAGATGGGTTTAGTTTAGATGCAAAGCATCGTGTGCATTAATAACAACAAACAAAGGAATCAGGAATCCTTTCGGTGAACGCTCCTTCAGTTGGAGCTCGGCGGCTAAACGGAGATCTATAAGAGAGACGGTGACCTTTGAACCAGCTTCACATCTCAACGCATACAAAGATTGTATTATTTTCACCTTGTGGGTGTTGAGTGTGTTGTCGTGGTCCTCGAGACTCAAAAGGTCTGCAGCACGTGTGCAGATGAGATCAGAAACATGACAGCAGGGTTTGGGAGGTGGGCGTGGTCAAAGAGGGCGTTGGTAGTTGGAAGTGGGTGAGATGGTCTCTAGTTGTTGGTTGTTGTTGTAGTTCTTGCAATAAATATTAACTACTAAAGCTTTGTCATTGATTTATACAGAGAAGGGAGAAAAAACTTTTCAGTTCATGTTAAAGTGTGAAAGTATGACGAAGCCATAACCCCATACCTCCCTTTTCACTCTCACACTGTCCTCTCTGAATAAAGGGGCAACAAAAAATAAACTAAACCATTAAAAGACCAAAGAACTATAAAGAACATCGGCTGCACAGAAGGAAAGGTTCAAGTGAGTCAGCCGTCCATCCTCCATGGCCTGCTTTCACGGTGGCGTAACAATAATAATCTCTGACTAACCAGCGATGAAGTCCTCTCCATCTGGACCGCTGCCTCTCAATCAAGCTCAGAGATAGAAAAAGAAAAGCCAAAAAGCCGCCTGTTGGTCTCGGGTTTAGACACTCAGGTGTGACGGAGCGACACGACGACCCCTCCGGCTCTGGAACGAGCTCAATGATGTAAAAAAAATAAAAATCATACTGCGCTGACAGCGACAGCGGGACGGATTATGTGCAGTTTGAGAATTTCTTGCAGCACAGCCCAAGCATTCTACACAGAGAGAACCACAGCAGATCCGTCTTCAGAGGGGAAACGACATCCAGGCGGGCTGGAAGTGAAGCAGCTCCGACGCTGAAAGGTCAGCCGAGGTACAGTCCAACGGGCGATACACTCCCAGGATTTACATTAAACAGGGAGGGGGCATGGCTGGCAGGTGTACACATCACAGAAATATCACTGTTATTCACCGTTAATCTTAAAGCATTTCTCCGAACAAAGACCCGCCTGGTGGAGGAGCTTTCCTCCGACGGCCCTTTAGGCCTTTAGAAATCACAATCCTGGCATGCTGCCTGTGTGGGAGCAGCTTTTTATTGCAGCGCTCTGACAGGTAAATGTGTAAAGGAATGTTTGTGTCTTTTACTCGCTGTGCCTCTGTCTAATCCCTCTTTCAGTCCCGGGGGCCTGAAAGAGGGCTTTTCATGGCTTCTTCTTTGAGAAAAAAAAAAAAGCCTAAATACTTGTCAAATCTGCACTCCCGAACCTGGAAGCTCCTCGCCTTCCTCTGGTCTCCTTTTCCCGTCCAGCTCTCATTCCTTCCCTCTCGGAGTCGACTTCAAAGTTTCACATGGTTTTTCCCGTCGCTCGTCACACTTCCCTGGCTCTCTGACACTCTTTTAATTTCCTTTATCCCCACGTTCTGTTCTCTAAACGTCCCTCGTGCTCTCCTTTCCAAATGCGACTCCTTATTTATTGAATCTTTCCCACCTGCAGCGTTCTATCGGAGAAACCGTCTTCAGCCTTAACAATGTGTTTTTGCTCTGATGAACAAACAGTGATTCATCACTTAATGCTAACAGCTCCACAGTTGTGTTGCTCGTTTTCTCCTCTAAAAAGCACCCTCGACATTTAAATCCAGCTTGAAGTCAAAGACTTATTTATGTTAAATCGTAGTGGTGTTATGATTGTTGAACTCAAGCTGTTTGCCATTTAAAAAAAAACAAAAAGCCATGTAAGCGCTGGTGTCAGATCAGCTGACACATCATTTCAACAAGCATAAGGGTCAAATTTAAAGAGGCAAGACGCGTATCTCCTCTCATCTCGCCAACACATTAAATTAAATGTCCCTCTGCCGTCGCGGTATGAAAAGAAAATGGTATAGACGTCTCCTTTGCCCCACACAAGCTACTGGAATGCACCGGAGTGAGTGGGACAAAGCTTCTCCACTGTCCTCCCTCACTGAAAACAGTCATTAGAAAGAGCTGGCCTGTGCTGAAAGGCTAGATGGTTATCCTCCCGGAGTGAGATGAAGGGGGGAGGGAGGGAGGCCAAAGGGAGACAGATAGGGCACCGGCTTTCGCTGAAAAGGGTAGATGGTTATCCCTCCGACCAGGGAGGGAGAGTCTGAGAGTAGAGAAAGAGATTTACAGACGGAGGATGAGGGCAAGGAAGAAAGAAAGAGAGAGAGATTGGCTGAAAAGCTCTCCGAGGTTATTTATGCCACTCCTCCGCAACTCGGAGGTCTTATCTCCGGTCCAGACAGCATTCACATTCAGGCACAGGATGGCTGAGAGTCGGATGACGCAATAGATGTCGCTCTCCTGTCTGTACGGTAAATACGAAGATGTGGCTAGCAGCCAGTTAGCTTGGTTAGCCCTGGAAAACGATGATGATACATCTCAAGGGGTTTACCCTAATTAAACCCATTTCTAACAACTACCCACTCTGATGCTCCATATTCTTTTTGTGCACAAAAACCAAAATGTAAAACCTCACAGGGGATGACAGACCTCAAAGAAGTTACCGCGGCTGATTTCTGTTTCCCCTCGTGTCCAGACTTTACGGTAAAACAGCTAACAGCCTGCGGTAGCTTCATATTTAACATTACGGATACGTCTCACAAAAACATGCTTTGATTGAGGCTGTTGAGTAGAAAGAAGTGACATAAGGAGAAGTTTGGGAGTTCTAAAGAATAACATGTTTGAATGTGAAAAAAGGAGGAAGTGATGTGTGTGATGTGATTGGTCCTGACTTCTTTGTCAGGTGCGTTCAGGTGTTGAATGCAGCTGCATGGTGACATATAACCCTCTATCAACTCCTCATTATAATCCATCTCACTCTGCAGATTATTCCCTCCACCGTATTATTCCCGAGGAATGCGCTCCATTGTGCTGCAGCTCCTCCTGCAGGAAACATTCCCACACCAGCTGCTCCTCCTCCTCCTCCTCCTCCTCTCCCAGCTGTGCCGAGGTGTTAAACCTCCTCCGAGGATTCCACAACATGGGCCGAGGCCGGGACTCGCCTTGCATCATGTCCACCTTACAGCAACCTATACAAAGGCCAGCATTGTTGCCCTCCTCCACTCCTCCACTCCTCCACCCGTCACACCACCCAGACCCTGCTGCTGCATCAGTCATCGAACAAAAGAGGACTTTAATTAACTTCATATCTGTCAGCTCGCTGTGAGCCGGGCCTCAGAAGACGTGTCAGCTCACGTCCATCTGATCTTTAAGGGAATGCCCCCCACCCCCCCCCCCCCCCCCCCGAAATAAAAAAAACCCAGCAGATATCAGAAGTAGACGTCATAAGACAGAAGTCCCCTTTCATGTGTTGTAGTTATACGACAGGTGTGTGTGTGTGTGTTTACAGTAAGCTTCTCAGCTACATGCCCTGACAGAACTAAGTCTATATTTTCTGAAACTCAACGGGAAGAAAAGGATAAAATGTCTTTTTTTTTAACTATTTTTTAACCCCAGACATTGGTTTAATCTGTCTGGGATGCGATCATATGATGACAGCAGATAAACAAGCTTCACTTAGTGTTTTGCTGTGATGGATTTGAGGGCAGAAACGGTGTAATATCTCACTTTTGTGCTTTAATAATTGACATTGAAGGGAACCGTTATGTATAAAGGTGTAATAAGGTGAGGTTTGGAAAAGGAGCTATTCTCCTAACTACCACTGAGAGAGAAACGTCGGCTATGTCTAACAGCTGGATGAACACAGTTATCACACAAACAATTCCAGGTTTCATTTCACCCACTGTGTTTAAAATAAAAAGGGGAAGAAGCTTCTTTTGCAGCAGAACGGCCTCATTTCAGAGTCTTATTAAGGCGGTACGGTCTCCACGTTTCCATTTAAGGTGGACCGTAATAACTGGATGGAGTCCGCTGACTGCCGGGCCGGATGTGTGTGTGTGTGTGTGTGTGTGTGTGTGTGTGTGTGTACGACGGCTGCAGGCTGCTTCCACTGCAAGGACAGACCTGCTCAAAAAGGCAGGAATCTGCTCCACACACACACACACACACACACACACACACACACACACACACACACACACACACACACACACAGATTCTGTTTGCTCAACAAGGCAGAGTCGACATAATAGAGCAGCAGCTCCACAAGGACACACAGCGCCGCATTCAAAATTTCAAATGCATTCAGACTTTTTTATTCATATTCATTAAAGCCGACGGGTTCATGAAGTGAAGTGAACGCTGGTGGACGAGAGACGGCGTTGAGTGTGGCGATCCCAGGGAACTCAATTAAAAGGTGAGACAGGGATCCGATCCGTGAGAATAAACATGGAGTCCAGACGCAGCTTCCTCGGGGTTTTCTTTGTTCATTTCACCACCTCGGCTACAGACTCTCAGTGAGGAAACTCAACTTTCTGACCAGAATCAACAGAATGCAATGTTAGACCTCCAGCCTGACGCTCGCTTTTAAAGTGATCGACACGACTTAACTGTGCAAATGTATGTATTGATACTGAAATGATCGTTCATCTCACCTGGGTGACGATATCATTAAAAATATCAGCAAAGAAAAAGAGGCAGATTTGCTTTTGTAAAACGTCTTTGAGCGCCTGGAAAATTGCTCTCTATATCCTATGTATTCTTATTATTATTATTAATAATAATAAAATGAAAGTGACACATCAAATCGTATGTGTGTAATAAAACAAATAATCATTTTAACTTCATTTATTGAGTATTACTTATAGTGAAAATATGAGTTTATTGTTACATCGCAGCATCACGATGTAGAAAACAGTCCGCTGACCATCGACACCGACCGTTCTCCTCTATGGAAAACACACGTACGACTCCGCTGCGCTGCATCTCAATGCTAAACACACTGTGAAGTGGCACATTACCCATTTACATCGGTAATAATAATAATGATGATAAGACGTGGGATTAAAGGAAATGATACCAGCCTTTCTAAAATCATTTAAAAAAACAGCGTGACTCCTCTCGTCACTGGGAGACAGTAGGTGGAAATAAATTAATAATCCTGAAACAATGTGAGCGTGGTCCATGGAAAAGAAAGAGTATTTATAGCGGTGTAACGGTGCATTAGGCACCGTGTTCCCAGGAGAGAGAGGGGGGCGGGCGAGGTGCAGTTTGATAATGGGCGACGTGGGAGGCGGGGCCAGTTAAACCGCTGCAGGTCGTTTAGCTGCAGAGAGCTGGGAGGAGGAATAACTCAATACCTGCCTGAGAGACGCTACGGAGAGGAAGAGCTCTTAGAGAAGGTAACACTATGGTGGATGTGTGAGGGGGGGGGGGGGGGTCTCTGAAGTGCTTTCCTACTACAACGTCCTTGGAGGGTTGTCTGAGATACATTTAGCATCCATTAAGTTGGCCGTCCACGGTGCTTTGGAGAACGTGTGACGACTACGAGGTGATGATGCTACGACGGCGCATCAGGATCACTCAACCAGAGGGGGGGGGCAAATTCAGAGGGAAAAAAGTCGCAAATATGCAGGTTTATTATAGAAGTCATAGAGGAAGTAAACATGCTGCTTGACCAGATGTTTGCCGTTGCTATGACAACGAGTGAAAGCTACCACTAGCATCTTAGCCCAACCGCCACGATCAATAAACACCCATAAGATGACAACATGGCCTCATATGAATAAACCCAACAATAAGCATCAACATCATCACCCTAAGGACCTTAACGAGGCATTAATTAGAAACATTCATGGGAAGTTAGCTAGCATAGATGCCGGTTGTTAGCATCGTAATAAAGTCGCAAATTTGCCGCTTTACTTTAAAGTAAAGATAACGTTTTTTTCTAATACGCCATCGTAGATGCCAGATAGAGTCCAGAACGTGTGATGGCGTATATTTACGATCGTTGTGGGAATCGTCGCCTCACGATTCGATTCTTAAACGATGCTCGATTTTGGATTACTTATATAAAATGTGGGAAAATTGAAAATAAATAAATTAAAAATAATAATAGTCGATTATGGATTATCCTGCATGGATGCAGAATCGTTCAACAAAGCATCGCGATGCATCACAGAATCGATTATTCCTCTATTTCCCGTGGCAGCAATATTCATATATCTGTCAGCACACGAACCCTCGCTAACATGCAGACAAAACAAATGGCTGAAATCATAGTATTTGTAGCTGGATGACGGTGTTTAACCGATTGGCTGTCAAAGAATTATTCTGGATGCAGAACGGTTGCAGGGCATGCAATCATGTTGGGTGTTACAGACGCGTTGAAGAACCTCCACGACATGACAAACAAAGTTTTTATCCGTCGAAGCGGACTTTGTCGGAGACGCAGCTGTCGCACATGAACCCGTCTCACGTTTCCCCGTCTGGCAAACGCGTGTTTCTTTTGTAATCGATGCCGACGCGAGTCCAAACACCAGATTATGGGATCGCTACGGGACCCTCAGCGTCGGAATCAGGTCCTTAAAACACAAGAGTCCGATCTGCAGGCGGACATCCGACTTGAGATAATTAGCTCCCGATATAATTCAGATTTAAAAGGTCAAAGTTGCCTCGGTGGGCTTGTACGCTTATTATCAGTATCTCTTCCCGGGGTTCCCCGGCTCGAGGGTCAGGGAACACTTCCCTTTGTGGAACAAGCTTTTCTCTGTGACCAACAATAACAGAAACGGTCTTAAACACTTATTTGACCTGAACGCCTCCGTCCCCTTCAGGTCCACACGTCTCCCTCCCAGAGTGATTTACAGGAGTGACAGTCACATGGTTCCCCCTCCTCCTCCTCCTCCTCCATCAATAAGAACATGATCTCATTCGGCCGCCACAGACAGAAAGATGATAATCACGTCAGTGATAAGAAATGGAGGGGGAGAATGTTTGGAGAATCTGTTTGTGATTGATTTTAATTCCAGCGTGAACGCCTCAGTCGGATAAACACGGCAGCGCGCGTTCGTTGGATGACCCGAGTCAAAGTCGTCAGAGGAGACGAAGGCGAAGGGCCGGCGCCGCGTCCGACGAGTAAACAACAACGTCACCTACCAAAAAAACAAAACAAAACAAAAAGATGGAGAGAACGACAGCCAGCCAATTTATATAACAATGTGAGGAGGAGGAGAAAATAAGAGGGGCTTTGCGATGAGAGCGCGACAGCTGTGCTTAATCACGGGAACTAAGCCAAGAGAGATGTGAAGGCGCTCGGAAGGCCTGAAGAAGGTGAAGAAAGCTGCAGAGAGGAACAGAGAGCTGGAGGGGAGAAGGAATTAGAAGTCATATCTCAGACAGTGAGAGGCTGAAAATGGATGTGAGCGTTAAGAAGAGCTGCTGCAGAGAGAGATCATCCCACTGAGCCAGAAACTCTCCTGACAAAACACCCGACTATCAAACATCCCAGCCTTTCATCACCAGAAGAGAGTAGGTCGGTGTTTCCTTCACTAACCTGGAGACTTTATAGGAGAATATACGTCTCTCTCCTCTGAACATCCACCTCTGTAAATGTGTGTTTAACAGCTTTTCAAACATCATTACGTGTTGATGTTTCCCCCCCCGACCGTTCATCAGGGTCAGGTCACATGACCCGAGCCCATTCATCCTGAGCCTCACGGTTAATAAGAGTAAAAAGTAAAGAACGCCGCAGTGGAATAAAGATGTGTGACG